>NC_143038.1:26120000-26469166 GCF_057628025.1 Oncorhynchus mykiss
TGTCCTGTCCTGTCTTGCCCTGTCCTGTCTTGCCCTGTCCTGTCTTGCCCTGTCCTGTCCTGTCCTGTCCTGTCTTGCACTGTCTTGTCCTGCCCTGTCCTGTCTTTTTTTGCCTTGTCCTGCCTTGTCTTGCCCTGTCCTGTCTTGCCTTGTCCTGCCTTGTCTTGCCCTGTCCTGCCTTGTCTTGCCCTGCCTTGCCTTGTCTTGCCCTGTCCTGCCTTGTCTTGCCCTGTCCTGCCTTGTCTTGCCCTGTCCTGCCTTGTCTTGCCCTGTCCTGCCTTGTCTTGCCCTGTCTTGCCTTGCCTTGCCTTGCCTTGCCTTGCCTTGCCTTGCCTTGCCTTGTCTTGCCTTGTCCTGCCCTGCCTTGTCTTGTCTTGTCTTGCCCTGTCCTGTCCTGTCTTGTCTTGTCTTGTCTTGTCTTGCCTTGTCTTGTCTTGCCTTGTCCTGTCTTGTCTTGTCTTGTCTTGCCTTGTCCTGCCCTGCCTTGTCTTGTCTTGCCCTGTCCTGTCCTGTCCTTGCCCTGTCTTGCCCTGCCCTGCCCTGCCCTGCCCTGCCCTGCCTTGCCTTGCCCTGTCCTGCCCTGCCCTGCCCTGCCCTGCCCTGTCCTGTCTTGTCCTGCCCTGTCTTGTCTTGTCCTGCCCTGCCCTGCCTTGTCTTGTCCTGCCTTGTCCTGTCCTGTCTTGCCCTGCCCTGCCCTGCCCTGCCCTGTCCTGTCTTGTCCTGTCTTGCCTTGTCTTGTCTTGTCCTGTCTTGTCTTGCCTTGTCCTGCCCTGCCTTGTCTTGCCCTGTCCTGTCTTGTCTTGTCTTGTACTGTCTTGTCCTGTCCTGTCTTGTCTTGTCCTGTCTTGTCTTGCCTTGTCCTGCCTTGTCTTGCCCTGCCCTGTCTTGCCCTGTCCTGTCCTGTCTTGTCCTGTCTTGCCTTGTCTTGTCTTGCCTTGTCCTGCCTTGTCTTGCCCTGCCCTGTCTTGCCCTGTCCTGTCCTGTCTTGCCTTGTCTTGTCTTGTCTTGTCTTGTCTTGTCCTGCCCTGCCCTGCCCTGTCTTGCCTTGTCTTGTCTTGTCTTGTCCTGCCCTGCCCTGCCCTGTCTTGTCTTGCCTTGTCCTGTCTTGTACTGTCTTGTCCTGCCCTGTCTTGTCCTGTCCTGTCCTGTCTTGCCCTGCCCTGCCCTGCCCTGTCCTGTCCTGTCTTTTTTTGCCTTGTCCTGCCTTGTCTTGCCCTGTCCTGTCCTCTCTTGTACTGCCTTGTCCTGTCCTGCCTTGCCTTGCCTTGCCTTGCCTTGCCTTGCCTTGCCTTGCCCTGCCCTGCCCTGCCCTGCCCTGCCCTGCCTTGTCCTGCCCTGCCTTGTCTTGTCTTGTCCTGTCCTGTCTTGTACTGCCCTGTCTTTTCCTGCCTTGTCTTGTCCTGCCCTGCCCTGTCTTGCCTTGTCTTGTCTTGTCCTGTCCTGTCTTGTACTGTCTTGTCCTGTCCTGTCCTGTCCTGTCCTGTCCTGTCTTGTCCTGTCTTGCCTTGTCTTGTCTTGTCTTGTCCTGTCTTGTCTTGCCTTGTCCTGCCCTGCCTTGTCTTGCCCTGTCCTGTCTTGTCTTGTCTTGTACTGTCTTGTCCTGTCCTGTCTTGTCTTGTCCTGTCTTGTCTTGCCTTGTCCTGCCTTGTCTTGCCCTGCCCTGTCTTGCCCTGTCCTGTCCTGTCCTGTCTTGTCCTGTCTTGCCTTGTCTTGTCTTGCCTTGTCCTGCCTTGTCTTGCCCTGCCCTGTCTTGCCCTGTCCTGTCCTGTCTTGTCCTGTCTTGCCTTGTCTTGTCTTGTCTTGTCTTGTCCTGCCCTGCCCTGCCCTGTCTTGCCTTGTCTTGTCTTGTCTTGTCCTGCCCAGCCCTGCCCTGTCTTGTCTTGCCTTGTCCTGTCTTGTACTGTCTTGTCCTGCCCTGTCTTGTCCTGTCCTGTCCTGCCCTGCCCTGCCCTGTCCTGTCCTGTCTTGTCCTGTCTTTTTTTGCCTTGTCCTGCCTTGTCTTGCCCTGTCCTGTCCTCTCTTGTACTGCCTTGTCCTGTCCTGCCTTGCCTTGCCTTGCCTTGCCTTGCCTTGCCTTGCCTTGCCTTGCCTTGCCTTGCCTTGCCCTGCCCTGCCCTGCCCTGCCCTGCCCTGCCCTGCCCTGCCCTGCCCTGCCCTGCCCTGCCTTGTCCTGCCCTGCCTTGTCTTGTCTTGTCCTGTCCTGTCTTGTACTGCCCTGTCTTTTCCTGCCTTGTCTTGTCCTGCCCTGCCCTGTCTTGCCTTGTCTTGTCTTGTCCTGTCCTGTCTTGTACTGTCTTGTCTTGTCCTGTCCTGTCCTGTCCTGTCCTGTCTTGTCTTGTCTTTTCTTGTCTTGTCCTGTCCTGTCTTGTACTGTCTTGTCCTGCCCTGTCCTGTCTTGCCTTGCCTTGCCTTGCCCTGCCCTGCCTTGTCCTGCCCTGCCTTGTCTTGTCTTGTCCTGTCCTGTCTTGTACTGCCCTGTCTTTTCCTGCCTTGTCTTGTCCTGCCCTGCCCTGTCCTGTCTTGTCCTGTCTTGCCTTGTCTTGTCCTTTCCTGACTTGTACTGTCTTGTCCTGTCCTGTCCTGTCCTGTCCTGTCCTGTCTTGTCTTGTCTTGTCTTGTCTTGTCTTGTCTTGTCTTGTCTTGTCTTGTCTTGTCTTGTCTTGTCTTGTCTTGTCTTGTCTTGTCCTGTCCTGCCCTGCCCTGCCTTGTCCTGCCCTGCCCTGCCTTGTCCTGCCCTGCCTTGTCTTGTCCTGTCCTGTCTTGTACTGCCCTGTCTTTTCCTGCCTTGTCTTGTCCTGCCCTGCCCTGTCCTGTCCTGCCCTGTCCTGTCCTGCCCTGCCCTGTCTTGCCCTGTCTTGTCTTGTCTTGTCTTGTCTTGTCCTGTCCTGCCCTGTCCTGCCCTGTCTTGCCCTGTCTTGTCTTGTCTTGTCCCGCCTTGTCTTGTCCTGTCTTGTCTTGCCTTGTCCTGCCCTGCCTTGTCTTGCCCTGTCCTGTCTTGTCTTGTCCTGTCCTGTCCTGTCTTGTACTGCCCTGTCTTTTCCTGTCTTGCCTTGTCCTGCCTTGTCTTGCCCTGTCCTGCCTTGTCTTGCCCTGTCCTGTCTTGCCCTGTCCTGTCTTGCCCTGTCCTGTCTTGCCCTGTCCTGTCCTGTCTTGCCCTGTCCTGTCTTGCCCTGTCCTGTCCTGTCTTGCCCTGTCCTGTCTTGCCCTGTCCTGTCTTGCCCTGTCCTGTCCTGTCCTGTCCTGTCTTGCACTGTCTTGTCCTGCCCTGTCCTGTCTTTTTTTGCCTTGTCCTGCCTTGTCTTGCCCTGTCCTGTCTTGCCTTGTCCTGCCTTGTCTTGCCCTGTCCTGCCTTGTCTTGCCCTGCCTTGCCTTGTCTTGCCCTGTCCTGCCTTGTCTTGCCCTGTCCTGCCTTGTCTTGCCCTGTCCTGCCTTGTCTTGCCCTGTCCTGCCTTGTCTTGCCCTGTCTTGCCTTGCCTTGCCTTGCCTTGCCTTGCCTTGCCTTGCCTTGCCTTGTCTTGCCTTGTCCTGCCCTGCCTTGTCTTGTCTTGTCTTGCCCTGTCCTGTCCTGTCTTGTCTTGTCTTGTCTTGTCTTGCCTTGTCTTGTCTTGCCTTGTCCTGTCTTGTCTTGTCTTGTCTTGCCTTGTCCTGCCCTGCCTTGTCTTGTCTTGCCCTGTCCTGTCCTGTCCTTGCCCTGTCTTGCCCTGCCCTGCCCTGCCCTGCCCTGCCCTGCCTTGCCTTGCCCTGTCCTGCCCTGCCCTGCCCTGCCCTGCCCTGTCCTGTCTTGTCCTGCCCTGTCTTGTCTTGTCCTGCCCTGCCCTGCCTTGTCTTGTCCTGCCTTGTCCTGTCCTGTCTTGCCCTGCCCTGCCCTGCCCTGCCCTGTCCTGTCTTGTCCTGTCTTGCCTTGTCTTGTCTTGTCCTGTCTTGTCTTGCCTTGTCCTGCCCTGCCTTGTCTTGCCCTGTCCTGTCTTGTCTTGTCTTGTACTGTCTTGTCCTGTCCTGTCTTGTCTTGTCCTGTCTTGTCTTGCCTTGTCCTGCCTTGTCTTGCCCTGCCCTGTCTTGCCCTGTCCTGTCCTGTCTTGTCCTGTCTTGCCTTGTCTTGTCTTGCCTTGTCCTGCCTTGTCTTGCCCTGCCCTGTCTTGCCCTGTCCTGTCCTGTCTTGCCTTGTCTTGTCTTGTCTTGTCTTGTCTTGTCCTGCCCTGCCCTGCCCTGTCTTGCCTTGTCTTGTCTTGTCTTGTCCTGCCCTGCCCTGCCCTGTCTTGTCTTGCCTTGTCCTGTCTTGTACTGTCTTGTCCTGCCCTGTCTTGTCCTGTCCTGTCCTGTCTTGCCCTGCCCTGCCCTGCCCTGTCCTGTCCTGTCTTTTTTTGCCTTGTCCTGCCTTGTCTTGCCCTGTCCTGTCCTCTCTTGTACTGCCTTGTCCTGTCCTGCCTTGCCTTGCCTTGCCTTGCCTTGCCTTGCCTTGCCTTGCCCTGCCCTGCCCTGCCCTGCCCTGCCTTGTCCTGCCCTGCCTTGTCTTGTCTTGTCCTGTCCTGTCTTGTACTGCCCTGTCTTTTCCTGCCTTGTCTTGTCCTGCCCTGCCCTGTCTTGCCTTGTCTTGTCTTGTCCTGTCCTGTCTTGTACTGTCTTGTCCTGTCCTGTCCTGTCCTGTCCTGTCCTGTCTTGTCTTGTCTTTTCTTGTCTTGTCCTGTCCTGTCTTGTACTGTCTTGTCCTGCCCTGTCCTGTCTTGCCTTGCCTTGCCTTGCCCTGCCCTGCCTTGTCCTGCCCTGCCTTGTCTTGTCTTGTCCTGTCCTGTCTTGTACTGCCCTGTCTTTTCCTGCCTTGTCTTGCCCTGTCCTGCCTTGTCTTGCCCTGTCCTGTCTTGCCCTGTCCTGTCTTGCCCTGTCCTGTCTTGCCCTGTCCTGTCCTGTCTTGCCCTGTCCTGTCTTGCCCTGTCCTGTCTTGCCCTGTCCTGTCTTGCCCTGTCCTGTCCTGTCCTGTCCTGTCTTGCACTGTCTTGTCCTGCCCTGTCCTGTCTTTTTTTGCCTTGTCCTGCCTTGTCTTGCCCTGTCCTGTCTTGCCTTGTCCTGCCTTGTCTTGCCCTGTCCTATCTTGTCTTGCCCTGCCTTGCCTTGTCTTGCCCTGTCCTGCCTTGTCTTGCCCTGTCCTGCCTTGTCTTGCCCTGTCCTGCCTTGTCTTGCCCTGTCCTGCCTTGTCTTGCCCTGTCTTGCCTTGCCTTGCCTTGCCTTGCCTTGCCTTGCCTTGCCTTGCCTTGCCTTGTCTTGCCTTGTCCTGCCCTGCCTTGTCTTGTCTTGTCTTGTCTTGCCCTGTCCTGTCCTGTCTTGTCTTGTCTTGTCTTGTCTTGCCTTGTCCTGCCCTGCCTTGTCTTGTCTTGCCCTGTCCTGTCCTTGCCCTGTCTTGCCCTGTCCTGCCTTGTCTTGCCCTGCCTTGCCTTGTCTTGCCCTGTCCTGCCTTGTCTTGCCCTGTCCTGCCTTGTCTTGCCCTGTCCTGCCTTGTCTTGCCCTGTCCTGCCTTGTCTTGCCCTGTCTTGCCCTGTCCTGCCTTGTCTTGCCCTGTCCTGTCCTGTCTTGCCCTGTCCTGTCTTGCCCTGTCCTGTCTTGCCCTGTCCTGTCTTGCCCTGTCCTGTCTTGCACTGTCTTGTCCTGCCCTGTCCTGTCTTTTTTTGCCTTGTCCTGCCTTGTCTTGCCCTGTCCTGTCTTGCCTTGTCCTGCCTTGTCTTGCCCTGTCCTGTCTTGCCTTGTCCTAACTTGTCTTGCCCTGTCCTGCCTTGTCTTGCCCTGTCCTGCCTTGTCTTGCCCTGTCCTGTCCTGTCTTGCCCTGTCCTGTCTTGCCCTGTCCTGTCTTGCCCTGTCCTGTCTTGCCCTGTCCTGTCTTGCCCTGTCCTGTCCTGTCCTGTCTTGCACTGTCTTGTCCTGCCCTGTCCTGCCTTGTCTTGCCCTGTCCTGCCCTGTCTTGCCCTGTCTTGTCTTGTCTTGTCCCGCCTTGTCTTGCCCTGTCCTGTCTTGCCTTGTCCTGCCTTGTCTTGCCTTGTCTTGCCTTGTCTTGCCTTGTCCTGCCTTGTCTTGCCCTGTCCTGTCTTGCCCTGTCCTGTCTTGCCCTGTCCTGTCTTGCCCTGTCCTGTCTTGCCCTGTCCTGTCTTGCCTTGTCCTGCCTTGTCTTGCCCTGTCCTGCCTTGTCTTGCCCTGTCCTGCCCTGTCCTGCCCTGTCTTGCCCTGTCCTGCCTTGCCTTGTCCTGCCTTGTCTTGCCTTGTCCTGCCTTGTCTTGCCTTGTCTTGCCTTGTCCTGCCTTGTCTTGCCTTGTCCTGCCTTGTCTTGCCTTGTCCTGTCTTGCCTTGTCCTGCCTTGTCTTGCCTTGTCCTGCCTTGTCCTGCCTTGTCTTGCCCTGTCCTGTCTTGCCCTGTCCTGTCTTGCCCTGTCCTGTCTTGTCTTGCCCTGTCCTGTCTTGCCCTGTCCTGTCTTGCCCTGTCCTGTCTTGCCTTGTCCTGCCTTGTCTTGCCTTGTCCTGCCTTGTCTTGCCTTGTCCTGCCTTGTCTTGCCCTGTCCTGCCTTGTCTTGCCCTGTCCTGCCTTGTCTTGCCCTGTCCTGCCCTGTCTTGTCCTGCCCTGTCTTGTCCTGCCCTGTCCTGCCTTGTCCTGCCCTGTCTTGTCCTGTCCTGTCCTGTCTTGCCCTGCCCTGCCCTGTCTTGTCTTGCCTTGTCTTGTCTTGCCTTGCCTTGTCCTGCCCTGCCTTGTCTTGTCTTGTCTTGCCCTGTCCTGTCCTGTCTTGTACTGTCTTGTCCTGCCCTGTCTTGTCCTGCCTTGTCTTGCCCTGTCCTGCCTTGTCTTGCCCTGTCCTGTCCTGTCCTGTCCTGTCTTGTCTTGTCTTGTCTTGTCTTGTCTTGTCCTGTCTTGTCCTGCCCTGTCTTGTCCTGTCTTGTCCTGCCCTGCCCTGTCCTGCCCTGCCCTGTCCTGCCTTGTCCTGCCCTGTCTTGTCCTGTCCTGTCCTGTCTTGCCCTGCCCTGTCTTGTCTTGTCTTGTCTTGTCCTGCCCTGCCCTGTCTTGTCTTGCCTTGTCTTGTCTTGCCTTGTCCTGCCCTGCCTTGTCTTGTCTTGTCTTGCCCTGTCCTGTCCTGTCTTGTACTGTCTTGTCCTGCCCTGTCTTGTCCTGCCTTGTCTTGCCCTGTCCTGCCTTGTCTTGCCCTGCCCTGCCCTGCCCTGCCCTGCCCTGCCCTGCCCTGCCCTGCCTTGTCCTGTCCTGCCCTGCCCTGCCCTGCCCTGCCCTGCCCTGCCCTGCCCTGCCCTGCCCTGCCCTGCCCTGCCCTGCCCTGCCCTGCCCTGCCCTGTCCTGTCCTGTCCTGTCCTGTCCTGCCCTGCCTTGTCCTGCCCTGCCCTGCCCTGCCCTGCCCTGCCCTGCCCTGCCCTGCCCTGTCCTGTCCTGTCCTGTCTTGTCTTGTCTTGTCTTGTCTTGTCTTGTCTTGTCTTGTCTTGTCTTGTCCTGTCCTGTCCTGTCTTGTCTTGTCTTGTCTTGTCTTGTCCTGTCCTGTCCTGTCTTGTCCTGCCTTGTCTTGTCCTGCCTTGTCCTTTCCTGTCCTGCCCTGTCCTGCCCTGTCTTGCCCTGTCCTGTCCTGTCCTGTCTTGTCCTGTCTTGCCTTGTCTTGTCTTGTCTTGTCCTGCCCTGCCTTGCCCTGTCCTGTCTTGTCTTGTCCTGCCCTGTCCTGTCCTGTCCTGCCCTGCCCTGCCCTGTCCTGTCCTGTCCTGTCTTGTACTGTCTTGTCCTGCCCTGTCTTGTCCTGTCCTGTCCTGTCTTGCCCTGCCCTGCCCTGTCCTGTCCTGTCCTGTCTTGTCCTGTCTTTTTTTGCCTTGTCCTGCCTTGTCTTGCCCTGTCCTGTCCTGTCTTGTACTGCCTTGTCTTGTCCTGCCCTGTCCTGTCCTGTCCTGTCCTGCCCTGTCCTGTCCTGTCCTGCCTTGTCTTGTACTGCCTTGTCTTGTCTTGTCTTGTCTTGTCTTGTCTTGTCTTGTCTTGTCTTGTCTTGTCTTGTCTTGTCTTGTCTTGTCCTGTCCTGTCCTGTCCTGTCCTGTCCTGTCCTGTCCTGTCCTGTCCTGTCTTGTCTTGTCTTGTCTTGTCCTGTCCTGTCTTGTCCTGTCTTGTCCTGCCTTGTCCTGTCTTGTCCTGCCCTGTCTTGTCCTGCCCTGTCTTGTCCTGCCCTGTCCTGCCCTGCCTTGTCCTGTCCTGTCCTGCCCTGTCTTGTCCTGCCCTGTCTTGTCCTGCCCTGTCTTGTCTTGTCCTGCCTTGTCCTGCCCTGTCTTGTCCTGCCCTGTCTTGTCCTGTCTTGTCCTGTCCTGCCCTGTCCTGTCCTGTCCTGTCTTGTCCTGCCTTGTCCTTTCCTGTCCTGCCCTGTCCTGTCCTGCCCTGTCTTGTCTTGTCTTGTCCTGTCCTGTCTTGTCTTGTCTTGTCCTGTCCTGTCCTGTCCTGTCTTGTCCTGCCTTGTCTTGTCCTGCCCTGTCCTTTCCTGTCCTGCCCTGTCCTGTCCTGCCCTGTCTTGTCTTGTCTTGTCCTGTCCTGTCTTGTCTTGTCTTGTCTTGTCCTGTCCTGTCCTGTCCTGTCTTGTCCTGCCTTGTCTTGTCCTGCCCTGTCCTTTCCTGTCCTGCCCTGTCCTGTCCTGCCCTGCCCTGTCTTGTCTTGTCTTGTCCTGTCTTGTCTTGTCCTGTCTTGTCCTGCCCTGTCTTGTCCTGCCCTGCCTTGTCCTGTCCTGTCTTGTCCTGTCCTGTCTTGTCTTGTCTTGTCCTGTCCTGTCCTGTCCTGTCTTGTCCTGCCTTGTCTTGTCCTGCCCTGTCCTGTCTTGTCCTGCCTTGTCCTGTCTTGTCCTGCCCTGTCTTGTCCTGCCCTGTCTTGTCCTGCCCTGTCTTGTCTTGTCCTGCCTTGTCCTGCCCTGTCTTGTCCTGCCCTGTCTTGTCCTGTCTTGTCCTGCCCTATCTTGTCCTGCCCTGTCTTGTCTTGTCCTGCCTTGTCCTGCCCTGTCTTGTCCTGCCCTGTCTTGTCCTGTCTTGTCCTGCCCTGTCTTGTCCTGCCCTGTCTTGTCCTGTCTTGTCCTGCCCTGTCTTGTCTTGTCCTGCCTTGTCCTGCCCTGTCTTGTCCTGCCCTGTCCTGTCCTGTCTTGTCCTGCCCTGTCTTGTCCTGCCCTGTCTTGTCCTGCCCTGTCTTGTCTTGTCCTGCCTTGTCCTGCCCTGTCTTGTCCTGCCCTGTCTTGTCCTGTCTTGTCCTGTCCTGCCCTGTCTTGTCCTGCCCTGTCTTGTCCTGTCCTGCCCTGTCCTGCCCTGTCCTGCCCTGTCTTGCCCTGTCTTGTCTTGTCTTGTCTTGTCTTGTCCTGTCCTGCCCTGTCCTGCCCTGTCTTGCCCTGTCTTGTCTTGTCTTGTCCCGCCTTGTCTTGTCCTGTCTTGTCTTGCCTTGTCCTGCCCTGCCTTGTCTTGCCCTGTCCTGTCTTGTCTTGTCCTGTCCTGTCCTGTCTTGTACTGCCCTGTCTTTTCCTGTCTTGCCTTGTCCTGCCTTGTCTTGCCCTGTCCTGCCTTGTCTTGCCCTGTCCTGTCTTGCCCTGTCTTGCCCTGTCCTGTCTTGCCCTGTCCTGTCCTGTCTTGCCCTGTCCTGTCTTGCCCTGTCCTGTCCTGTCTTGCCCTGTCCTGTCTTGCCCTGTCCTGTCTTGCCCTGTCCTGTCCTGTCCTGTCCTGTCTTGCACTGTCTTGTCCTGCCCTGTCCTGTCTTTTTTTGCCTTGTCCTGCCTTGTCTTGCCCTGTCCTGTCTTGCCTTGTCCTGCCTTGTCTTGCCCTGTCCTGCCTTGTCTTGCCCTGCCTTGCCTTGTCTTGCCCTGTCCTGCCTTGTCTTGCCCTGTCCTGCCTTGTCTTGCCCTGTCCTGCCTTGTCTTGCCCTGTCTTGCCCTGTCCTGCCTTGTCTTGCCCTGTCCTGTCCTGTCTTGCCCTGTCCTGCCTTGCCCTGTCCTGTCTTGCCCTGTCCTGTCTTGCCCTGTCCTGTCTTGCACTGTCTTGTCCTGCCCTGTCCTGTCTTTTTTTGCCTTGTCCTGCCTTGTCTTGCCCTGTCCTGTCTTGCCTTGTCCTGCCTTGTCTTGCCCTGTCCTGTCTTGCCTTGTCCTAACTTGTCTTGCCCTGTCCTGCCTTGTCTTGCCCTGTCCTGCCTTGTCTTGCCCTGTCCTGTCCTGTCTTGCCCTGTCCTGTCTTGCCCTGTCCTGTCTTGCCCTGTCCTGTCTTGCCCTGTCCTGTCTTGCCTTGTCCTGCCTTGTCTTGCCCTGTCCTGCCTTGTCTTGCCTTGTCCTGCTTTGTCTTGCCCTGTCCTGCCCTGTCCTGCCCTGTCTTGCCCTGTCCTGCCTTGCCTTGTCCTGCCTTGTCTTGCCTTGTCCTGCCTTGTCTTGCCTTGTCCTGCCTTGTCCTGCCTTGTCTTGCCTTGTCCTGCCTTGTCTTGCCTTGTCCTGTCTTGCCCTGTCCTGTCTTGTCTTGCCCTGTCCTGTCTTGCCCTGTCCTGTCTTGCCTTGTCCTGCCTTGTCTTGCCCTGTCCTGCCTTGTCTTGCCCTGTCCTGCCTTGTCTTGCCCTGTCCTGCCTTGTCTTGCCCTGTCCTGCCTTGTCTTGCCCTGTCCTGTCCTGTCTTGTCTTGTCTTGCCTTGTCCTGTCTTGTCTTGCCCTGTCCTGTCTTTTTTGCCTTGTCCTGCCCTGTCTTGCCCTGTCCTGTCTTGCCCTGTCCTGTCTTGCCCTGTCCTGTCCTGTCCTGTCCTGTCCTGTCCTGTCCTGTCCTGTCCTGTCTTGTCTTGTCTTGTCTTGTCTTGTCTTGTCTTGTCTTGTCTTGTCTTGTCTTGTCTTGTCTTGTCTTGTCTTGTCTTGTCTTGTCCTGTCCTGTCCTGTCCTGTCCTGTCCTGTCCTGTCCTGTCCTGTCCTGTCTTGTCTTGTCTTGTCTTGTCCTGTCCTGTCCTGTCTTGTCCTGCCTTGTCTTGTCCTGCCCTGTCCTTTCCTGTCCTGCCCTGTCCTGCCCTGTCTTGCCCTGTCCTGTCCTGTCTTGTCCTGTCTTGCCTTGTCTTGTCTTGTCTTGTCCTGCCCTGCCTTGTCTTGTCCTGTCTTTTTTGCCTTGTCCTGCCCTGTCTTGTCCTGTCCTGTCCTGTCCTGTCCTGTCCTGTCCTGTCCTGTCCTGTCCTGTCTTGTCTTGTCTTGTCTTGTCTTGTCTTGTCTTGTCTTGTCTTGTCTTGTCTTGTCTTGTCTTGTCTTGTCTTGTCTTGTCTTGTCTTGTCTTGTCTTGTCTTGTCTTGTCTTGTCTTGTCTTGTCTTGTCTTGTCTTGTCTTGTCTTGTCCTGTCCTGTCCTGTCCTGTCCTGTCCTGTCCTGTCCTGTCCTGTCCTGTCCTGTCCTGTCCTGTCTTGTCTTGTCTTGTCTTGTCTTGTCTTGTCTTGTCCTGTCCTGTCTTGTCCTGCCTTGTCTTGTCCTGCCCTGTCCTTTCCTGTCCTGCCCTGTCCTGCCCTGTCTTGCCCTGTCCTGTCCTGTCTTGTCCTGTCTTGCCTTGTCTTGTCTTGTCTTGTCCTGCCCTGCCTTGTCTTGCCCTGTCCTGTCTTGTCTTGTCCTGCCCTGTCCTGTCCTGTCCTGTCCTGCCCTGCCCTGTCCTGTCCTGTCCTGTCTTGTACTGTCTTGTCCTGCCCTGTCTTGTCCTGTCCTGTCCTGTCTTGCCCTGCCCTGCCCTGTCCTGTCCTGTCCTGTCTTGTCCTGTCTTTTTTTGCCTTGTCCTGCCTTGTCTTGCCCTGTCCTGTCCTGTCTTGTACTGCCTTGTCTTGTACTGCCTTGTCTTGTACTGCCTTGTCTTGTCCTGCCCTGTCCTGTCCTGTCCTGTCCTGTCCTGTCCTGTCCTGTCCTGTCTTGTCCTGCCCTGCCCTGCCCTGCCCTGTCCTGTCCTGTCCTGTCCTGTCCTGTCCTGTCCTGTCCTGTCCTGTCCTGTCCTGTCCTGTCCTGTCCTGTCCTGTCCTGTCTTGTCTTGTCTTGTCTTGTCTTGTCTTGTCTTGTCTTGTCTTGTCTTGTCTTGTCTTGTCCTGTCCTGTCCTGTCCTGTCCTGTCCTGTCCTGTCTTGTCTTGTCTTGTCTTGTCTTGTCTTGTCCTGTCCTGTCTTGTCCTGTCTTGTCCTGCCTTGTCCTGTCTTGTCCTGCCCTGTCTTGTCCTGCCCTGTCTTGTCCTGCCCTGTCCTGCCCTGCCTTGTCCTGTCCTGTCCTGCCCTGTCTTGTCCTGCCCTGTCTTGTCCTGCCCTGTCTTGTCTTGTCCTGCCCTGTCTTGTCCTGCCCTGTCTTGTCCTGTCTTGTCCTGTCCTGTCCTGTCCTGTCCTGTCCTGTCTTGTCCTGCCTTGTCTTGTCCTGCCCTGTCCTTTCCTGTCCTGCCCTGTCCTGTCCTGCCCTGTCTTGTCTTGTCTTGTCCTGTCCTGTCTTGTCTTGTCTTGTCCTGTCCTGTCCTGTCTTGTCCTGCCTTGTCTTGTCCTGCCCTGTCCTTTCCTGTCCTGCCCTGTCCTGTCCTGCCCTGCCCTGTCTTGTCTTGTCTTGTCCTGTCTTGTCTTGTCCTGTCTTGTCCTGCCCTGTCTTGTCCTGCCCTGCCTTGTCCTGTCCTGTCTTGTCCTGTCCTGTCTTGTCTTGTCTTGTCCTGTCCTGCCCTGTCCTGTCTTGTCCTGCCTTGTCCTGTCTTGTCCTGCCCTGTCTTGTCCTGCCCTGTCTTGTCCTGCCCTGTCTTGTCCTGCCCTGTCTTGTCCTGCCCTGTCTTGTCCTGCCCTGTCCTGCCCTGCCTTGTCCTGTCCTGTCCTGCCCTGTCTTGTCCTGCCCTGTCTTGTCCTGCCCTGTCTTGTCTTGTCCTGCCCTGTCTTGTCCTGCCCTGTCTTGTCCTGTCTTGTCCTGTCCTGTCCTGTCCTGTCCTGTCCTGTCTTGTCCTGCCTTGTCTTGTCCTGCCCTGTCCTTTCCTGTCCTGCCCTGTCCTGTCCTGCCCTGTCTTGTCTTGTCTTGTCCTGTCCTGTCTTGTCTTGTCTTGTCCTGTCCTGTCCTGTCTTGTCCTGCCTTGTCTTGTCCTGCCCTGTCCTTTCCTGTCCTGCCCTGTCCTGTCCTGCCCTGCCCTGTCTTGTCTTGTCTTGTCCTGTCTTGTCTTGTCCTGTCTTGTCCTGCCCTGTCTTGTCCTGCCCTGCCTTGTCCTGTCCTGTCTTGTCCTGTCCTGTCTTGTCTTGTCTTGTCCTGTCCTGCCCTGTCCTGTCTTGTCCTGCCTTGTCCTGTCTTGTCCTGCCCTGTCTTGTCCTGCCCTGTCTTGTCCTGCCCTGTCTTGTCTTGTCCTGCCTTGTCCTGCCCTGTCTTGTCCTGCCCTGTCTTGTCCTGTCTTGTCCTGCCCTATCTTGTCCTGCCCTGTCTTGTCTTGTCCTGCCTTGTCCTGCCCTGTCTTGTCCTGCCCTGTCTTGTCCTGTCTTGTCCTGCCCTGTCTTGTCCTGCCCTGTCTTGTCCTGTCTTGTCCTGCCCTGTCTTGTCTTGTCCTGCCTTGTCCTGCCCTGTCTTGTCCTGCCCTGTCCTGTCCTGTCTTGTCCTGCCTTGTCTTGTCCTGCCCTGTCCTTTCCTGTCCTGCCCTGTCCTGTCCTGCCCTGCCCTGTCTTGTCTTGTCCTGTCTTGTCCTGTCTTGTCCTGCCCTGTCTTGTCCTGCCCTGTCTTGTCCTGCCCTGTCTTGTCTTGTCCTGCCTTGTCCTGCCCTGTCTTGTCCTGCCCTGTCTTGTCCTGTCTTGTCCTGTCCTGCCCTGTCTTGTCCTGCCCTGTCTTGTCCTGTCCTGCCCTGTCCTGCCCTGTCCTGCCCTGTCTTGCCCTGTCTTGTCTTGTCTTGTCTTGTCTTGTCCTGTCCTGCCCTGTCCTGCCCTGTCTTGCCCTGTCTTGTCTTGTCTTGTCCCGCCTTGTCTTGTCCTGTCTTGTCTTGCCTTGTCCTGCCCTGCCTTGTCTTGCCCTGTCCTGTCTTGTCTTGTCCTGTCCTGTCTTGTACTGCCCTGTCTTTTCCTGTCTTGCCTTGTCCTGCCTTGTCTTGCCCTGTCCTGCCTTGTCTTGCCCTGTCCTGTCTTGCCCTGTCTTGCCCTGTCCTGTCTTGCCCTGTCCTGTCCTGTCTTGCCCTGTCCTGTCCTGTCTTGCCCTGTCCTGTCTTGCCCTGTCCTGTCTTGCCCTGTCCTGTCCTGTCCTGTCCTGTCTTGCACTGTCTTGTCCTGCCCTGTCCTGTCTTTTTTTGCCTTGTCCTGCCTTGTCTTGCCCTGTCCTGTCTTGTCTTGCCCTGCCTTGTCTTGCCCTGTCCTGCCTTGTCTTGCCCTGTCCTGCCTTGTCTTGCCCTGTCCTGCCTTGTCTTGCCCTGTCTTGCCCTGTCCTGCCTTGTCTTGCCCTGTCCTGTCCTGTCTTGCCCTGTCCTGCCTTGCCCTGTCCTGTCTTGCCCTGTCCTGTCTTGCCCTGTCCTGTCTTGCACTGTCTTGTCCTGCCCTGTCCTGTCTTTTTTTGCCTTGTCCTGCCTTGTCTTGCCCTGTCCTGTCTTGCCTTGTCCTGCCTTGTCTTGCCCTGTCCTGTCTTGCCTTGTCCTAACTTGTCTTGCCCTGTCCTGCCTTGTCTTGCCCTGTCCTGCCTTGTCTTGCCCTGTCCTGTCCTGTCTTGCCCTGTCCTGTCTTGCCCTGTCCTGTCTTGCCCTGTCCTGTCTTGCCCTGTCCTGTCTTGCACTGTCTTGTCCTGCCCTGTCCTGTCTTTTTTTGCCTTGTCCTGCCTTGTCTTGCCCTGTCCTGTCTTGCCTTGTCCTGCCTTGTCTTGCCCTGTCCTGTCTTGCCTTGTCCTAACTTGTCTTGCCCTGTCCTGCCTTGTCTTGCCCTGTCCTGCCTTGTCTTGCCCTGTCCTGCCCTGTCTTGCCCTGTCCTGCCTTGCCTTGTCCTGCCTTGTCTTGCCTTGTCCTGCCTTGTCTTGCCTTGTCTTGCCTTGTCCTGCCTTGTCTTGCCTTGTCCTGCCTTGTCTTGCCTTGTCCTGTCTTGCCCTGTCCTGTCTTGTCTTGCCCTGTCCTGTCTTGCCCTGTCCTGTCTTGCCCTGTCCTGTCTTGCCTTGTCCTGCCTTGTCTTGCCCTGTCCTGCCTTGTCTTGCCTTGTCCTGCCTTGTCTTGCCCTGTCCTGCCTTGTCTTGCCCTGTCCTGCCTTGTCTTGCCTTGTCCTGCCTTGTCTTGCCCTGTCCTGCCTTGTCTTGCCCTGTCCTGTCCTGTCCTGTCTTGTCTTGCCCTGTCCTGTCTTGCCCTGTCCTGTCTTGCCCTGTCCTGTCCTTTCTTGCCCGGTCCTGTCTTGCCCTGTCCTGTCTTGCCCTGTCCTGTCTTTTTTTGCCTTGTCCTGCCTTGTCTTGCCCTGTCCTGTCTTGCCTTGTCCTGCCTTGTCTTGCCCTGTCCTGCCTTGTCTTGCCCTGCCTTGCCTTGTCCTGCCTTGTCTTGCCCTGTCCTGCCTTGTCTTGCCCTGTCCTGCCTTGTCTTGCCCTGTCCTGCCTTGTCTTGCCCTGTCTTGCCCTGTCCTGCCTTGTCTTGCCCTGTCCTGTCCTGTCTTGCCCTGTCCTGTCTTGCCCTGTCCTGTCTTGCCCTGTCCTGTCTTGCCTTGTCCTGCCTTGTCTTGCCTTGTCCTGCCTTGTCTTGCCTTGTCCTGCCTTGTCTTGCCCTGTCCTGTCTTGCCCTGTCCTGTCTTGCCCTGTCCTGTCTTGCCCTGTCCTGTCTTGCCTTGCCTTGTCCTGCCTTGTCTTGCCCTGTCCTGCCCTGTCCTGCCCTGTCCTGCCCTGTCTTGCCCTGTCCTGCCTTGCCTTGTCCTGCCTTGTCTTGCCTTTTCTTGCCTTGTCCTGCCTTGTCTTGCCTTGTCCTGCCTTGTCTTGCCTTGTCCTGTCTTGCCTTGTCCTGCCTTGTCTTGCCTTGTCCTGCCTTGTCCTGCCTTGTCTTGCCCTGTCCTGTCTTGCCCTGTCCTGTCTTGTCTTGCCCTGTCCTGTCTTGCCCTGCCCTGTCCTGTCTTGCCCTGTCCTGTCTTGCCCTGTCCTGTCTTGCCTTGTCCTGCCTTGTCTTGCCTTGTCCTGCCTTGTCTTGCCCTGTCCTGCCTTGTCTTGCCCTGTCCTGCCCTGTCCTGCCCTGTCTTGCCCTGTCCTGCCTTGCCTTGTCCTGCCTTGTCTTGCCTTGTCCTGTCCTGCCTTGTCTTGCCTTGTCCTGTCTTGCCTTGTCCTGCCTTGTCTTGCCTTGTCCTGCCTTGTCTTGCCCTGTCCTGTCTTGCCCTGTCCTGTCTTGCCTTGCCTTGTCCTGTCTTGCCTTGTCCTGTCTTGCCTTGTCCTGCCTTGCCTTGTCCTGTCTTGCCTTGCCCTGCCTTGTCCTGCCTTGTCTTGCCCTGTCCTGTCTTGCCTTGCCCTGCCTTGTCTTGCCTTGTCCTGTCTTGCCTTGTCCTTGTCTTGCCCTGTCCTGTCTTGCCCTGTCCTGCCTTGTCTTGCCCTGTCCTGCCTTGTCTTGCCTTGTCCTGCCTTGTCTTGCCCTGTCCTGCCTTGTCTTGCCTTGTCCTGCCTTGTCTTGCCCTGTCCTGCCTTGTCTTGCCCTGCCTTGCCTTGTCTTGCCCTGTCCTGCCTTGTCTTGCCCTGTCCTGCCTTGTCTTGCCCTGTCCTGCCTTGTCTTGCCCTGTCCTGCCTTGTCTTGCCCTGTCCTGCCTTGTCTTGCCCTGTCTTGCCCTGTCCTGTCCTGTCTTGCCCTGTCCTGTCCTGTCCTGTCCTGTCTTGTACTGTCTTGTCCTGCCCTGTCTTGTCCTGTCCTGTCCTGTCTTGCCCTGCCCTGCCCTGTCCTGTCCTGTCCTGTCTTGTCCTGTCTTTTTTTGCCTTGTCCTGCCTTGTCTTGCCCTGTCCTGTCTTGCCCTGTCCTGTCTTGCCCTGTCCTGTCTTGCCCTGTCCTGTCCTGTCTTGCCCTGTCCTGTCTTGCCCTGTCCTGTCTTTTTTTGCCTTGTCCTGCCTTGTCTTGCCCTGTCCTGTCTTGCCTTGTCCTGCCTTGTCTTGCCCTGTCCTGCCTTGTCTTGCCCTGCCTTGCCTTGTCTTGCCCTGTCCTGACTTGTCTTGCCCTGTCCTGCCTTGTCTTGCCCTGTCCTGCCTTGTCTTGCCCTGTCCTGCCTTGTCTTGCCCTGTCTTGCCCTGTCCTGCCTTGTCTTGCCCTGTCCTGTCCTGTCTTGCCCTGTCCTGTCTTGCCCTGTCCTGTCTTGCCCTGTCCTGTCTTGCACTGTCTTGTCTTGCCCTGTCCTGCCTTGTCTTGCCCTGTCCTGCCTTGTCTTGCCCTGTCTTGCCCTGTCCTGCCTTGTCTTGCCCTGTCCTGCCTTGTCTTGCCCTGTCCTGCCTTGTCTTGCCCTGTCCTGCCTTGTCTTGCCCTGTCTTGCCCTGTCCTGCCTTGTCTTGCCCTGTCCTGTCCTGTCTTGCCCTGTCCTGCCTTGCCCTGTCCTGTCTTGCCCTGTCCTGTCTTGCCCTGTCCTGTCTTGCACTGTCTTGTCCTGCCCTGTCCTGTCTTTTTTTGCCTTGTCCTGCCTTGTCTTGCCCTGTCCTGTCTTGCCTTGTCCTGCCTTGTCTTGCCCTGTCCTGTCTTGCCTTGTCCTAACTTGTCTTGCCCTGTCCTGCCTTGTCTTGCCCTGTCCTGCCTTGTCTTGCCCTGTCCTGTCCTGTCTTGCCCTGTCCTGTCTTGCCCTGTCCTGTCTTGCCCTGTCCTGTCTTGCACTGTCTTGTCCTGCCCTGTCCTGTCTTTTTTTGCCTTGTCCTGCCTTGTCTTGCCCTGTCCTGTCTTGCCTTGTCCTGCCTTGTCTTGCCCTGTCCTGTCTTGCCTTGTCCTAACTTGTCTTGCCCTGTCCTGCCTTGTCTTGCCCTGTCCTGCCCTGTCTTGCCCTGTCCTGCCTTGCCTTGTCCTGCCTTGTCTTGCCTTGTCCTGCCTTGTCTTGCCTTGTCTTGCCTTGTCCTGCCTTGTCTTGCCTTGTCCTGCCTTGTCTTGCCTTGTCCTGTCTTGCCCTGTCCTGTCTTGTCTTGCCCTGTCCTGTCTTGCCCTGTCCTGTCTTGCCCTGTCCTGTCTTGCCTTGTCCTGCCTTGTCTTGCCCTGTCCTGCCTTGTCTTGCCTTGTCCTGCCTTGTCTTGCCCTGTCCTGCCTTGTCTTGCCCTGTCCTGCCTTGTCTTGCCCTGTCCTGTCCTGTCTTGTCTTGTCTTGCCTTGTCCTGTCTTGTCTTGCCCTGTCCTGTCTTGCCCTGTCCTGTCTTGCCTTGTCCTGCCTTGTCTTGCCCTGTCCTGCCTTGTCTTGCCTTGTCCTGCTTTGTCTTGCCCTGTCCTGCCCTGTCCTGCCCTGTCTTGCCCTGTCCTGCCTTGCCTTGTCCTGCCTTGTCTTGCCTTGTCCTGCCTTGTCTTGCCTTGTCTTGCCTTGTCCTGCCTTGTCTTGCCTTGTCCTGCCTTGTCTTGCCTTGTCCTGTCTTGCCCTGTCCTGTCTTGTCTTGCCCTGTCCTGTCTTGCCCTGTCCTGTCTTGCCCTGTCCTGTCTTGCCTTGTCCTGCCTTGTCTTGCCCTGTCCTGCCTTGTCTTGCCTTGTCCTGCCTTGTCTTGCCCTGTCCTGCCTTGTCTTGCCCTGTCCTGTCCTGTCCTGTCTTGTCTTGCCCTGTCCTGTCTTGCCCTGTCCTGTCTTGCCCTGTCCTGTCCTTTCTTGCCCGGTCCTGTCTTGCCCTGTCCTGTCTTGCCCTGTCCTGTCTTTTTTTGCCTTGTCCTGCCTTGTCTTGCCCTGTCCTGTCTTGCCTTGTCCTGCCTTGTCTTGCCCTGTCCTGCCTTGTCTTGCCCTGCCTTGCCTTGTCCTGCCTTGTCTTGCCCTGTCCTGCCTTGTCTTGCCCTGTCCTGCCTTGTCTTGCCCTGTCCTGCCTTGTCTTGCCCTGTCTTGCCCTGTCCTGCCTTGTCTTGCCCTGTCCTGTCCTGTCTTGCCCTGTCCTGTCTTGCCCTGTCCTGTCTTGCCCTGTCCTGTCTTGCCTTGTCCTGCCTTGTCTTGCCTTGTCCTGCCTTGTCTTGCCTTGTCCTGCCTTGTCTTGCCCTGTCCTGTCTTGCCCTGTCCTGTCTTGCCCTGTCCTGTCTTGCCCTGTCCTGTCTTGCCTTGCCTTGTCCTGCCTTGTCTTGCCCTGTCCTGCCCTGTCCTGCCCTGTCCTGCCCTGTCTTGCCCTGTCCTGCCTTGCCTTGTCCTGCCTTGTCTTGCCTTGTCCTGCCTTGTCTTGCCTTTTCTTGCCTTGTCCTGCCTTGTCTTGCCTTGTCCTGCCTTGTCTTGCCTTGTCCTGTCTTGCCTTGTCCTGCCTTGTCTTGCCTTGTCCTGCCTTGTCCTGCCTTGTCTTGCCCTGTCCTGTCTTGCCCTGTCCTGTCTTGTCTTGCCCTGTCCTGTCTTGCCCTGTCCTGCCCTGTCCTGTCTTGCCCTGTCCTGTCTTGCCCTGTCCTGTCTTGCCTTGTCCTGCCTTGTCTTGCCTTGTCCTGCCTTGTCTTGCCCTGTCCTGCCTTGTCTTGCCCTGTCCTGCCCTGTCCTGCCCTGTCTTGCCCTGTCCTGCCTTGCCTTGTCCTGCCTTGTCTTGCCTTGTCCTGTCCTGCCTTGTCTTGCCTTGTCCTGCCTTGTCTTGCCTTGTCCTGTCTTGCCTTGTCCTGCCTTGTCTTGCCTTGTCCTGCCTTGTCTTGCCCTGTCCTGTCTTGCCCTGTCCTGTCTTGCCTTGCCTTGCCTTGTCCTGTCTTGCCTTGTCCTGTCTTGCCTTGTCCTGCCTTGCCTTGTCCTGTCTTGCCTTGCCCTGCCTTGTCCTGCCTTGTCTTGCCCTGTCCTGTCTTGCCTTGCCCTGCCTTGTCTTGCCTTGTCCTGTCTTGCCTTGTCCTTGTCTTGCCCTGTCCTGTCTTGCCCTGTCCTGCCTTGTCTTGCCCTGTCCTGCCTTGTCTTGCCCTGTCCTGCCTTGTCTTGCCTTGTCCTGCCTTGTCTTGCCCTGTCCTGCCTTGTCTTGCCTTGTCCTGCCTTGTCTTGCCCTGTCCTGCCTTGTCTTGCCCTGCCTTGCCTTGTCTTGCCCTGTCCTGCCTTGTCTTGCCCTGTCCTGCCTTGTCTTGCCCTGTCCTGCCTTGTCTTGCCCTGTCCTGCCTTGTCTTGCCCTGTCCTGCCTTGTCTTGCCCTGTCCTGCCTTGTCTTGCCCTGTCCTGCCTTGTCTTGCCCTGTCTTGCCCTGTCCTGTCCTGTCTTGCCCTGTCCTGTCCTGTCCTGTCCTGTCTTGTACTGTCTTGTCCTGCCCTGTCTTGTCCTGTCCTGTCCTGTCTTGCCCTGCCCTGCCCTGTCCTGTCCTGTCCTGTCTTGTCCTGTCTTTTTTTGCCTTGTCCTGCCTTGTCTTGCCCTGTCCTGTCTTGCCCTGTCCTGTCTTGCCCTGTCCTGTCTTGCCCTGTCCTGTCTTGCCCTGTCCTGTCTTGCCCTGTCCTGTCTTGCCCTGTCCTGTCTTTTTTTGCCTTGTCCTGCCTTGTCTTGCCCTGTCCTGTCTTGCCTTGTCCTGCCTTGTCTTGCCCTGTCCTGCCTTGTCTTGCCCTGCCTTGCCTTGTCTTGCCCTGTCCTGACTTGTCTTGCCCTGTCCTGCCTTGTCTTGCCCTGTCCTGCCTTGTCTTGCCCTGTCCTGCCTTGTCTTGCCCTGTCTTGCCCTGTCCTGCCTTGTCTTGCCCTGTCCTGTCCTGTCTTGCCCTGTCCTGTCTTGCCCTGTCCTGTCTTGCCCTGTCCTGTCTTGCACTGTCTTGTCTTGCCCTGTCCTGCCTTGTCTTGCCCTGTCCTGCCTTGTCTTGCCCTGTCTTGCCCTGTCCTGCCTTGTCTTGCCCTGTCCTGTCCTGTCTTGCCCTGTCCTGTCTTGCCCTGTCCTGTCTTGCCTTGTCTTGTCTTGTCTTGCCTTGTCCTGCCTTGTCTTGCCTTGTCTTGCCTTGTCCTGTCTTGCCTTGTCCTGTCTTGCCTTGTCCTGTCTTGCCTTGCCTTGTCTTGCCTTGTCCTGTCTTGCTTTGTCCTGTCTTGCCTTGCCTTGTCTTGCCTTGCCCTGTCTTGCCTTGCCCTGTCTTGTCTTGCCCTGTCCTGTCTTGCCTTGTCCTGTCTTGCCTTGTCCTGTCTTGCCCTGTCCTGTCTTGCCTTGCCTTGCCCTGTCTTGCCCTGTCTTGCCTTGTCCTGCCTTGTCCTGTCTTGCCTTGTCCTGTCTTGCCTTGTCTTGCCTTGTCCTGTCTTGCCTTGTCCTGTCTTGTCCTGTCTTGCCTTGCCTTGTCTTGCCTTGCCCTGTCTTGCCTTTCCCTGTCCTGTCCTGTCTTGCCTTGTCCTGTCCTGTCTTGCCTTGTCCTGTCCTGTCTTGCCTTATCCTGTCTTGCCTTGTCCTGTCTTGCCTTGTCCTGTCTTGCCTTGTCCTGTCTTGCCCTGCCCTGCCCTGCCCTGCCCTGCCCTGCCCTGTCCTGTCCTGTCCTGTCTTGTCTTGCCCTGTCCTGCCTTGTCTTGCCCTGTCCTGCCTTGTCTTGCCTTGTCCTGTCTTGCCTTGTCCTGCCTTGTCTTGCCTTGTCCTGTCTTGCCTTGTCCTGCCTTGTCCTGCCTTGTCTTGCCTTGTCTTGCCTTGTCCTGCCTTGTCCTGTCTTGCCCTGTCCTGTCTTGCCCTGTCCTGTCTTGCCCTGTCCTGTCTTGCCCTGTCCTGTCTTGCCCTGTCCTGTCTTGCACTGTCTTGTCCTGCCCTGTCCTGTCTTGCCTTGTCCTGCCTTGTCTTGCCCTGTCCTGCCTTGTCTTGCCCTGTCCTGCCTTGTCTTGTCCTGCCTTGTCTTGCCCTGTCCTGTCTTGCCCTGTCCTGTCTTGCCCTGTCCTGTCTTGCCCTGTCCTGTCTTGCCTTGTCCTGCCTTGTCTTGCCCTGTCCTGCCTTGCCTTGTCCTGCCTTGTCCTGCCTTGTCTTGCCTTGTCCTGTCTTGCCTTGTCCTGCCTTGTCTTGCCCTGTCCTGTCTTGCCCTGTCCTGTCTTGCCCTGTCCTGTCTTGCCTTGTCCTGCCTTGTCTTGCCCTGTCCTGCCTTGTCTTGCCCTGTCCTGCCTTGTCTTGCCCTGTCCTGCCCTGTCCTGCCTTGCCTTGTCCTGCCTTGTCTTGCCTTGTCCTGCCTTGTCTTGCCTTGTCTTGCCTTGTCCTGCCTTGTCTTGCCTTGTCCTGCCTTGTCTTGCCTTGTCCTGTCTTGCCTTGTCTTGTCCTGCCTTGTCCTGCCTTGTCTTGCCCTGTCCCTGTCCTGTCTTGCCCTGTCCTGTCTTGCCCTGTCCTGTCTTGCCCTGCCTTGTCTTGCCTTGTCCTGTCTTGTCTTGCCCTGTCCTGCCTTGTCTTGCCCTGTCCTGCCCTGTCCTGCCCTGTCTTGCCCTGTCCTGCCTTGCCTTGTCCTGCCTTGTCTTGCCTTGTCCTGTCCTGCCTTGTCTTGCCTTGTCCTGCCTTGTCTTGCCTTGTCCTGTCTTGCCTTGTCCTGCCTTGTCTTGCCTTGTCCTGCCTTGTCTTGCCCTGTCCTGTCTTGCCCTGTCCTGTCTTGCCTTGCCTTGCCTTGCCTTGCCTTGTCCTGTCTTGCCTTGTCCTGTCTTGCCTTGCCCTGCCTTGCCTTGTCCTGCCTTGTCTTGCCCTGTCCTGTCTTGCCTTGCCCTGCCTTGCCTTGTCCTGTCTTGCCTTGTCCTTGTCTTGCCCTGTCCTGTCTTGCCCTGTCCTGCCTTGTCTTGCCCTGTCCTGCCTTGTCTTGCCCTGTCCTGCCTTGTCTTGCCTTGTCCTTCCTTGTCTTGCCCTGTCCTGCCTTGTCTTGCCTTGTCCTTCCTTGTCTTGCCCTGTCCTGCCTTCTTGCCCTGTCCTGTCTTGTCCTGTCTTGTCTTGTCTTGTCTTGTCTTGTCTTGTCTTGTCTTGTCTTGTCTTGTCTTGTCTTGTCTTGTCTTGTCCTGTCTTGTCCTGTCTTGTCTTGTCTTGTCTTGCCCTGTCCTGTCTTGCCCTGTCCTGTCTTGCCCTGACCTGTCTTGCCCTGTCCTGTCTTGCCCTGTCCTGTCTTGCCTTGTCCTGCCTTGTCTTGCCTTGTCCTGCCTTGTCTTGCCTTGTCCTGCCTTGTCTTGCCTTGTCTTGCCTTGTCTTGCCTTGTCTTGCCTTGTCTTGCCTTGTCCTGCCTTGTCTTGCCTTGTCTTGCCTTGTCCTGCCTTGTCTTGCCTTGTCCTGCCTTGTCTTGCCTTGTCCTGCCTTGTCTTGCCTTGTCCTGCCTTGTCTTGCCTTGTCCTGTCTTGCCTTGTCCTGCCTTGTCTTACCTTGTCCTGCCTTGTCTTGCCTTGCCTTGTCTTGCCCTGTCCTGCCTTGTCTTGCCCTGTCCTGCCTTGTCTTGCCTTGTCTTGCCCTGTCCTGCCTTGTCTTGCCCTGTCCTGCCTTGTCTTGCCCTGTCCTGCCTTGTCTTGCCCTGTCCTGCCTTGTCCTGTCTTGCCTTGTCTTGCCCTGTCCTGCCTTGTCTTGCCCTGTCCTGCCTTGTCTTGCCCTGTCTTGCCCTGTCCTGCCTTGTCTTGCCCTGTCCTGTCCTGTCTTGCCCTGTCCTGTCTTGCCCTGTCCTGTCTTGCCCTGTCCTGTCTTGCACTGTCTTGTCCTGCCCTGTCCTGTCTTTTTTTGCCTTGTCCTGCCTTGTCTTGCCCTGTCCTGTCTTGCCTTGTCCTAACTTGTCTTGCCCTGTCCTGCCTTGTCTTGCCCTGTCCTGCCTTGTCTTGCCCTGTCCTGCCTTGTCTTGCCCTGTCCTGCCTTGTCTTGCCCTGTCCTGCCTTGTCTTGCCCTGTCCTGCCTTGTCTTGCCCTGTCATGCCTTGTCTTGCCCTGTCCTGCCTTGCCTTGTCCTGCCTTGTCTTGCCCTGTCCTGCCTTGCCTTGCCCTGCCTTGTCTTGCCTTGTCCTGCCTTGTCTTGCCTTGTCCTGCCTTGTCTTGCCTTGTCCTGCCTTGTCTTGCCCTGCCTTGTCTTGCCTTGTCCTGTCTTGCCTTGTCCTGCCTTGTCCTGTCTTGCCTTGTCCTGCCTTGTCTTGCCTTGTCCTGCCTTGTCTTGCCTTGTCCTGCCTTGTCTTGCCCTGTCCTGTCTTGCCCTGTCCTGTCTTGCCTTGTCCTGCCTTGTCTTGCCTTGTCCTGCCTTGTCTTGCCTTGTATTGCCTTGTCCTGCCTTGTCTTGCCTTGTCCTGCCTTGTCTTGCCTTGTCCTGCCTTGTCTTGCCTTGTCTTGCCTTGTCCTGCCTTGTCTTGCCTTGTCTTGCCTTGTCCTGCCTTGTCTTGCCTTGTCCTGCCTTGTCTTGCCTTGTCCTGCCTTGTCTTGCCTTGTCCTGCCTTGTCTTGCCTTGTTCTGCCTTGTCTTGCCCTGTCCTGCCTTGTCTTGCCCTGTCCTGCCTTGTCTTGCCCTGTCCTGCCTTGTCTTGCCTTGTCCTGTCTTGCCTTGTCCTGCCTTGTCTTGCCTTGTCCTGTCTAGCCTTGTCCTGCCTTGTCTTGCCTTGTCCTGTCTTGCCTTGTCCTGCCTTGTCCTGCCTTGTCCTGCCTTGTCTTGCCTTGTCCTGCCTTGTCCTGCCTTGTCTTGCCTTGTCCTGCCTTGTCTTTTCTTGTCCTGCCTTGTCTTGCCTTGTCTTGCCTTGTCCTGCCTTGTCTTGCCTTGTCCTGCCTTGTCTTGCCTTGTCCTGCCTTGTCTTGCCTTGTCCTGTCTTGTCCTGCCTTGTCTTGTCTTGTCTTGTCCTGCCTTGTCTTGCCCTGTCCTGCCTTGTCTTGCCCTGTCCTGCCTTGTCCTGCCTTGTCTTGCCTTGTCCTGCCTTGTCTTGCCCTGTCCTGTCCTGTCTTGCCCTGTCCTGTCTTGCCCTGTCCTGTCTTTGTTTGCCTTGTCCTGCCTTGTCTTGCCCTGTCCTGTCTTGCCTTGTCCTGCCTTGTCTTGCCCTGTCCTGCCTTGTCTTGCCCTGTCCTGCCTTGTCTTGCCCTGTCTTGCCCTGTCCTGCCTTGTCTTGCCCTGTCCTGTCTTGCCCTGTCCTGTCTTGCCCTGTCCTGTCTTGCCCTGTCCTGTCTTGCCCTGTCCTGTCCTGTCCTGTCTTGCACTGTCTTGTCCTGCCCTGTCCTGTCTTTTTTTGCCTTGTCCTGCATTGTCTTGCCTTGTCTTGCCTTGTCTTGCCTTGTCCTAACTTGTCTTGCCCTGTCCTGTCCTGTCTTGCCTTGTCCTAACTTGTCTTGCCCTGTCCTGCCTTGTCTTGCCCTGTCCTGCCTTGTCTTGCCTTGTCCTGCCTTGTCTTGCCTTGTCCTGTCTTGCCCTGCCTTGTCCTGCCTTGTCCTGCCTTGTCCTGCCTTGTCCTGCCTTGTCTTGCCTTGTCCTGCCTTGTCTTTTCTTGTCCTGCCTTGTCTTGCCTTGTCTTGCCTTGTCCTGTCTTGTCTTGTCCTGCCTTGTCTTGCCTTGTCCTGCCTTGTCTTGCCCTGTCCTGCCTTGTCTTGTCCTGCCTTGTCCTGCCTTGTCTTGCCTTGTCCTGCCTTGTCTTGCCCTGTCCTGTCCTGTCTTGCCCTGTCCTGTCTTTTTTTGCCTTGTCCTGCCTTGTCTTGCCTTGTCCTAACTTGTCTTGCCCTGTCCTGCCTTGTCTTGCCCTGTCCTGCCTTGTCTTGCCCTGTCCTGCCTTGTCTTGCCTTGTCTTGCCTTGTCCTGCCTTGTCTTGCCTTGTCCTGCCTTGTCTTGCCTTGTCCTGCCTTGTCTTGCCTTGTCCTGCATTGTCTTGCCTTGTCTTGCCTTGTCCTGCCTTGTCTTGCATTGTCTTGCCTTGTCCTGCCTTGTCTTGTCTTGTCCTGCCTTGTCTTGCCTTGTCTTGCCTTGTCCTGCCTTGTCTTGCCTTGTCCTGATTTGTCTTGCCTTGTCCTGCCTTGTCCTGCCTTGTCCTGCCTTGTCTTGCCTTGTCCTGCCTTGTCTTGCCTTGTCCTGCCTTGTCTTGCCTTGTCCTGCCTTGTCTTGCCTTGTCCTGCCTTGTCCTGCCTTGTCTTGCCTTGTCCTGCCTTGTCTTTTCTTGTCCTGCCTTGTCTTGCCTTGTCTTGCCTTGTCCTGCCTTGTCCTGCCTTGTCTTGCCTTGTCCTGCCTTGTCTTGCCTTGTCCTGCCTTGTCTTGCCTTGTCCTGCCTTGTCCTGCCTTGTCCTGCCTTGTCCTGCCTTGTCTTGCCTTGTCCTGCCTTGTCTTTTCTTGTCCTGCCTTGTCTTGCCTTGTCCTGCCTTGTCTTGCCTTGTCCTGCCTTGTCTTGCCCTGTCTTGCCTTGTCCTGTCTTGCCTTGTCCTGCCTTGTCTTGCCTTGTCCTGTCTTGCCTTGTCCTGCCTTGTCTTGCCTTGTCCTATCTTGCCTTGTCCTGCCTTGTCTTGCCTTGTCTTGCCTTGTCCTGCCTTGTCTTTTCTTGTCCTGCCTTGTCTTGCCTTGTCCTGCCTTGTCTTGCCTTGTCCTGCCTTGTCCTGCCTTGTCTTGCCTTGTCCTGCCTTGTCTTGCCTTGTCCTGCCTTGTCCTGCCTTGTCTTGCCTTGTCCTGCCTTGTCTTGCCCTGTCCTGCCTTGTCTTGCCCTGTCCTGCCTTGTCCTGCCTTGTCTTGCCTTGTCCTGTCTTGCCTTGTCCTGCCTTGTCTTGCCTTGTCCTGTCTTGCCTTGTCCTGCCTTGTCCTGTCTTGCCTTGTCCTGTCTTGCCTTGTCCTGCCTTGTCCTGCCTTGTCTTGCCCTGTCCTGCCTTGTCTTGCCCTGTCCTGCCTTGTCTTGCCTTGTCCTGTCTTGCCTTGTCCTGCCTTGTCTTGCCTTGTCCTGCCTTGTCCTGCCTTGTCTTGCCTTGTCCTGCCTTGTCTTGCCTTGTCCTGCCTTGTCTTGCCTTGTCTTGCCCTGTCCTGCCTTGTCTTGCCCTGTCCTGCCTTGTCTTGCCTTGTCCTGTCTTGCCTTGTCCTGCCTTGTCTTGCCTTGTCCTGTCTTGCCTTGTCCTGCCTTGTCTTGCCTTGTCCTGTCTTGCCTTGTCCTGCCTTGTCCTGCCTTGTCCTGCCTTGTCTTGCCTTGTCCTGCCTTGTCTTTTCTTGTCCTGCCTTGTCTTGCCTTGTCTTGCCTTGTCCTGCCATGTCTTGCCTTGTCCTGCCTTGTCTTGCCTTGTCCTGCCTTGTCTTGCCTTGTCCTGTCTTGCCTTGTCTTGCCTTGTCCTGTCTTGCCTTGTCTTGCCTTGTCCTGTCTTGCCTTGTCCTGTCTTGCCTTGTCTTGCCCTGTCCTGCCTTGTCTTGCCCTGTCCTGCCTTGTCTTGCCCTGTCCTGCCCTGTCCTGCCTTGCCCTGTCCTGCCTTGTCTTGTCTTGTCCTGCCTTGTCTTGTCTTGTCCTGCCTTGCCCTGTCCTGCCTTGTCTTGTCCTGCCTTGTCTTGTCTTGTCTTGTCCTGCCTTGTCTTGCCCTGTCCTGCCTTGTCTTGCCCTGTCCTGCCTTGTCTTGTCCTGCCTTGTCCTGCCTTGTCTTGCCTTGTCCTGCCTTGCCCTGTCCTGTCCTGTCTTGCCCTGTCCTGTCTTGCCCTGTCCTGTCTTTTTTTGCCTTGTCCTGCCTTGTCTTGCCCTGTCCTGTCTTGCCTTGTCCTGCCTTGTCTTGCCCTGTCCTGCCTTGTCTTGCCCTGTCCTGCCTTGTCTTGCCCTGTCCTGCCTTGTCTTGCCCTGTCCTGCCTTGTCTTGCCCTGTCTTGCCCTGTCCTGTCCTGTCTTGCCCTGTCCTGTCTTGCCCTGTCCTAACTTGTCCTGCCTTGTCTTGCCCTGTCCTGTCCTGTCTTGCCCTGTCTTGTCTTGTCTTGTTCTGTCTTGCCCTGTCCTGTCTTGTCTTGTCCTGTCTTGTCCTGTCTTGCCCTGTCCTGTCCTGTCCTGTCTTGCCCTGTCCTGTCTTGTCCTGTCTTGCCCTGTCTTGTCCTGTCCTGTCTTGTCCTGTCTTGCCCTGTCCTGTCTTGCCCTGTCTTGTCTTGTCTTGTCCTGTCTTGCCCTGTCTTGTCTTGTCCTGTCCTGTCTTGTCCTGTCTTGCCCTGTCCTGTCCTGTCTTGCCCTGTCCTGTCCTGTCTTGTCCTGTCTTGCCCTGTCCTGTCCTGTCTTGCCCTGTCCTGTCCTGTCTTGCCCTGTCTTGTCCTGTCCTGTCTTGCCCTGTCCTGTCTTGTCTTGTCTTGTCCTGTCTTGCCCTGTCCTGTCTTGTCTTGTCTTGTCCTGTCTTGCCCTGTCCTGTCTTGCCCTGTCCTTTCTTGTCCTGTCCTGTCTTGCCCTGTCCTGTCTTGTCTTGTCTTGTCCTGTCTTGCCCTGTCCTGTCTTGTCTTGTCTTGTCCTGTCTTGCCCTGTCCTGTCTTGTCCTGTCTTGCCCTGTCCTGCCTTGTCTTGCCCTGTCCTGTCTTGCCCTGTCCTGTCTTGCCCTGTCCTGTCCTGTCTTGCCTTTTCCTGCCTTGCCTTGTCTTGTCCTGTCTTGCCTTGTCCTGCCTTGTCTTGCCTTGTCCTGCCTTGTCCTGCCTTGCCTTGTCCTGCCTTGTCTTGCCTTGTCCTGCCTTGCCTTGTCCTGCCTTGTCTTGCCTTGTCCTGCCTTGCCTTGTCCTGTCTTGCCTTGTCCTGCCTTGTCTTGCCTTGTCCTGCCTTGCCTTGTCCTGCCTTGTCTTGCCTTGTCCTGCCTTGCCTTGTCTTGTCCTGTCTTGCCTTGTCCTGCCTTGTCTTGCCTTGTCCTGCCTTGCCTTGTCCTGTCCTGCCTTGTCTTGCCTTGTCCTGCCTTGTCTTGCCTTGTCCTGCCTTGCCTTGTCCTGTCCTGCCTTGTCCTGCTTTGTCCTGCCTTGTCTTGCCTTGTCCTGCCTTGTCTTGCCTTGTCTTGCCTTGTCCTGCCTTGCCTTGCCTTGTCCTGCCTTGCCTTGTCCTGTCCTGCCTTGTCCTGCCTTGTCTTGCCTTGTCCTGCCTTGTCTTGCCTTGTCCTGCCTTGTCTTGCCTTGTCCTGCCTTGCCTTGTCCTGTCTTGCCTTGTCCTGCCTTGTCTTGCCTTGTCCTGCCTTGTCTTGCCTTGTCCTGCCTTGCCTTGTCCTGTCCTGCCTTGTCCTGCCTTGTCCTGCCTCGTCTTGCCTTGTCCTGCCTCGTCTTGCCTTGTCCTGCCTTGTCTTGCCTTGTCCTGCCTTGCCTTGTCCTGCCTTGTCTTGTCCTGCCTTGTCTTGTCTTGTCTTGTCTTGCCTTGTCCTGCCTTGTCTTGCCTTGTCTTGCCTTGTCTTGTCTTGTCCTGTCTTGCCTTGTCCTGCCTTGTCTTGCCTTGTCTTGTCTTGTCTTGCCTTGTCCTGCCTTGTCTTGCCTTGTCCTGCCTTGTCTTGTCCTGCCTTGTCTTGCCTTGTCTTGTCTTGTCTTGTCTTGTCCTGCCTTGTCCTGTCCTGCCCTGTCCTGTCCTGCCCTGCCCTGTCCTGCCTTGTCCTGTCCTGTCCTGTCTTGCCCTGTCTTGCCCTGTCTTGTCTTGCCCTGTCCTGTCCTGTCTTGTCTTGCCCTGCCCTGTCCTGTCTTCTTTTGCCTTGCCCTGTCCTGTCTTGCCCTGTCCTGCCCTGTCTTGTCCTGTCTTGTCTTGTCCTGCCCTGTCTTGTCCTGCCCTGTCTTGTCTTGCCCTGTCCTGTCTTTTTTTGCCCTGTCCTGTCCTGTCCTGTCCTGTCCTGTCTTGTCTTGTCTTGCCTTGCCTTGCCCTGCCCTGCCCTGCCCTGTCTTGCCTTGTCCTGTCCTGCCCTGCCCTGCCCTGTCTTGTCCTGCCCTGTCCTGTCTTGTCCTGCCCTGTCTTGCCCTGTCTTGTCTTGTCCTGCCCTGTCTTGTCCTGCCCTGTCTTGTCCTGTCTTGTCTTGTCCTGCCCTGTCTTGTCCTGCCCTGTCCTGTCCTGCCCTGTCTTGTCCTGTCTTGTCCTGTCCTGCCCTGTCTTGTCTTGTCCTGTCTTGTCTTGTCTTTTCCTGTCCTGTCTTGTCCTGCCCTGTCTTGTCTTGTCTTGTCTTGTCTTGTCTTGTCCTGCCCTGTCTTGTCTTGTCTTGTCCTGCCCTGTCTTGTCCTGTCCTGTCTTGTCCTGCCCTGCCCTGCCCTGTCTTGTCTTGTCCTGCCTTGTCTTGTCTTGCCTTGTCTTGTCTTGTCCTGCCTTGTCTTGTCTTGTCCTGTCCTGTCTTGTCCTGCCCTGCCCTGTCTTGTCTTGTCTTGCCCTGTCTTGTCCTGCCTTGTCTTGTCCTGTCTTGCCTGGTCTTGTCCTGCCTTGTCTTGTCTTGTCCTGCCCTGTCTTGTCTTGTCCTGCCTTGTCTTGTCTTGTCCTGCCCTGTCCTGTCTTGTCCTGTCTTGTCCTGCCCTGTCTTGTCCTGCCCTGTCCTGCCCTGTCTTGTCTTGTCCTGCCCTGTCCTGCCTTTTCCTGCCTTGTCTTGTCCTGCCCTGTCCTGTCCTGTCTTGTCCTGCCCTGTCTTGTCTTGTCCTGCCCTGCCTTGTCCTGCCTTGTCCTGTCCTGCCCTGCCCTGTCCTGTCTTGTCCTGTCTTGCCTTGTCTTGTCCTGCCCTGCCCTGTCTTGCCTTGTCCTGCCCTGTCTTGTCCTGCCCTGTCCTGCCTTTTCCTGCCTTGTCTTGTCCTGCCCTGTCCTGCCCTGTCCTGTCCTGCCCTGTCCTGTCTTGTCCTGCCCTGTCTTGTCCTGCCCTGCCTTGTCCTGTCCTGCCCTGCCCTGTCCTGTCCTGTCCTGTCTTGTCCTGTCTTGCCTTGTCCTGCCCTGCCCTGCCCTGTCTTGCCTTGTCCTGCCCTGTCTTGTCCTGCCTTGTCTTGTCCTGCCCTGTCTTGTCTTGTCCTGCCTTGTCTTGTCCTGCCTTGTCTTGTCTTGTCCTGCCCTGTCTTGTCTTGTCCTGTCTTGTCCTGCCCTGTCCTGTCTTGTCTTGTCCTGCCCTGTCTTGTCCTGCCCTGCCTTGTCTTGTCTTGTCTTGTCCTGCCCTGTCTTGTCCTGCCCTGTCCTGTCCTGCCCTGTCTTGTCCTGCCCTGTCTTGTCCTGTCTTGTCCTGCCCTGTCTTGTCCTGCCCTGCCCTGCCCTGCCTTGTCCTGCCCTGTCTTGCCCTGCCCTGCCTTGCCTTGCCTTGTCCTGTCGTCTTGTCCTGCCCTGCCCTGCCCTGCCCTGCCCTGCCTTGCCCTGCCCTGCCTTGTCTTTTCCTGTCCTGTCCTGTCCTGTCCTGTCCTGTCCTGTCCTGTCCTGCCCTGCCCTGCCCTGCCCTGTCCTGTCCTGTCCTGTCCTGTCCTGTCCTGTCCTGTCTTGTCTTGTCTTGTCTTGTCTTGTCTTGTCCTGTCTTGCCCTGCCTTGTCCTTTCCATACCAAGTTAATACTTTGTAAGCGCCACCTTTTGCTGCGATTACAGCTGTAAGTCGTTTGGGGTATGTCTCTATCAGTTTTGCACATCGAGAGACTGACATTTTTTCCCATTCCTCCTTGCAAAACAGCTCGAGCTCAGTGAGGTTGGATGGAGAGCATTTGTGAACAGCAGTTTTCAGTTCTTTCCACAGATTCTCGATTGGATTCAGGTCTGGACTTTGACTTGGCCATTCTAACACCTGGATATGTTTATTTTTGAAAAATTCAAATGTAGATTTTGCTTCATGTTTTGGATCATTGTCTTGTTGGAAGACAAATCTCCGTCCCAGTCTCAGGTCTTTTGCAGACTCCATCAGGTTTTCTTCCAGAATGGTCCTGTATTTGGCTCCATCCATCTTCCCATCAATTTTATCCATCTTCCCTGTCCCTGCTGAAGAAAAGCAGGCCCAAACCATGATGCTGCCACCACCATGTTTGACAGTGGGGATGGTGTGTTCTGTGTTGCTTTTACGCCAAACATAACGTTTTGCATTGTTGGCAAAAAGTTCAATTTTGGTTTCATCTGACCAGAGCACCTTCTTCCACATGTTTGGTGTGTCTCCCAGGTGGCTTGTGGCAAACTTTAAACGACACTTTTTATGGATATCTTTAAGAAATGGCTTTCTTCTTGCCACTCTTCCATAAAGGCCAGATTTGTGCAATATACAACTGATTGTTGTCATATGGACAGAGTCTCCCACCTCAGCTGTAGATCTCTGCAGTTCATCCAGAGTGATCATGGGCCTCTTGGCTGCATCTCTGATCAGTCTTCTCCTTGTATGAGCTGAAAGTTTAGAGGGACGGCCAGGTCTTGGTAGATTTGCAGTGGTCTGATACTCCTTCCATTTCAATATTATCGCTTGCACAGTGCTTCTTGGGATGTTTAAAGCTTGGGAAATCTTTTTGTATCCAAATCCGGCTTTAAACTTCTTCACAACAGTATCTCGGACCTGCCCGGTGTGTTCCTTGTTCTTCATGATGCTCTCTGCGCTTTTAACGGACCTCTGAGACTATCACAGTGCAGGTGCATTTATACGGAGACTTGATTACACACCGGTGGATTGTATTTATCATCTTTAGTCATTTAGGTCAACATTGGATCATTCAGAGATCCTCACTGAACTTCTGGAGAGAGTTTGCTGCACTGAAAGTAAAGGGGCTGAATAAGTTTGCATGCCCAATTTTTCAGTTTTTGATTTGTTAAAAAAGTTTGAAATATCCAATAAATGTCGTTCCACTTCATGATTGTGTCCCACTTGTTGTTGATTCTTCACAAAAAAATACAGTTTTATATCTTTATGTTTGAAGCCTGAAATGTGGCAAAAGGTCGCAAAGTTCAAGGGGGCCGAATACTTTCGCAAGGCACTGTAACTGTTCAAACTAGATGATAGGGACACTGTGGACAATTTTCAGCAAGTTGCAGCAAATAAACTAACAGAAATAACCACTTTTCCATAAACAAGGTCTAAATCATGTTTGATTGCACTCTGGAAGTACATTTTTCACAGAACTGTTCAAACAAGATGATAGGAACACTGTGGACCATTTTCAGCAAGTTGCAGCATTGAACTACAGAAATAACCACTTTTCCATAAACAAGGTCTAAATCATGATTGGTTGCACTCTGAATACAATGTTTTAAACATAACTGTTCAAACTACTGGCAGACGAAAACCAGAGAAGATTTGCCTGATCCTAAACCCTCCATACACCTACCGAAACACAGGACGGAACTCTAAGGGCGGATGCATGACAACCATAGAGAGGGCTCGCCTTCTGGGTTTTTGTCTGCTCAAACCACTTGTAGTTTAAACACTAACCACTTGACAGGGACACATGGCAACCAACTGAGGTCCGGACCTGCACAAGGTACGCAACTCAATGGTTTTGCCTGATCCTACGCCGAGTATACCCATACAGACCAGCTGGATTCGACTAGACAGGTGTTAATTCAGAGTTAGGATCCTGGAAGGGAATAACTCCTAATTACACACATGATTGAAAACATCCAGGGCCAAAAGACTGACGAACACGGAAGTAAATACATAGACAACGTGGAGCTAAAAAAGAAGGATCCGACAGAGAGTAAACTCCTAGGTTGCACTATGCTTTCCACTTCCGTTGACAAGCAGACCTAGACATCATGACCATACCACTCGACATGGACACATGGCAACCAACCGAGGACCGGACCTGTTGACAGACCTACCTAACCCTAACCCTATACCTTAACCATTCTAAAAAACTATACCTAACCCTAAGCTTAACTATTCTATTCTAAAACTATTCTAAAAAACTATACCTTACTCTTACCTCAACCTTAACCATTCTAAAAACCATACCTAACCCTAACCCTACAGACAGACAGTCTTTAAACCCAACCAACGGGTTAATCTACAAGTGGGGCCTACTACTTTGGCCGGCCGCGCCCGGACCCCTCCGGCCCGCGCGTATATGATGTGGAGTGCACACCCCTCCCTTCCCCCCCTTCGGCTTCCACGTGTCAGAGATGGAAGTGGATCAACCGACTCAAAACTAGAACCTAACCCTAAACCCCTAACCCTAAACCCCTATCCCTAACCCCCTATCCCTAAACCCCTATCCCTAACCCCCTATCCCTAACCCTCTAACCCTAAAACCCTCTAACCCTAACCCTAAACCCCTATCCCTAACCCCCTATCCCTAAAACCCTCTAACCCTAAAACCCTCTAACCCTTAACCTCTAACCCCCTAACCCTCTAACCCCCCCTTAGGCTTCCACGTGTCAGAGATGGAAGTGGATCAACCGACTCAGAACTAGAAACTAACCCCTACCCCAACACCCTAACCCTACCCCCCCCTAACCCTAACCCCTATCCCTAAACCCCTATCCCTAAACCCCTATCCCTAAACCCCCTAACCCTAAAACCCCCTAACCCTAAAACCCCCTAACCCTCTAACCCTAACCCCAACCCTAACCAGTTGAAACGAAACACAATTATATTCAAAACCTAACCCTAACCCCCTAACCGTAACCCTAACCCTCGTAACCCTAACCCTGGATCAACAGACTCAAAACTAGAAACCTAACCCTAACCCCAACCCTCGTAACCCTAACCCTCGAAACCCTAACCCGCAATCCTAACCCTCGAAATCCTAACCCTCGAAACCCTAACCCTCGAAACCCTAACCCTCGAAACCCTAACCCTCGAAACCCTAACCCTCGTAACCCTAAATCAACAGACTCAAAACTAGAAACCTAATCCTAACCAGTTGAAACAAAACACAATTATATTCAAAACCTAACCCTCTAACCCAAACCCCCTAACCCTAAGCGCATATGAGTGGAGTACACCCCCTCCCTTCCCCCCTCCGGTTTCCACGTGTCAGAGATGGAAGTGGATCAACCGATTCAAACCTAGAACCCTAACCCCCTAACCCTGACCCCCCTAACCCTAAACCTAACCCCTAACCCAAACACTGGAGCAGTTACACCAACTTCGGAGGACACACATCACTGGAAACAACAAACAAAAAAAAATCCGGACCCGTATCTCCCATTCCCCAAGTGGACGAAAACACGGCAAAAAAATCTACCGCATACACAGGATCCCAAATGGACAAAAACGCGATGGTAGCTAGACTTGTATGGCAATTTAGCTAGTTAACTTGCTAGCTAATTTGTCCTGTGATATAAACATTGCGTTATTTTTTTACCTGAATTACACAAATTCCTCTACTCCGACAATTAATCCACACATAAACCGGTCAACTGAATCGTTTCTAGTCATCCCTCCTTCTTCATCTTTGAATTTATATGGTTATTGCCATCAACACAAATCAGTTCGTGCTTCAATCAACCACGTGAGTGAGGAGATATCACGTGCATAGGCAGAAATCCCAGGGGGGACACGACCCCCCTATCCTGGGAAAAATATGATTTCCCCCCCAATATATCACTGTAAACATATCTATGTAATTTCAATAATATGAATGAACGCAATGAAAGCACTTAAGCTGATTATAGACACTAATAGCGCGTTTTTAAGTTTCAAAAGATAGCGACCCCTTTGCCTCACAATGGTTTGATCCACTGTAGGTCATTAGTTTAGCTAACTAATGAAACTAATTGACTTGAGGTTAACGTTGGAAGCGTTCACACACACACTTGCTGAATTTGCAGAGCTGGCGCGCAAACTAAAGCAAACATTAACTATCAAGCTAGCTAGCTAACTAGTACCTATTCAATTTATGTGGAGTTTCAAAAATTGAACTTTTGCTATCGTCTGTTAACAAGGTTGGTTATGTTTCCACCTGCCTCGAAAGAAATGTGTATTTAATGTTCAAGCATTCTTATTGGTTGGATCTCATCATTCAAGCATTCTTATTGGTTGATTTCATCTGGGTGCTTGTGTCACCGACTAACACCATGGTGTAGCTCCAGTTCTCCTCAGTCCGAGAAAACACATAGAGAAGGGTATGTGTTGCAGATTACTCCTTTGTAGAAGTCCATAACATGAAATAGATTAAACATCCCAAGGTTAATGCTGTAGATATTGTTATAAGGGAGTGTGAGACTATTGAAACATGTAACTTTCAGAGTTTTATTGTTGTTATTAATATAGTTTACAGAGTGCTAAAAGTGCTGCTGTTGCTAGCTAGCAAGCCTTTCTGGATGTAGACGATTAGCTTTTCTGGCCACCTGTGCTGGCGTTGCATTATGGGAGATGTAGTTTGGTCCTCTACGGTTTGAATGGAATAGAGGCGATTTCACGTTGTAACACGTTGAAATAAATGATGAAAGGCTGGTTGTAAGTACATATACCTGCATACATACTGGACTGATAAGGAACACTGCTTTAACTATTATTAGTAGTAGTATTATAATGATTTGAACAAGTTGGGACAACCCTTCAGTTAACTACTGTACCTATCAATTATCCAGTAGTAGTGATTATGGTTCCTCAATATACATTTAACATATTACAGCGTAGGCTATGTGTTACAGCACTACTTTTGGTGTTTTTTCAGGAATTGCTCTTGAGAAAATGTAATGTAATTGTCCCCTTCAAAGTTGATATCAGATTTTAGCCCCTGCTAGGGCAGATGGCACACAGACAGCAGAACTGGGGACAGACTGGTAGAGACAGGGAGTCTCAGGTAAGTTTGTTGCACCCCATATACAGTCAGTGTACAGTACCATTGCCACCTACTGTCCAGTATGTATGCAGGTATATGTACAACAACCAGCAATACCAAGAAAGGCTGGTTGGATGTAGCACATATACCTGCATACATACTGGACTGATAAGGAACACTGCTTTAACTATTATTAGTAGTAGTATTATAATGATTTGAACAAGTTGGGACAACCCTTCAGTTAACTACTGTACCTATCAATTATCCAGTAGTAGTGATTATGGTTCCTCAATATACATTTAACATATTACAGCGTAGGCTATGTGTTACAGCACTACTTTTGGTGTTTTTTCAGGAATTGCTCTTGAGAAAATGTCATGTAATTGTCCCCTCCAAAGTTGATATCCGATTTTAGCCCCTGCTAGGGCAGATGGCACACAGACAGCAGAACTGGGGACAGATATGCAGGGACAGACTGGCAGAGACAGGGAGTCTCAGGTAAGTTTGTTGCACCCCATATACAGTCAGTGTACAGTACCATTGCCACCTACTGTCCAGTATGTACAGTGCCTTGCGAAAGTATTCGGCCCCCTTGAACTTTGCAACCTTTTGCCACATTTCAGGCTTCAAAAATAAAGATATAAAACTGTATTTTTTTGTGAAGAATCAACAACAAGTGGGACACAATCATGAAGTGGAACGACATTTATTGGATATTTCAAACTTTTTTAACAAATCAAAAACTGAAAAATTGGGCTTGCAAAATTATTCAGCCCCCTTGTAAGCGCCACCTTTTGCTGCGATTACAGCTGTAAGTCGCTTGGGGTATGTCTCTATCAGTTTTGCACATCGAGAGACTGACATTTTTTCCCATTCCTCCTTGCAAAACAGCTCGAGCTCATTGAGGTTGGATGGAGAGCATTTGTGAACAGCAGTTTTCAGTTCTTTCCACAGATTCTCTATTGGATTCAGGTCTGGACTTTGATTTGGCCATTCTAACACCTGGATATGTTTATTTTTGAACCATTCCATTGTAGATTTTGCTTTATGTTTTGGATCATTGTCTTGTTGGAAGACAAATCTCCGTCCCAGTCTCAGGTCTTTTGCAGACTCCATCAGGTTTTCTTCCAGAATGGTCCTGTATTTGGCTCCATCCATCTTCCCATCAATTTTATCCATCTTCCCTGTCCCTGCTGAAGAAAAGCAGGCCCAAACCATGATGCTGCCACCACCATGTTTGACAGTGGGGATGGTGTGTTCTGTGTTGCTTTTACGCCAAACATAACGTTTTGCATTGTTGGCAAAAAGTTCAATTTTGGTTTCATCTGACCAGAGCACCTTCTTCCACATGTTTGGTGTGTCTCCCAGGTGGCTTGTGGCAAACTTTAAACTACACTTTTTATGGATATCTTTAAGAAATGGCTTTCTTCTTGCCACTCTTCCATAAAGGCCAGATTTGTGCAATATACAACTGATTGTTGTCGTATGGACAGAGTCTCCCACCTCAGCTGTAGATCTCTGCAGTTCATCCAGAGTGATCATGGGCCTCTTGGCTGCATCTCTGATCAGTCTTCTCCTTGTATGAGCTGAAAGTTTAGAGGGACGGCCAGGTCTTGGTAGATTTGCAGTGGTCTGATACTCCTTCCATTTCAATATTATCGCTTGCACAGTGCTTCTTGGGATGTTTAAAGCTTGGGAAATCTTTTTGTATCCAAATCCGGCTTTAAACTTCTTCACAACAGTATCTCGGACCTGCCCGGTGTGTTCCTTGTTCTTCATGATGCTCTCTGCGCTTTTAACGGACCTCTGAGACTATCACAGTGCAGGTGCATTTATACGGAGACTTGATTACACACCGGTGGATTGTATTTATCATCTTTAGTCATTTAGGTCAACATTGGATCATTCAGAGATCCTCACTGAACTTCTGGAGAGAGTTTGCTGCACTGAAAGTAAAGGGGCTGAATAAGTTTGCATGCCCAATTTTTCAGTTTTTGATTTGTTAAAAAAGTTTGAAATATCCAATAAATGTCGTTCCACTTCATGATTGTGTCCCACTTGTTGTTGATTCTTCACAAAAAAATACAGTTTTATATCTTTATGTTTGAAGCCTGAAATGTGGCAAAAGGTCGCAAAGTTCAAGGGGGCCGAATACTTTCGCAAGGCACTGTAACTGTTCAAACTAGATGATAGGGACACTGTGGACAATTTTCAGCAAGTTGCAGCAAATAAACTAACAGAAATAACCACTTTTCCATAAACAAGGTCTAAATCATGTTTGATTGCACTCTGGAAGTACATTTTTCACAGAACTGTTCAAACAAGATGATAGGAACACTGTGGACCATTTTCAGCAAGTTGCAGCATTGAACTACAGAAATAACCACTTTTCCATAAACAAGGTCTAAATCATGATTGGTTGCACTCTGAATACAATGTTTTAAACATAACTGTTCAAACTACTGGCAGACGAAAACCAGAGAAGATTTGCCTGATCCTAAACCCTCCATACACCTACCGAAACACAGGACGGAACTCTAAGGGCGGATGCATGACAACCATAGAGAGGGCTCGCCTTCTGGGTTTTTGTCTGCTCAAACCACTTGTAGTTTAAACACTAACCACTTGACAGGGACACATGGCAACCAACTGAGGTCCGGACCTGCACAAGGTACGCAACTCAATGGTTTTGCCTGATCCTACGCCGAGTATACCCATACAGACCAGCTGGATTCGACTAGACAGGTGTTAATTCAGAGTTAGGATCCTGGAAGGGAATAACTCCTAATTACACACATGATTGAAAACATCCAGGGCCAAAAGACTGACGAACACGGAAGTAAATACATAGACAACGTGGAGCTAAAAAAGAAGGATCCGACAGAGAGTAAACTCCTAGGTTGCACTATGCTTTCCACTTCCGTTGACAAGCAGACCTAGACATCATGACCATACCACTCGACATGGACACATGGCAACCAACCGAGGACCGGACCTGTTGACAGACCTACCTAACCCTAACCCTATACCTTAACCATTCTAAAAAACTATACCTAACCCTAAGCTTAACTATTCTATTCTAAAACTATTCTAAAAAACTATACCTTACTCTTACCTCAACCTTAACCATTCTAAAAACCATACCTAACCCTAACCCTACAGACAGACAGTCTTTAAACCCAACCAACGGGTTAATCTACAAGTGGGGCCTACTACTTTGGCCGGCCGCGCCCGGACCCCTCCGGCCCGCGCGTATATGATGTGGAGTGCACACCCCTCCCTTCCCCCCCTTCGGCTTCCACGTGTCAGAGATGGAAGTGGATCAACCGACTCAAAACTAGAACCTAACCCTAAACCCCTAACCCTAAACCCCTATCCCTAACCCCCTATCCCTAAACCCCTATCCCTAACCCCCTATCCCTAACCCTCTAACCCTAAAACCCTCTAACCCTAACCCCCTATCCCTAAAACCCTCTAACCCTAAAACCCTCTAACCCTTAACCTCTAACCCCCTAACCCTCTAACCCCCCCTTAGGCTTCCACGTGTCAGAGATGGAAGTGGATCAACCGACTCAGAACTAGAAACTAACCCCTACCCCAACACCCTAACCCTACCCCCCCCTAACCCTAACCCCTATCCCTCAACCCCTATCCCTAAACCCCTATCCCTAAACCCCCTAACCCTAAAACCCCCTAACCCTAAAACCCCCTAACCCTCTAACCCTAACCCCTAACCCTAACCAGTTGAAACGAAACACAATTATATTCAAAACCTAACCCTAACCCCCTAACCGTAACCCTAACCCTCGTAACCCTAACCCTGGATCAACAGACTCAAAACTAGAACCTAACCCTAAACCCCTAACCCTAAACCCCTATCCCTAACCCCCTATCCCTAAACCCCTATCCCTAACCCCCTATCCCTAACCCTCTAACCCTAAAACCCTCTAACCCTAACCCTAAACCCCTATCCCTAACCCCCTATCCCTAAAACCCTCTAACCCTAAAACCCTCTAACCCCCTAACCCTCTAACCCCCCCTTAGGCTTCCACGTGTCAGAGATGGAAGTGGATCAACCGACTCAGAACTAGAAACTAACCCCTACCCCAACACCCTAACCCTACCCCCCCTAACCCTAACCCCTATCCCTCAACCCCTATCCCTAACCCCCTATCCCTAACCCTCTAACCCTAAAACCCTCTAACCCTAACCCTAAACCCCTATCCCTAACCCCCTATCCCTAACCCTCTAACCCTTAACCTCTAACCCCCTAACCCTCTAACCCCCCCTTAGGCTTCCACGTGTCAGAGGGTTAGGGGGTTAGAGGTTAAGGGTTAGAGGGTTTTAGGGTTAGAGGGTTTTAGGGATAGGGGGTTAGGGATAGGGGTTTAGGGTTAGGGTTAGAGGGTTTTAGGGTTAGAGGGTTAGGGATAGGGGGTTAGGGATAGGGGTTTAGGGATAGGGGGTTAGGGATAGGGGTTTAGGGTTAGGGGTTTAGGGTTAGGTTCTAGTTTTGAGTCGGTTGATCCACTTCCATCTCTGACACGTGGAAGCCGAAGGGGGGGAAGGGAGGGGTGTGCACTCCACATCATATACGCGCGGGCCGGAGGGGTCCGGGCGCGGCCGGCCAAAGTAGTAGGCCCCACTTGTAGATTAACCCGTTGGTTGGGTTTAAAGACTGTCTGTCTGTAGGGTTAGGGTTAGGTATGGTTTTTAGAATGGTTAAGGTTGAGGTAAGAGTAAGGTATAGTTTTTTAGAATAGTTTTAGAATAGAATAGTTAAGCTTAGGGTTAGGTATAGTTTTTTAGAATGGTTAAGGTATAGGGTTAGGGTTAGGTAGGTCTGTCAACAGGTCCGGTCCTCGGTTGGTTGCCATGTGTCCATGTCGAGTGGTATGGTCATGATGTCTAGGTCTGCTTGTCAACGGAAGTGGAAAGCATAGTGCAACCTAGGAGTTTACTCTCTGTCGGATCCTTCTTTTTTAGCTCCACGTTGTCTATGTATTTACTTCCGTGTTCGTCAGTCTTTTGGCCCTGGATGTTTTCAATCATGTGTGTAATTAGGAGTTATTCCCTTCCAGGATCCTAACTCTGAATTAACACCTGTCTAGTCGAATCCAGCTGGTCTGTATGGGTATACTCGGCGTAGGATCAGGCAAAACCATTGAGTTGCGTACCTTGTGCAGGTCCGGACCTCAGTTGGTTGCCATGTGTCCCTGTCAAGTGGTTAGTGTTTAAACTACAAGTGGTTTGAGCAGACAAAAACCCAGAAGGCGAGCCCTCTCTATGGTTGTCATGCATCCGCCCTTAGAGTTCCGTCCTGTGTTTCGGTAGGTGTATGGAGGGTTTAGGATCAGGCAAATCTTCTCTGGTTTTCGTCTGCCAGTAGTTTGAACAGTTATGTTTAAAACATTGTATTCAGAGTGCAACCAATCATGATTTAGACCTTGTTTATGGAAAAGTGGTTATTTCTGTAGTTCAATGCTGCAACTTGCTGAAAATGGTCCACAGTGTTCCTATCATCTTGTTTGAACAGTTCTGTGAAAAATGTACTTCCAGAGTGCAATCAAACATGATTTAGACCTTGTTTATGGAAAAGTGGTTATTTCTGTTAGTTTATTTGCTGCAACTTGCTGAAAATTGTCCACAGTGTCCCTATCATCTAGTTTGAACAGTTACAGTGCCTTGCGAAAGTATTCGGCCCCCTTGAACTTTGCGACCTTTTGCCACATTTCAGGCTTCAAACATAAAGATATAAAACTGTATTTTTTTGTGAAGAATCAACAACAAGTGGGACACAATCATGAAGTGGAACGACATTTATTGGATATTTCAAACTTTTTTAACAAATCAAAAACTGAAAAATTGGGCATGCAAACTTATTCAGCCCCTTTACTTTCAGTGCAGCAAACTCTCTCCAGAAGTTCAGTGAGGATCTCTGAATGATCCAATGTTGACCTAAATGACTAAAGATGATAAATACAATCCACCGGTGTGTAATCAAGTCTCCGTATAAATGCACCTGCACTGTGATAATCTCAGAGGTCCGTTAAAAGCGCAGAGAGCATCATGAAGAACAAGGAACACACCGGGCAGGTCCGAGATACTGTTGTGAAGAAGTTTAAAGCCGGATTTGGATACAAAAAGATTTCCCAAGCTTTAAACATCCCAAGAAGCACTGTGCAAGCGATAATATTGAAATGGAAGGAGTATCAGACCACTGCAAATCTACCAAGACCTGGCCGTCCCTCTAAACTTTCAGCTCATACAAGGAGAAGACTGATCAGAGATGCAGCCAAGAGGCCCATGATCACTCTGGATGAACTGCAGAGATCTACAGCTGAGGTGGGAGACTCTGTCCATACGACAACAATCAGTTGTATATTGCACAAATCTGGCCTTTATGGAAGAGTGGCAAGAAGAAAGCCATTTCTTAAAGATATCCATAAAAAGTGTAGTTTAAAGTTTGCCACAAGCCACCTGGGAGACACACCAAACATGTGGAAGAAGGTGCTCTGGTCAGATGAAACCAAAATTGAACTTTTTGCCAACAATGCAAAACGTTATGTTTGGCGTAAAAGCAACACAGAACACACCATCCCCACTGTCAAACATGGTGGTGGCAGCATCATGGTTTGGGCCTGCTTTTCTTCAGCAGGGACAGGGAAGATGGATAAAATTGATGGGAAGATGGATGGAGCCAAATACAGGACCATTCTGGAAGAAAACCTGATGGAGTCTGCAAAAGACCTGAGACTGGGACGGAGATTTGTCTTCCAACAAGACAATGATCCAAAACATAAAGCAAAATCTACAATGGAATGGTTCAAAAATAAACATATCCAGGTGTTAGAATGGCCAAATCAAAGTCCAGACCTGAATCCAATAGAGAATCTGTGGAAAGAACTGAAAACTGCTGTTCACAAATGCTCTCCATCCAACCTCAATGAGCTCGAGCTGTTTTGCAAGGAGGAATGGGAAAAAATGTCAGTCTCTCGATGTGCAAAACTGATAGAGACATACCCCAAGCGACTTACAGCTGTAATCGCAGCAAAAGGTGGCGCTTACAAGGGGGCTGAATAATTTTGCAAGCCCAATTTTTCAGTTTTTGATTTGTTAAAAAAGTTTGAAATATCCAATAAATGTCGTTCCACTTCATGATTGTGTCCCACTTGTTGTTGATTCTTCACAAAAAAATACAGTTTTATATCTTTATTTTTGAAGCCTGAAATGTGGCAAAAGGTTGCAAAGTTCAAGGGGGCCGAATACTTTCGCAAGGCACTGTACATACTGGACAGTAGGTGGCAATGGTACTGTACACTGACTGTATATGGGGTGCAACAAACTTACCTGAGACTCCCTGTCTCTGCCAGTCTGTCCCTGCATATCTGTCCCCAGTTCTGCTGTCTGTGTGCCATCTGCCCTAGCAGGGGCTAAAATCTGATATCAACTTAGAAGGGACAATTACATGACATTTTCTCAAGAGCAATTCCTGAAAAAACACCAAAAGTACACTGACTGTATATGGGGTGCAACAAACTTACCTGAGACTCCCTGTCTCTGCCAGTCTGTCCCTGCATATCTGTCCCCAGTTCTGCTGTCTGTGTGCCATCTGCCCTAGCAGGGGCTAAAATCGGATATCAACTTTGGAGGGGACAATTACATGACATTTTCTCAAGAGCAATTCCTGAAAAAACACCAAAAGTAGTGCTGTAACACATAGCCTACGCTGTAATATGTTAAATGTATATTGAGGAACCATAATCACTACTACTGGATAATTGATAGGTACAGTAGTTAACTGAAGGGTTGTCCCAACTTGTTCAAATCATTATAATACTACTACTAATAATAGTTAAAGCAGTGTTCCTTATCAGTCCAGTATGTATGCAGGTATATGTACTTACAACCAGCCTTTCATCATTTATTTCAACGTGTTACAACGTGAAATCGCCTCTATTCCATTCAAACCGTAGAGGACCAAACTACATCTCCCATAATGCAACGCCAGCACAGGTGGCCAGCAAAGCTAATCGTCTACATCCAGAAAGGCTTGCTAGCTAGCAACAGCAGCACTTTTAGCACTCTGTAAACTATATTAATAACAACAATAAAACTCTGAAAGTTACATGTTTCAATAGTCTCACACTCCCTTATAACAATATCTACAGCATTAACCTTGGGATGTTTAATCTATTTCATGTTATGGACTTCTACAAAGGAGTAATCTGCAACACATACCCTTCTCTATGTGTTTTCTCGGACTGAGGAGAACTGGAGCTACACCATGGTGTTAGTCAGTGACACAAGCACCCAGATGAAATCAACCAATAAGAATGCTTGAATGATGAGATCCAACCAATAAGAATGCTTGAACATTAAATACACATTTCTTTAGAGGCAGGTGGAAACATAACCAACCTTGTTAACAGACGATAGCAAAAGTTCAATTTTTGACAACTCCACATAAATTGAATAGGTACTAGTTAGCTAGCTAGCTTGATAGTTAATGTTTGCTTTAGTTTGCGCGCCAGCTCTGCAAATTCAGCAAGTGTGTGTGTGAACGCTTCCAACGTTAACCTCAAGTCAATTAGTTTCATTAGTTAGCTAAACTAATGACCTACAGTGGATCAAACCATTGTGAGGCAAAGGGGTCGCTATCTTTTGAAACTTAAAAACGCGCTATTAGTGTCTATAATCAGCTTAAGTGCTTTCATTGCGTTCATTCATATTATTGAAATTACATAGATATGTTTACAGTGATATATTGGGGGGGAAATCATATTTTTCCCAGGATAGGGGGGTCGTGTCCCCCCTGGGATTTCTGCCTATGCACGTGATATCTCCTCACTCACGTGGTTGATTGAAGCACGAACTGATTTGTGTTGATGGCAATAACCATATAAATTCAAAGATGAAGAAGGAGGGATGACTAGAAACGATTCAGTTGACCGGTTTATGTGTGGATTAATTGTCGGAGTAGAGGAATTTGTGTAATTCAGGTAAAAAAATAACGTAATGTTTATATCACAGGACAAATTAGCTAGCAAGTTAACTAGCTAAATTGCCATACAAGTCTAGCTACCATCGCGTTTTTGTCCATTTGGGATCCTGTGTATGCGGTAGATTTTTTTGCCGTGTTTTCGTCCACTTGGGGAATGGGAGATACGGGTCCGGATTTTTTTTTGTTTGTTGTTTCCAGTGATGTGTGTCCTCCGAAGTTGGTGTAACTGCTCCAGTGTTTGGGTTAGAGGTTAGGGGTTAGGTTTAGGGTTAGGGGGGTCAGGGTTAGGGGGTTAGGGTTCTAGGTTTGAATCGGTTGATCCACTTCTATCTCTGACACGTGGAAACCGGAGGGGGGAAGGGAGGGGGTGTACTCCACTCATATGCGCTTAGGGTTAGGGGGTTTGGGTTAGAGGGTTAGGTTTTGAATATAATTGTGTTTTGTTTCAACTGGTTAGGGTTAGGTTTCTAGTTTTGAGTCTGTTGATCCAGGGTTAGGGTTTCGAGGGTTAGGGTTTCGAGGGTTAGGGTTTCGAGGGTTAGGGTTGCGAGGGTTAGGATTTCGAGGGTTAGGATTGAGGGTTAGGGTTTCGAGGGTTAGGGTTACGAGGGTTAGGGTTACGAGGGTTGGGGTTAGGTTTCTAGTTTTGAGTCTGTTGATCCAGGGTTAGGGTTACGGTTAGGGGGTTAGGGTTAGGTTTTGAATATAATTGTGTTTCGTTTCAACTGGTTAGGGTTAGGGTTAGGGGTTAGGGTTAGAGGGTTAGGGGGTTTTAGGGTTAGGGGGTTTTAGGGTTAGGGGGTTTAGGGATAGGGGTTTAGGGATAGGGGTTTAGGGATAGGGGTTAGGGGGTTAGGGTTAGGGCGGGGTAGGGTTAGGGTGTTGGGGTAGGGGTTAGTTTCTAGTTCTGAGTCGGTTGATCCACTTCCATCTCTGACACGTGGAAGCCTAAGGGGGGGTTAGAGGGTTAGGGGGTTAGAGGTTAAGGGTTAGAGGGTTAGGGATAGGGGGTTAGGGATAGGGGTTTAGGGTTAGGGTTAGAGGGTTTTAGGGTTAGAGGGTTAGGGTTAGGGATAGGGGGTTAGGGATAGGGGTTTAGGGTTAGGGGTTTAGGGTTAGGTTCTAGTTTTGAGTCGGTTGATCCACTTCCATCTCTGACACGTGGAAGCCGAAGGGGGGGAAGGGAGGGGTGTGCACTCCACATCATATACGCGCGGGCCGGAGGGGTCCGGGCGCGGCCGGCCAAAGTAGTAGGCCCCACTTGTAGATTAACCCGTTGGTTGGGTTTAAAGACTGTCTGTCTGTAGGGTTAGGGTTAGGTATGGTTTTTAGAATGGTTAAGGTTGAGGTAAGAGTAAGGTATAGTTTTTTAGAATAGTTTTAGAATAGAATAGTTAAGCTTAGGGTTAGGTATAGTTTTTTAGAATGGTTAAGGTATAGGGTTAGGGTTAGGTAGGTCTGTCAACAGGTCCGGTCCTCGGTTGGTTGCCATGTGTCCATGTCGAGTGGTATGGTCATGATGTCTAGGTCTGCTTGTCAACGGAAGTGGAAAGCATAGTGCAACCTAGGAGTTTACTCTCTGTCGGATCCTTCTTTTTTAGCTCCACGTTGTCTATGTATTTACTTCCGTGTTCGTCAGTCTTTTGGCCCTGGATGTTTTCAATCATGTGTGTAATTAGGAGTTATTCCCTTCCAGGATCCTAACTCTGAATTAACACCTGTCTAGTCGAATCCAGCTGGTCTGTATGGGTATACTCGGCGTAGGATCAGGCAAAACCATTGAGTTGCGTACCTTGTGCAGGTCCGGACCTCAGTTGGTTGCCATGTGTCCCTGTCAAGTGGTTAGTGTTTAAACTACAAGTGGTTTGAGCAGACAAAAACCCAGAAGGCGAGCCCTCTCTATGGTTGTCATGCATCCGCCCTTAGAGTTCCGTCCTGTGTTTCGGTAGGTGTATGGAGGGTTTAGGATCAGGCAAATCTTCTCTGGTTTTCGTCTGCCAGTAGTTTGAACAGTTATGTTTAAAACATTGTATTCAGAGTGCAACCAATCATGATTTAGACCTTGTTTATGGAAAAGTGGTTATTTCTGTAGTTCAATGCTGCAACTTGCTGAAAATGGTCCACAGTGTTCCTATCATCTTGTTTGAACAGTTCTGTGAAAAATGTACTTCCAGAGTGCAATCAAACATGATTTAGACCTTGTTTATGGAAAAGTGGTTATTTCTGTTAGTTTATTTGCTGCAACTTGCTGAAAATTGTCCACAGTGTCCCTATCATCTAGTTTGAACAGTTACAGTGCCTTGCGAAAGTATTCGGCCCCCTTGAACTTTGCGACCTTTTGCCACATTTCAGGCTTCAAACATAAAGATATAAAACTGTATTTTTTTGTGAAGAATCAACAACAAGTGGGACACAATCATGAAGTGGAACGACATTTATTGGATATTTCAAACTTTTTTAACAAATCAAAAACTGAAAAATTGGGCATGCAAACTTATTCAGCCCCTTTACTTTCAGTGCAGCAAACTCTCTCCAGAAGTTCAGTGAGGATCTCTGAATGATCCAATGTTGACCTAAATGACTAAAGATGATAAATACAATCCACCGGTGTGTAATCAAGTCTCCGTATAAATGCACCTGCACTGTGATAGTCTCAGAGGTCCGTTAAAAGCGCAGAGAGCATCATGAAGAACAAGGAACACACCGGGCAGGTCCGAGATACTGTTGTGAAGAAGTTTAAAGCCGGATTTGGATACAAAAAGATTTCCCAAGCTTTAAACATCCCAAGAAGCACTGTGCAAGCGATAATATTGAAATGGAAGGAGTATCAGACCACTGCAAATCTACCAAGACCTGGCCGTCCCTCTAAACTTTCAGCTCATACAAGGAGAAGACTGATCAGAGATGCAGCCAAGAGGCCCATGATCACTCTGGATGAACTGCAGAGATCTACAGCTGAGGTGGGAGACTCTGTCCATACGACAACAATCAGTTGTATATTGCACAAATCTGGCCTTTATGGAAGAGTGGCAAGAAGAAAGCCATTTCTTAAAGATATCCATAAAAAGTGTCGTTTAAAGTTTGCCACAAGCCACCTGGGAGACACACCAAACATGTGGAAGAAGGTGCTCTGGTCAGATGAAAACAAAATTGAACTTTTTGCCAACAATGCAAAACGTTATGTTTGGCGTAAAAGCAACACAGAACACACCATCCCCACTGTCAAACATGGTGGTGGCAGCATCATGGTTTGGGCCTGCTTTTCTTCAGCAGGGACAGGGAAGATGGATAAAATTGATGGGAAGATGGATGGAGCCAAATACAGGACCATTCTGGAAGAAAACCTGATGGAGTCTGCAAAAGACCTGAGACTGGGACGGAGATTTGTCTTCCAACAAGACAATGATCCAAAACATAAAGCAAAATCTACAATGGAATGGTTCAAAAATAAACATATCCAGGTGTTAGAATGGCCAAATCAAAGTCCAGACCTGAATCCAATGGAAAGAACTGAAAACTGCTGTTCACAAATGCTCTCCATCCAACCTCAATGAGCTCGAGCTGTTTTGCAAGGAGGAATGGGAAAAAATGTCAGTCTCTCGATGTGCAAAACTGATAGAGACATACCCCAAGCGACTTACAGCTGTAATCGCAGCAAAAGGTGGCGCTTACAAGGGGGCTGAATAATTTTGCAAGCCCAATTTTTCAGTTTTTGATTTGTTAAAAAAGTTTGAAATATCCAATAAATGTCGTTCCACTTCATGATTGTGTCCCACTTGTTGTTGATTCTTCACAAAAAAATACAGTTTTATATCTTTATTTTTGAAGCCTGAAATGTGGCAAAAGGTTGCAAAGTTCAAGGGGGCCGAATACTTTCGCAAGGCACTGTACATACTGGACAGTAGGTGGCAATGGTACTGTACACTGACTGTATATGGGGTGCAACAAACTTACCTGAGACTCCCTGTCTCTGCCAGTCTGTCCCTGCATATCTGTCCCCAGTTCTGCTGTCTGTGTGCCATCTGCCCTAGCAGGGGCTAAAATCTGATATCAACTTAGAAGGGACAATTACATGACATTTTCTCAAGAGCAATTCCTGAAAAAACACCAAAAGTACACTGACTGTATATGGGGTGCAACAAACTTACCTGAGACTCCCTGTCTCTGCCAGTCTGTCCCTGCATATCTGTCCCCAGTTCTGCTGTCTGTGTGCCATCTGCCCTAGCAGGGGCTAAAATCGGATATCAACTTTGGAGGGGACAATTACATGACATTTTCTCAAGAGCAATTCCTGAAAAAACACCAAAAGTAGTGCTGTAACACATAGCCTACGCTGTAATATGTTAAATGTATATTGAGGAACCATAATCACTACTACTGGATAATTGACAGGTACAGTAGTTAACTGAAGGGTTGTCCCAACTTGTTCAAATCATTATAATACTACTACTAATAATAGTTAAAGCAGTGTTCCTTATCAGTCCAGTATGTATGCAGGTATATGTGCTACATACAACCAGCCTTTCTTGGTATTGCTGGTTGTTGTACATATACCTGCATACATACCGGACAGTAGGTGGCAATGGTACTGTACACTGACTGTATATGGGGTGCAACAAACTTACCTGAGACTCCCTGTCTCTACCAGTCTGTCCCCAGTTCTGCTGTCTGTGTGCCATCTGCCCTAGCAGGGGCTAAAATCTGATATCAACTTTGAAGGGGACAATTACATGACATTTTCTCAAGAGCAATTCCTGAAAAAACACCAAAAGTAGTGCTGTAACACATAGCCTACGCTGTAATATGTTAAATGTATATTGAGGAACCATAATCACTACTACTGGATAATTGATAGGTACAGTAGTTAACTGAAGGGTTGTCCCAACTTGTTCAAATCATTATAATACTACTACTAATAATAGTTAAAGCAGTGTTCCTTATCAGTCCAGTATGTATGCAGGTATATGTACTTACAACCAGCCTTTCATCATTTATTTCAACGTGTTACAACGTGAAATCGCCTCTATTCCATTCAAACCGTAGAGGACCAAACTACATCTCCCATAATGCAACGCCAGCACAGGTGGCCAGCAAAGCTAATCGTCTACATCCAGAAAGGCTTGCTAGCTAGCAACAGCAGCACTTTTAGCACTCTGTAAACTATATTAATAACAACAATAAAACTCTGAAAGTTACATGTTTCAATAGTCTCACACTCCCTTATAACAATATCTACAGCATTAACCTTGGGATGTTTAATCTATTTCATGTTATGGACTTCTACAAAGGAGTAATCTGCAACACATACCCTTCTCTATGTGTTTTCTCGGACTGAGGAGAACTGGAGCTACACCATGGTGTTAGTCGGTGACACAAGCACCCAGATGAAATCAACCAATAAGAATGCTTGAATGATGAGATCCAACCAATAAGAATGCTTGAACATTAAATACACATTTCTTTCGAGGCAGGTGGAAACATAACCAACCTTGTTAAAACCTCTTACTTCTACCCCCTCCTTTTTTGAAAATTCTGTTAAAAATCGCGCAACTTTTCAGCGTCCTGCTACTCATGCCAGGAATATAGTATATGCATATGATTAGTATGTGTGGATAGAAAACACTCTGAAGTTTATAAAACTGGTTAAATCACGGCTGTGACTATAACAGATCGTGTGTTTCATTGAAAAACGCAAGAAAAACTGCTCTCTGAAAGCTAAATATAATTTCCATAAGTCACTTCCACCAGTTATTGAAAGAGAACAGAATTTAATGGCAATCTGCCTGCAATTCATACAAATTCCGCACGATGGCGCCATTGTCCTAATTTTCAATTGAATTTATTGTTGGAAAATCCTTCTGTCTGACCTCCATTTTCCCAGTCTTCACCCGGATGCAGTTGAGGGAGATATCAGATGGCATTGTTTTTGCAAGTGAAGACCTATTGAAAAGACATCGCCCTGTAATCATTTTGATAGATTATAAACGTTTACTAATACCTAAAGTTGGATTACAAAAGGATTTCGAAGTGTTTTGTGAAAGTTTATCGTCGACTTTTTTAATTTAAAAAAATTACGCAGCGTTTAAAAACGATGATTTTTTCTGAATGACACAGATCCCATACAAAGCTATTTTGGGTATATATGGACCGATTTAAACGAAAAAAAGACCCAATAGTGATGTTTATGGGGCATATAGGAGTGCCAAGAAAGAAGCTCGTCAAAGGTAATGAATGTTTTATATTTTATTTCTGCGTTTTGGGTAGCGCCGGCTACCGCAAAATCTGTTGTTTACGTGTCGTGCTGGCATTTTGGGGGGTGCATGCTATCAGATAATAGCTTCTGATGCTTTCGCCGAAAAGCATTTTAAAAATCTGACTTGCTGGCTAGGTTCACAACGAGTGTAGCTTTAATTCAATACCCTGCTTGTGAATTTTGATCAAAGATTGAGTTGTAACGAGTACATTTAGCATTTAGCGTAGCGCATTTGCATTTCCAGGGGCATACTTGGGACGTCTGCGTGTCAAGTATTCTCAAGAAGTTAACAGACGATAGCAAAAGTTCAATTTTTGACAACTCCACATAAATTGAATAGGTACTAGCTAGCTAGCTTGATAGTTAATGTTTGCGCGCCAGCTCTGCAAATTCAGCAAGTGTGTGTGAACGCTTCCAACGTTAACCTCAAGTCAATTAGTTTAATTAGTTAGCTAAACTAATGACCTACAGTGGATCAAACCATTGAGGCAAAGGGCGGGGGTCGCAGTCTTTTGAAACTTAAAAACGCGCTATTAGTGTCTATAATCAGCTTAAGTGCTTTCATTGCGTTCATTCATATTATTGAAATTACATAGATATGTTTACAGTGATATATTGGGGGGGGGGGGGAAATCATATTTTTCCCAGGATAGGGGGATCGTGTCCCCCCTGGGATTTCTGCCTATGCACGTGATATCTCCTCACTCACGTGGTTGATTGTAGGACGAACTGATTTGTGTTGATGGCAAAGATGAAGAAGGAGGGATGACTAGAAACGATTCAGTTGACCTGTTTATGTGTGGATTAATTGTCGGAGTAGAGGAATTTGTGTAATTCAGGTAAAAAAATAACGCAATGTTTATATCACAGGACAAATTAGCTAGCAAGTTAACTAGCTAAATTGCCATACAAGTCTAGCTACCATCGCGTTTTTGTCCATTTGGGATCCTGTGTATGCGGTAGATTTTTTGCCGTGTTTTCGTCCACTTGGGGAATGGGAGATACGGTCCAGATTTTTTGTTGTTGTTGTTTCCAGTGATGTGTGTCCTCCGAAGTTGGTGTAACTGCTCCAGTGTTTGGGTTAGAGGTTAGGTTTAGGGTTAGGGGGGTTAGGGGTTAGGGTTAAGGGTTAGGTTTCTAGTTTTGAGTCTGTTGATCTAGGGTTACGGGTGTTAGGGTTACGGGGGTTAGGTTTGAATATAATTGTGTTTTGTTTCAACTGGTTAGGGTTAGGTTTCTAGTTTTGAGTCTGTTGATCCAGGGTTAGGGTTACGAGGGTTGGGGTTAGGGTTAGGTTTTGAATATAATTGTATTTCGTTTCAACTGGTTAGTTGTAAGGTGCACAGGCCTATCTCCTGTTTATCCCTCCTGTTTCTGATCTAATATAATAGGTGTAGTACTTAAAAAGGCCGTAGATGTCCTCCTAGGATCATAAATTAAACTGAGGTAAGTTCCAAGTTCCCTCTTTTTCTGGGTGGCAGTGCAGAAGTCGATGTGGTGAGAGATTCATTCAACCATAGTGTTGTTAAATATGAACATTAAATGGTTTTATTGTTTTGTTAAAGGAAAGGAAAAACCTAAAAGTAGTGCTGTAACACATAGCCTACGCTGTAATATGTTAAATGTATATTGAGGAACCATAATCACTACTACTGTACATATACCGGCATACATACTGGACAGTAGGTGGCAATGGTACTGTACACTGACTGTATATGGGGCGCAACAAACTTACCTGAGACTCCCTGTCCCTGCATATCTGTCCCCAGTTCTGCTGTCTGTGTGCCATCTGCCCTAGCAGGGGCTAAAATCTGTTATCAACTTTGGAGGGGACAATTACATGACATTTTCTCAAGAGCAATTCCTGAAAAAACACCAAAAGTAGTGCTGTAACACACAGCCTACGCTGTAATATGTTAAATGTATATTGAGGAACCATAATCACTACTACTGGATAATTGATAGGTACAGTAGTGAACTGAAGGGTTGTCCCAACTTGGTCAAATCATTATAATACTACTACTAATAATAGTTAAAAGCAGTGCTCCTTATCAGTCCAGTATGTGTGCAGGTATATGTGCTTACACCCAGCCTTTCTTGGTATTGCTGGTTGTAGTACATATACCTGCATACATACTGGACAGTATAGGTGGCAATGGTACTGTACACTGACTGTATCTGGGGTGCAACAAACTTACCTGAGACTCCCTGTCTCTGCCAGCCCCTGCATATCTGTCCCCAGTTCTGCTGTCTGTGTGCCATCTGCCCTAGCAGGGGCTAAAATCTGTTATCAACTTTGGAGGGGACAATTACATGACATTTTCTCAAGAGCAATTCCTGAAAAAACACCAAAAGTAGTGCTGTAACACATAGCCTACGCTGTAATATGTTAAATGTATATTGAGGAACCATAATCACTACTACTGGATAATTGATAGGTACAGTAGTGAACTGAAGGGTTGTCCCAACTTGTTCAAATCATTATAATACTACTACTAATAATAGTTAAAAGCAGTGCTCCTTATCAGTCCAGTATGTGTGCAGGTATATGTGCTTACACCCAGCCTTTCTTGGTATTGCTGGTTGTAGTACATATACCTGCATACATACTGGACTGTAGGTGGCAATGGTACTGTATATGGGGTGCAACAAACTTACCTGAGACTCCCTGTCTCTGCCAGTCTGTCCCTGCATATCTGTCCCCAGTTCTGCTGTCTGTGTGCCATCTGCCCTAGCAGGGGCTAAAATCTGTTATCAACTTTGGGAGGGGACAATTACATGACATTTTCTCAAGAGCAATTCCTGAAAAAACACCAAAAGTAGTGCTGTAACACATAGCCTACGCTGTAATATGTTAAATGTATATTGAGGAACCATAATCACTACTACTGGATAATTGATAGGTACAGTAGTTAACTGAAGGGTTGTTCAAATCATTATAACACTACTACTAATAATAGTTATAGCAGTGTTCCTTATCAGTCCAGTATGTATGCAGGTATATGTACTTACAACCAGCCTTTCATCATTTATTTCAACGTGTTACAACGTGAAATCGCCTCTATTCCATTCAAACCGTAGAGGACCAAACTACATCTCCCATAATGCAACGCCAGCACAGGTGGCCAGCAAAGCTAATCGTCTACATCCAGAAAGGCTTGCTAGCTAGCAACAGCAGCACTTTTAGCACTCTGTAAACTATATTAATAACAACAATAAAACTCTGAAAGTTACATGTTTCAATAGTCTCACACTCCCTTATAACAATATCTACAGCATTAACCTTGGGATGTTTAATCTATTTCATGTTATGGACTTCTACAAAGGAGTAATTTGCAACACATACCCTTCTCTATGTGTTTTCTCGGACTGAGGAGAACTGGAGCTACACCATGGTGTTAGTCGGTGACACGAGCGCCCAGATGAAATCAACCAATAAGAATGCTTGAATGATGAGATCCAACCAATAAGAATGCTTGAACATTAAATACACATTTCTTTTGAGGCAGGTGGAAACATAACCAACCTTGTTAACAGACGATAGCAAAAGTTCAATTTTTGACAACTCCACATAAATTGAATAGGTACTAGCTAGCTAGCTTGATAGTTAATGTTTGCGCGCCAGCTCTGCAAATTCAGCAAGTGTGTGTGAACGCTTCCAACGTTAACCTCAAGTCAATTAGTTTAATTAGTTAGCTAAACTAATGACCTACAGTGGATCAAGCCATTGAGGCAAAGGGCGGGGGTCGCAGTCTTTTGAAACTTAAAAACGCGCTATTAGTGTCTATAATCAGCTTAAGTGCTTTCATTGCGTTCATTCATATTATTGAAATTACATAGATATGTTTACAGTGATATATTGGGGGGGGGGGGATCATATTTTTCCCAGGATAGGGGGATCGTGTCCCCCCTGGGATTTCTGCCTATGCACGTGATATCTCCTCACTCACGTGGTTGATTGAAGGACAAACTGATTTGTGTTGATGGCAAAGATGAAGAAGGAGGGATGACTAGAAACGATTCAGTTGACCTGTTTATGTGTGGATTAATTGTCGGAGTAGAGGAATTTGTGTAATTCAGGTAAAAAAAATAACGCAATGTTTATATTACAGGACAAATTAGCTAGCAAGTTAACTAGCTAAATTGCCATACAAGTCTAGCTACCATCGCGTTTTTGTCCATTTGGGATCCTGTGTATGCGGTAGATTTTTTGCCGTGTTTTCGTCCACTTGGGGAATGGGAGATACGGGTCCAGATTTTTTGTTGTTGTTGTTTCCAGTGATGTGTGTCCTCCGAAGTTGGTGTAACTGCTCCAGTGTTTGGGTTAGAGGTTAGGTTTAGGGTTAGGGTTAAGGGTTAGGTTTCTAGTTTTGAGTCTGTTGATCTAGGGTTACGGGTGTTAGGGTTACGGGGGTTAGGTTTGAATATAATTGTGTTTTGTTTCAACTGGTTAGGGTTAGGTTTCTAGTTTTGAGTCTGTTGATCCAGGGTTAGGGTTACGAGGGTTGGGGTTAGGGTTAGGTTTTGAATATAATTGTGTTTCGTTTCAACTGGTTAGTTGTAAGGTGCACAGGCCTATCTCCTGTTTATCCCTCCTGTTTCTGATCTAATATAATAGGTGTAGTACTTAAAAAGGCCCGTAGATGTCCTCCTAGGATCATAAATTAAACTGAGGTAAGTTCCAAGTTCCCTCTTTTTCTGGGTGGCAGTGCAGAAGTCGATGTGGTGAGAGATTCATTCAACCATAGTGTTGTTAAATATGAACATTAAATGGTTTTATTGTTTTGTTAAAGGAAAGGAAAAACCTAAAAGTAGTGCTGTAACACATAGCCTACGCTGTAATATGTTAAATGTATATTGAGGAACCATAATCACTACTACTGGATAATTGATAGGTACAGTAGTGAACTGAAGGGTTGTCCCAACTTGTTCAAATCATTATAATACTACTACTAATAATAGTTAAAAGCAGTGCTCCTTATCAGTCCAGTATGTGTGCAGGTATATGTGCTTACACCCAGCCTTTCTTGGTATTGCTGGTTGTAGTACATATACCTGCATACATACTGGACAGTAGGTGGCAATGGTACTGTATATGGGGTGCAACAAACTTACCTGAGACTCCCTGTCTCTGCCAGTCTGCCCCTGCATATCTGTCCCCAGTTCTGCTGTCTGTGTGCCATCTGCCCTAGCAGGGGCTAAAATCTGTTATCAACTTTGGAGGGGACAATTACATGACATTTTCTCAAGAGCAATTCCTGAAAAAACACCAAAAGTAGTGCTGTAACACGTTAAATGTATATTGAGGAACCATAATCACTACTACTGGATAATTGATAGGTACAGTAGTGAACTGAAGGGTTGTCCCAACTTGTTCAAATCATTATAATACAATTACTAATAATAGTTAAAAGCAGTGCTCCTTATCAGTCCAGTATGTGTGCAGGTATATGTGCTTACACCCAGCCTTTCTTGGTATTGCTGGTTGTAGTACATATACCTGCATACATACTGGACAGTAGGTGGCAATGGTACTGTATATGGGGTGCAACAAACTTACCTGAGACTCCCTGTCTCTGCCAGTCTGCCCCTGCATATCTGTCCCCAGTTCTGCTGTCTGTGTGCCATCTGCCCAAGCAGGGGCTAAAATCTGATATCAACTTTGGAGGGGACAATTACATGACATTTTCTCAAGAGCAATTCCTGAAAAAACACCAAAAGTAGTGCTGTAACACATAGCCTACGCTGTAATATGTTAAATGTATATTGAGGAACCATAATCACTACTACTGGATAATTGATAGGTACAGTAGTGAACTGAAGGGTTGTCCCAACTTGTTCAAATCATTATAATACAATTACTAATAATAGTTAAAAGCAGTGCTCCTTATCAGTCCAGTATGTGTGCAGGTATATGTGCTACAACCAGCCTTTCTTGGTATTGCTGGTTGTAGTACATATACCTGCATACATACTGGACAGTAGGTGGCAATGGTACTGTACACTGACTGTATATGGGGTGCAACAAACTTACCTGAGACTCCCTGTCCCTGCATATCTGTCCCCAGTTCTGCTGTCTGTGTGCCATCTGCCCTAGCAGGGGCTAAAATCTGTTATCAACTTTGGGAGGGGACAATTACATGACATTTTCTCAAGAGCAATTCCTGAAAAAACACCAAAAGTAGTGCTGTAACACATAGCCTACGCTGTAATATGTTAAATGTATATTGAGGAACCATAATCACTACTACTGGATAATTGATAGGTACAGTAGTTAACTGAAGGGTTGTTCAAATCATTATAACACTACTACTAATAATAGTTATAGCAGTGTTCCTTATCAGTCCAGTATGTATGCAGGTATATGTGCTTACACCCAGCCTTTCTTGGTATTGCTGGTTGTAGTACATATACCTGCATACATACCGGACAGTAGGTGGCAATGGTACTGTACACTGACTGTATATGGGGTGCAACAAACTTACCTGAGACTCCCTGTCTCTGCCAGTCTGCCCCTGCATATCTGTCCCCAGTTCTGCTGTCTGTGTGCCATCTGCCCTAGCAGGGGCTAAAATCTGTTATCAACTTTGGAGGGGACAATTACATGACATTTTCTCAAGAGCAATTCCTGAAAAAACACCAAAAGTAGTGCTGTAACACATAGCCTACGCTGTAATATGTTAAATGTATATTGAGGAACCATAATCACTACTACTGGATAATTGATAGGTACAGTAGTGAACTGAAGGGTTGTCCCAACTTGTTCAAATCATTATAATACAATTACTAATAATAGTTAAAAGCAGTGCTCCTTATCAGTCCAGTATGTGTGCAGGTATATGTGCTTACACCCAGCCTTTCTTGGTATTGCTGGTTGTAGTACATATACCTGCATACATACTGGACAGTATAGGTGGCAATGGTACTGTACACTGACTGTATATGGGGTGCAACAAACTTACCTGAGACTCCCTGTCTCTGCCAGTCTGTCCCTGCATATCTGTCCCCAGTTCTGCTGTCTGTGTGCCATCTGCCCTAGCAGGGGCTAAAATCTGTTATCAACTTTGGAGGGGACAATTACATTACATTTTCTCAAGAGCAATTCCTGAAAAAACACCAAAAGTAGTGCTGTAACACATAGCCTACGCTGTAATATGTTAAATGTATATTGAGGAACCATAATCACTACTACTGGATAATTGATAGGTACAGTAGTGAACTGAAGGGTTGTCCCAACTTGTTCAAATCATTATAATACTACTACTAATAATAGTTAAAAGCAGTGCTCCTTATCAGTCCAGTATGTGTGCAGGTATATGTGCTTACACCCAGCCTTTCTTGGTATTGCTGGTTGTAGTACATATACCTGCATACATACTGGACAGTAGGTGGCAATGGTACTGTATATGGGGTGCAACAAACTTACCTGAGACTCCCTGTCTCTGCCAGTCTGTCCCTGCATATCTGTCCCCAGTTCTGCTGTCTGTGTGCCATCTGCCCTAGCAGGGGCTAAAATCTGTTATCAACTTTGGGAGGGGACAATTACATGACATTTTCTCAAGAGCAATTCCTGAAAAAACACCAAAAGTAGTGCTGTAACACATAGCCTACGCTGTAATATGTTAAATGTATATTGAGGAACCATAATCACTACTACTGGATAATTGATAGGTACAGTAGTGAACTGAAGGGTTGTCCCAACTTGTTCAAATCATTATAATACTACTACTAATAATAGTTAAAAGCAGTGCTCCTTATCAGTCCAGTATGTGTGCAGGTATATGTGCTTACACCCAGCCTTTCTTGGTATTGCTGGTTGTAGTACATATACCTGCATACATACTGGACAGTAGGTGGCAATGGTACTGTATATGGGGTGCAACAAACTTACCTGAGACTCCCTGTCTCTGCCAGTCTGTCCCTGCATATCTGTCCCCAGTTCTGCTGTCTGTGTGCCATCTGCCCTAGCAGGGGCTAAAATCTGTTATCAACTTTGGGAGGGGACAATTACATGACATTTTCTCAAGAGCAATTCCTGAAAAAACACCAAAAGTAGTGCTGTAACACATAGCCTACGCTGTAATATGTTAAATGTATATTGAGGAACCATAATCACTACTACTGGATAATTGATAGGTACAGTAGTGAACTGAAGGGTTGTCCCAACTTGTTCAAATCATTATAATACTACTACTAATAATAGTTAAAAGCAGTGCTCCTTATCAGTCCAGTATGTGTGCAGGTATATGTGCTTACACCCAGCCTTTCTTGGTATTGCTGGTTGTAGTACATATACCTGCATACATACTGGACAGTAGGTGGCAATGGTACTGTATATGGGGTGCAACAAACTTACCTGAGACTCCCTGTCTCTGCCAGTCTGTCCCTGCATATCTGTCCCCAGTTCTGCTGTCTGTGTGCCATCTGCCCTAGCAGGGGCTAAAATCTGTTATCAACTTTGGGAGGGGACAATTACATGACATTTTCTCAAGAGCAATTCCTGAAAAAACACCAAAAGTAGTGCTGTAACACATAGCCTACGCTGTAATATGTTAAATGTATATTGAGGAACCATAATCACTACTACTGGATAATTGATAGGTACAGTAGTTAACTGAAGGGTTGTTCAAATCATTATAACACTACTACTAATAATAGTTATAGCAGTGTTCCTTATCAGTCCAGTATGTATGCAGGTATATGTGCTTTTACAACCAGCCTTTCTTGGTATTGCTGGTTGTAGTACATATACCTGCATACATACTGGACAGTAGGTGGCAATGGTACTGTATATGGGGTGCAACAAACTTACCTGAGACTCCCTGTCTCTACCAGTCTGCCCCTGCATATCTGTCCCCAGTTCTGCTGTCTGTGTGCAGTCTGCCCTAGCAGGGGCTAAAATCTGTTATCAACTTTGGGAGGGGACAATTACATGACATTTTCTCAAGAGCAATTCCTGAAAAAACACCAAAAGTAGTGCTGTAACACATAGCCTACGCTGTAATATGTTAAATGTATATTGAGGAACCATAATCACTACTACTGGATAATTGATAGGTACAGTAGTTAACTGAAGGGTTGTTCAAATCATTATAACACTACTACTAATAATAGTTATAGCAGTGTTCCTTATCAGTCCAGTATGTATGCAGGTATATGTGCTTTTACAACCAGCCTTTCTTGGTATTGCTGGTTGTAGTACATATACCTGCATACATACTGGACAGTAGGTGGCAATGGTACTGTATATGGGGTGCAACAAACTTACCTGAGACTCCCTGTCTCTGCCAGTCTGCCCCTGCATATCTGTCCCCAGTTCTGCTGTCTGTGTGCCATCTGCCCTAGCAGGGGCTAAAATCTGTTATCAACTTTGGAGGGGACAATTACATGACATTTTCTCAAGAGCAATTCCTGAAAAAACACCAAAAGTAGTGCTGTAACACATAGCCTACGCTGTAATATGTTAAATGTATATTGAGGAACCATAATCACTACTACTGGATAATTGATAGGTACAGTAGTGAACTGAAGGGTTGTCCCAACTTGTTCAAATCATTATAATACTACTACTAATAATAGTTAAAAGCAGTGCTCCTTATCAGTCCAGTATGTGTGCAGGTATATGTGGTTACACCCAGCCTTTCTTGGTATTGCTGGTTGTAGTACATATACCTGCATACATACTGGACAGTAGGTGGCAATGGTACTGTACACTGACTGTATATGGGGTGCAACAAACTTACCTGAGACTCCCTGTCTCTGCCAGTCTGTCCCTGCATATCTGTCCCCAGTTCTGCTGTCTGTGTGCCATCTGCCCTAGCAGGGGCTAAAATCTGATATCAACTTAGAAGGGACAATTACATGACATTTTCTCAAGAGCAATTCCTGAAAAAACACCAAAAGTAGTGCTGTAACACATAGCCTACGCTGTAATATGTTAAATGTATATTGAGGAACCATAATCACTACTACTGGATAATTGATAGGTACAGTAGTGAACTGAAGGGTTGTCCCAACTTGTTCAAATCATTATAATACTACTACTAATAATAGTTAAAAGCAGTGTTCCTTATCAGTCCAGTATGTATGCAGGTATATGTGCTTTTACAACCAGCCTTTCTTGGTATTGCTGGTTGTAGTACATATACCTGCATACATACTGGACAGTAGGTGGCAATGGTACTGTACACTGACTGTACATGGGGCGCAACAAACTTACCTGAGACTCCCTGTCCCTGCATATCTGTCCCCAGTTCTGCTGTCTGTGTGCCATCTGCCCTAGCAGGGGCTAAAATCTGATATCAACTTTGGAGGGGACAATTACATGACATTTTCTCAAGAGCAATTCCTGAAAAAACACCAAAAGTAGTGCTGTAACACATAGCCTACGCTGTAATATGTTAAATGTATATTGAGGAACCATAATCACTACTACTGGATAATTGATAGGTACAGTAGTGAACTGAAGGGTTGTCCCAACTTGTTCAAATCATTATAATACTACTACTAATAATAGTTAAAAGCAGTGCTCCTTATCAGTCCAGTATGTGTGCAGGTATATGTGCTTACACCCAGCCTTTCTTGGTATTGCTGGTTGTAGTACATATACCTGCATACATACTGGACAGTAGGTGGCAATGGTACTGTATATGGGGTGCAACAAACTAACCTGAGACTCCCTGTCTCTGCCAGTCTGTCCCTGCATATCTGTCCCCAGTTCTGCTGTCTGTGTGCCATCTGCCCTAGCAGGGGCTAAAATCTGTTATCAACTTTGGAGGGGACAATTACATGACATTTTCTCAAGAGCAATTCCTGAAAAAACACCAAAAGTAGTGCTGTAACACATAGCCTACGCTGTAATATGTTAAATGTATATTGAGGAACCATAATCACTACTACTGGATAATTGATAGGTACAGTAGTGAACTGAAGGGTTGTCCCAACTTGTTCAAATCATTATAATACAATTACTAATAATAGTTAAAAGCAGTGCTCCTTATCAGTCCAGTATGTGTGCAGGTATATGTGCTTACACCCAGCCTTTCTTGGTATTGCTGGTTGTAGTACATATACCTGCATACATACTGGACAGTATAGGTGGCAATGGTACTGTACACTGACTGTATATGGGGTGCAACAAACTTACCTGAGACTCCCTGTCTCTGCAAGTCTGTCCCTGCATATCAGTCCCCAGTTCTGCTGTCTGTGTGCCATCTGCCCTAGCAGGGGCTAAAATCTGTTATCAACTTTGGAGGGGACAATTACATTACATTTTCTCAAGAGCAATTCCTGAAAAAACACCAAAAGTAGTGCTGTAACACATAGCCTACGCTGTAATATGTTAAATGTATATTGAGGAACCATAATCACTACTACTGGATAATTGATAGGTACAGTAGTGAACTGAAGGGTTGTCCCAACTTGTTGAAATCATTATAATACTACTACTAATAATAGTTAAAAGCAGTGCTCCTTATCAGTCCAGTATGTGTGCAGGTATATGTGCTTACACCCAGCCTTTCTTGGTATTGCTGGTTGTAGTACATATACCTGCATACATACTGGACAGTAGGTGGCAATGGTACTGTATATGGGGTGCAACAAACTTACCTGAGACTCCCTGTCTCTGCCAGTCTGTCCCTGCATATCTGTCCCCAGTTCTGCTGTCTGTGTGCCATCTGCCCTAGCAGGGGCTAAAATCTGTTATCAACTTTGGGAGGGGACAATTACATGACATTTTCTCAAGAGCAATTCCTGAAAAAACACCAAAAGTAGTGCTGTAACACATAGCCTACGCTGTAATATGTTAAATGTATATTGAGGAACCATAATCACTACTACTGGATAATTGATAGGTACAGTAGTGAACTGAAGGGTTGTCCCAACTTGTTCAAATCATTATAATACTACTACTAATAATAGTTAAAAGCAGTGCTCCTTATCAGTCCAGTATGTGTGCAGGTATATGTGCTTACACCCAGCCTTTCTTGGTATTGCTGGTTGTAGTACATATACCTGCATACATACTGGACAGTAGGTGGCAATGGTACTGTATATGGGGTGCAACAAACTTACCTGAGACTCCCTGTCTCTGCCAGTCTGTCCCTGCATATCTGTCCCCAGTTCTGCTGTCTGTGTGCCATCTGCCCTAGCAGGGGCTAAAATCTGTTATCAACTTTGGGAGGGGACAATTACATGACATTTTCTCAAGAGCAATTCCTGAAAAAACACCAAAAGTAGTGCTGTAACACATAGCCTACGCTGTAATATGTTAAATGTATATTGAGGAACCATAATCACTACTACTGGATAATTGATAGGTACAGTAGTTAACTGAAGGGTTGTTCAAATCATTATAACACTACTACTAATAATAGTTATAGCAGTGTTCCTTATCAGTCCAGTATGTATGCAGGTATATGTGCTTTTACAACCAGCCTTTCTTGGTATTGCTGGTTGTAGTACATATACCTGCATACATACTGGACAGTAGGTGGCAATGGTACTGTATATGGGGTGCAACAAACTTACCTGAGACTCCCTGTCTCTACCAGTCTGCCCCTGCATATCTGTCCCCAGTTCTGCTGTCTGTGTGCAGTCTGCCCTAGCAGGGGCTAAAATCTGTTATCAACTTTGGGAGGGGACAATTACATGACATTTTCTCAAGAGCAATTCCTGAAAAAACACCAAAAGTAGTGCTGTAACACATAGCCTACGCTGTAATATGTTAAATGTATATTGAGGAACCATAATCACTACTACTGGATAATTGATAGGTACAGTAGTTAACTGAAGGGTTGTTCAAATCATTATAACACTACTACTAATAATAGTTATAGCAGTGTTCCTTATCAGTCCAGTATGTATGCAGGTATATGTGCTTTTACAACCAGCCTTTCTTGGTATTGCTGGTTGTAGTACATATACCTGCATACATACTGGACAGTAGGTGGCAATGGTACTGTATATGGGGTGCAACAAACTTACCTGAGACTCCCTGTCTCTACCAGTCTGCCCCTGCATATCTGTCCCCAGTTCTGCTGTCTGTGTGCAGTCTGCCCTAGCAGGGGCTAAAATCTGTTATCAACTTTGGGAGGGGACAATTACATGACATTTTCTCAAGAGCAATTCCTGAAAAAACACCAAAAGTAGTGCTGTAACACATAGCCTACGCTGTAATATGTTAAATGTATATTGAGGAACCATAATCACTACTACTGGATAATTGATAGGTACAGTAGTGAACTGAAGGGTTGTCCCAACTTGGTCAAATCATTATAATACTACTACTAATAATAGTTAAAGCAGTGTTCCTTATCAGTCCAGTATGTGTGCAGGTATATGTGCTACAACCAGCCTTTCTTGGTATTGCTGGTTGTAGTACATATACCGGCATACATACTGGACAGTAGGTGGCAATGGTACTGTACACTGACTGTATATGGGGTGCAACAAACTTACCTGAGACTCCCTGTCTCTGCCAGTCTGCCCCTGCATATCTGTCCCCAGTTCTGCTGTCTGTGTGCCATCTGCCCTAGCAGGGGCTAAAATCTGTTATCAACTTTGGAGGGGACAATTACATGACATTTTCTCAAGAGCAATTCCTGAAAAAACACCAAAAGTAGTGCTGTAACACATAGCCTACGCTGTAATATGTTAAATGTATATTGAGGAACCATAATCACTACTACTGGATAATTGATAGGTACAGTAGTGAACTGAAGGGTTGTCCCAACTTGGTCAAATCATTATAATACTACTACTAATAATAGTTAAAGCAGTGTTCCTTATCAGTCCAGTATATGTGCTACAACCAGCCTTTCTTGGTATTGCTGGTTGTAGTACATATACCTGCATACATACTGGACAGTAGGTGGCAATGGTACTGTATATGGGGTGCAACAAACTTACCTGAGACTCCCTGTCTCTGCCAGTCTGTCCCTGCATATCTGTCCCCAGTTCTGCTGTCTGTGTGCCATCTGCCCTAGCAGGGGCTAAAATCTGTTATCAACTTTGGAGGGGACAATTACATGACATTTTCTCAAGAGCAATTCCTGAAAAAACACCAAAAGTAGTGCTGTAACACATAGCCTACGCTGTAATATGTTAAATGTATATTGAGGAACCATAATCACTACTACTGGATAATTGATAGGTACAGTAGTGAACTGAAGGGTTGTCCCAACTTGTTCAAATCATTATAATACAATTACTAATAATAGTTAAAAGCAGTGCTCCTTATCAGTCCAGTATGTGTGCAGGTATATGTGCTTACACCCAGCCTTTCTTGGTATTGCTGGTTGTAGTACATATACCTGCATACATACTGGACAGTAGGTGGCAATGGTACTGTATATGGGGTGCAACAAACTTACCTGAGACTCCCTGTCTCTGCCAGTCTGTCCCTGCATATCTGTCCCCAGTTCTGCTGTCTGTGTGCCATCTGCCCTAGCAGGGGCTAAAATCTGTTATCAACTTTGGGAGGGGACAATTACATGACATTTTCTCAAGAGCAATTCCTGAAAAAACACCAAAAGTAGTGCTGTAACACATAGCCTACGCTGTAATATGTTAAATGTATATTGAGGAACCATAATCACTACTACTGGATAATTGATAGGTACAGTAGTGAACTGAAGGGTTGTCCCAACTTGTTCAAATCATTATAATACTACTACTAATAATAGTTAAAAGCAGTGCTCCTTATCAGTCCAGTATGTGTGCAGGTATATGTGCTTACACCCAGCCTTTCTTGGTATTGCTGGTTGTAGTACATATACCTGCATACATACTGGACAGTAGGTGGCAATGGTACTGTATATGGGGTGCAACAAACTTACCTGAGACTCCCTGTCTCTGCCAGTCTGTCCCTGCATATCTGTCCCCAGTTCTGCTGTCTGTGTGCCATCTGCCCTTGCAGGGGCTAAAATCTGTTATCAACTTTGGGAGGGGACAATTACATGACATTTTCTCAAGAGCAATTCCTGAAAAAACACCAAAAGTAGTGCTGTAACACATAGCCTACGCTGTAATATGTTAAATGTATATTGAGGAACCATAATCACTACTACTGGATAATTGATAGGTACAGTAGTGAACTGAAGGGTTGTCCCAACTTGGTCAAATCATTATAATACTACTACTAATAATAGTTAAAGCAGTGTTCCTTATCAGTCCAGTATGTGTGCAGGTATATGTGCTACAACCAGCCTTTCTTGGTATTGCTGGTTGTAGTACATATACTGGCATACATACTGGACAGTAGGTGGCAATGGTACTGTACACTGACTGTATATGGGGTGCAACAAACTTACCTGAGACTCCCTGTCTCTGCCAGTCTGCCCCTGCATATCTGTCCCCAGTTCTGCTGTCTGTGTGCAGTCTGCCCTAGCAGGGGCTAAAATCTGATATCAACTTTGGAGGGGACATTGTATCCAGAGTTGCAACCAAACATGAAATAGACCTTGTTTATGGAAAAGTGGTTATTTCTGTAGGTCAATTGCTGAAAATTGTCCACAGTTCATCTAGTTTGAACAGTTCTGCAAAAAATGCACTTCCAGAGTGCAACCAAACATGAAATAGACCTTGTTTATGGAAAAGTGGTTATTTCTGTAGGTCAATTGCTGCAACTTGCTGAAAATTGTCCACATTTCATCTAGTTTGAACAGTTCTGCAAAAAATGTACTTCCAGAGTGCAGCCAAACATGAAATAGACCTTGTTTATGGAAAAGTGGTTATTTCTGTAGGTCATTGCTGCAACTGGCAGAAAATTGTCCACAGTTCATCTAGTTTGAACAGTTTTGCAAAAAATGTACTACCAGATCAACTTGCTGAAAATTGTCCACATTTCATCTAGTTTGAACAGTTATGTTTAAAACATTGTATCCAGAGTTGCAACCAAACATGAAATAGACCTTGTTTATGGAAAAGTGGTTATTTCTGTAGGTCATTGCTGACATTTTCTCAAGAGCAATTCCTGAAAAAACACCAAAAGTAGTGCTGTAACACATAGCCTACGCTGTAATATGTTAAATGTATATTGAGGAACCATAATCACTACTACTGGATAATTGATAGGTACAGTAGTTAACTGAAGGGTTGTTCAAATCATTATAACACTACTACTAATAATAGTTATAGCAGTGTTCCTTATCAGTCCAGTATGTATGCAGGTATATGTGCTTTTACAACCAGCCTTTCTTGGTATTGCTGGTTGTAGTACATATACCTGCATACATACTGGACAGTAGGTGGCAATGGTACTGTATATGGGGTGCAACAAACTTACCTGAGACTCCCTGTCTCTACCAGTCTGCCCCTGCATATCTGTCCCCAGTTCTGCTGTCTGTGTGCAGTCTGCCCTAGCAGGGGCTAAAATCTGTTATCAACTTTGGGAGGGGACAATTACATGACATTTTCTCAAGAGCAATTCCTGAAAAAACACCAAAAGTAGTGCTGTAACACATAGCCTACGCTGTAATATGTTAAATGTATATTGAGGAACCATAATCACTACTACTGGATAATTGATAGGTACAGTAGTGAACTGAAGGGTTGTCCCAACTTGGTCAAATCATTATAATACTACTACTAATAATAGTTAAAGCAGTGTTCCTTATCAGTCCAGTATGTGTGCAGGTATATGTGCTACAACCAGCCTTTCTTGGTATTGCTGGTTGTAGTACATATACCGGCATACATACTGGACAGTAGGTGGCAATGGTACTGTACACTGACTGTATATGGGGTGCAACAAACTTACCTGAGACTCCCTGTCTCTGCCAGTCTGCCCCTGCATATCTGTCCCCAGTTCTGCTGTCTGTGTGCCATCTGCCCTAGCAGGGGCTAAAATCTGTTATCAACTTTGGAGGGGACAATTACATGACATTTTCTCAAGAGCAATTCCTGAAAAAACACCAAAAGTAGTGCTGTAACACATAGCCTACGCTGTAATATGTTAAATGTATATTGAGGAACCATAATCACTACTACTGGATAATTGATAGGTACAGTAGTGAACTGAAGGGTTGTCCCAACTTGGTCAAATCATTATAATACTACTACTAATAATAGTTAAAGCAGTGTTCCTTATCAGTCCAGTATATGTGCTACAACCAGCCTTTCTTGGTATTGCTGGTTGTAGTACATATACCTGCATACATACTGGACAGTAGGTGGCAATGGTACTGTATATGGGGTGCAACAAACTTACCTGAGACTCCCTGTCTCTGCCAGTCTGTCCCTGCATATCTGTCCCCAGTTCTGCTGTCTGTGTGCCATCTGCCCTAGCAGGGGCTAAAATCTGTTATCAACTTTGGAGGGGACAATTACATGACATTTTCTCAAGAGCAATTCCTGAAAAAACACCAAAAGTAGTGCTGTAACACATAGCCTACGCTGTAATATGTTAAATGTATATTGAGGAACCATAATCACTACTACTGGATAATTGATAGGTACAGTAGTGAACTGAAGGGTTGTCCCAACTTGTTCAAATCATTATAATACAATTACTAATAATAGTTAAAAGCAGTGCTCCTTATCAGTCCAGTATGTGTGCAGGTATATGTGCTTACACCCAGCCTTTCTTGGTATTGCTGGTTGTAGTACATATACCTGCATACATACTGGACAGTAGGTGGCAATGGTACTGTATATGGGGTGCAACAAACTTACCTGAGACTCCCTGTCTCTGCCAGTCTGTCCCTGCATATCTGTCCCCAGTTCTGCTGTCTGTGTGCCATCTGCCCTAGCAGGGGCTAAAATCTGTTATCAACTTTGGGAGGGGACAATTACATGACATTTTCTCAAGAGCAATTCCTGAAAAAACACCAAAAGTAGTGCTGTAACACATAGCCTACGCTGTAATATGTTAAATGTATATTGAGGAACCATAATCACTACTACTGGATAATTGATAGGTACAGTAGTGAACTGAAGGGTTGTCCCAACTTGGTCAAATCATTATAATACTACTACTAATAATAGTTAAAGCAGTGTTCCTTATCAGTCCAGTATGTGTGCAGGTATATGTGCTACAACCAGCCTTTCTTGGTATTGCTGGTTGTAGTACATATACCGGCATACATACTGGACAGTAGGTGGCAATGGTACTGTACACTGACTGTATATGGGGTGCAACAAACTTACCTGAGACTCCCTGTCTCTGCCAGTCTGCCCCTGCATATCTGTCCCCAGTTCTGCTGTCTGTGTGCCATCTGCCCTAGCAGGGGCTAAAATCTGTTATCAACTTTGGAGGGGACAATTACATGACATTTTCTCAAGAGCAATTCCTGAAAAAACACCAAAAGTAGTGCTGTAACACATAGCCTACGCTGTAATATGTTAAATGTATATTGAGGAACCATAATCACTACTACTGGATAATTGATAGGTACAGTAGTGAACTGAAGGGTTGTCCCAACTTGGTCAAATCATTATAATACTACTACTAATAATAGTTAAAGCAGTGTTCCTTATCAGTCCAGTATATGTGCTACAACCAGCCTTTCTTGGTATTGCTGGTTGTAGTACATATACCTGCATACATACTGGACAGTAGGTGGCAATGGTACTGTATATGGGGTGCAACAAACTTACCTGAGACTCCCTGTCTCTGCCAGTCTGTCCCTGCATATCTGTCCCCAGTTCTGCTGTCTGTGTGCCATCTGCCCTAGCAGGGGCTAAAATCTGTTATCAACTTTGGAGGGGACAATTACATGACATTTTCTCAAGAGCAATTCCTGAAAAAACACCAAAAGTAGTGCTGTAACACATAGCCTACGCTGTAATATGTTAAATGTATATTGAGGAACCATAATCACTACTACTGGATAATTGATAGGTACAGTAGTGAACTGAAGGGTTGTCCCAACTTGTTCAAATCATTATAATACAATTACTAATAATAGTTAAAAGCAGTGCTCCTTATCAGTCCAGTATGTGTGCAGGTATATGTGCTTACACCCAGCCTTTCTTGGTATTGCTGGTTGTAGTACATATACCTGCATACATACTGGACAGTAGGTGGCAATGGTACTGTATATGGGGTGCAACAAACTTACCTGAGACTCCCTGTCTCTGCCAGTCTGTCCCTGCATATCTGTCCCCAGTTCTGCTGTCTGTGTGCCATCTGCCCTAGCAGGGGCTAAAATCTGTTATCAACTTTGGGAGGGGACAATTACATGACATTTTCTCAAGAGCAATTCCTGAAAAAACACCAAAAGTAGTGCTGTAACACATAGCCTACGCTGTAATATGTTAAATGTATATTGAGGAACCATAATCACTACTACTGGATAATTGATAGGTACAGTAGTGAACTGAAGGGTTGTCCCAACTTGTTCAAATCATTATAATACTACTACTAATAATAGTTAAAAGCAGTGCTCCTTATCAGTCCAGTATGTGTGCAGGTATATGTGCTTACACCCAGCCTTTCTTGGTATTGCTGGTTGTAGTACATATACCTGCATACATACTGGACAGTAGGTGGCAATGGTACTGTATATGGGGTGCAACAAACTTACCTGAGACTCCCTGTCTCTGCCAGTCTGTCCCTGCATATCTGTCCCCAGTTCTGCTGTCTGTGTGCCATCTGCCCTAGCAGGGGCTAAAATCTGTTATCAACTTTGGGAGGGGACAATTACATGACATTTTCTCAAGAGCAATTCCTGAAAAAACACCAAAAGTAGTGCTGTAACACATAGCCTACGCTGTAATATGTTAAATGTATATTGAGGAACCATAATCACTACTACTGGATAATTGATAGGTACAGTAGTTAACTGAAGGGTTGTTCAAATCATTATAACACTACTACTAATAATAGTTATAGCAGTGTTCCTTATCAGTCCAGTATGTATGCAGGTATATGTGCTTTTACAACCAGCCTTTCTTGGTATTGCTGGTTGTAGTACATATACCTGCATACATACTGGACAGTAGGTGGCAATGGTACTGTATATGGGGTGCAACAAACTTACCTGAGACTCCCTGTCTCTACCAGTCTGCCCCTGCATATCTGTCCCCAGTTCTGCTGTCTGTGTGCAGTCTGCCCTAGCAGGGGCTAAAATCTGTTATCAACTTTGGGAGGGGACAATTACATGACATTTTCTCAAGAGCAATTCCTGAAAAAACACCAAAAGTAGTGCTGTAACACATAGCCTACGCTGTAATATGTTAAATGTATATTGAGGAACCATAATCACTACTACTGGATAATTGATAGGTACAGTAGTTAACTGAAGGGTTGTTCAAATCATTATAACACTACTACTAATAATAGTTATAGCAGTGTTCCTTATCAGTCCAGTATGTGTGCAGGTATATGTGCTACAACCAGCCTTTCTTGGTATTGCTGGTTGTAGTACATATACCTGCATACATACTGGACAGTAGGTGGCAATGGTACTGTACACTGACTGTATATGGGGTGCAACAAACTTACCTGAGACTCCCTGTCTCTGCCAGTCTGTCCCTGCATATCTGTCCCCAGTTCTGCTGTCTGTGTGCCATCTGCTGTCTGTGTGCCATTAGCAGGGGCTAAAATCTGATATCAACTTAGAAGGGACAATTACATGACATTTTCTCAAGAGCAATTCCTGAAAAAACACCAAAAGTAGTGCTGTAACACATAGCCTACGCTGTAATATGTTAAATGTATATTGAGGAACCATAATCACTACTACTGGATAATTGATAGGTACAGTAGTGAACTGAAGGGTTGTCCCAACTTGTTAAAATCATTATTATACTACTACTAATAATAGTTAAAGCAGTGTTCCTTATCAGTCCAGTATGTGTGCAGGTATATGTGCTACAACCAGCCTTTCTTGGTATTGCTGGTTGTAGTACATATACCTGCATACATACTGGACAGTAGGTGGCAATGGTACTGTACACTGACTGTATATGGGGTGCAACAAACTTACCTGAGACTCCCTGTCTCTGCCAGTCTGCCCCTGCATATCTGTCCCCAGTTCTGCTGTCTGTGTGCAGTCTGCCCTAGCAGGGGCTAAAATCTGATATCAACTTTGGAGGGGACATTGTATCCAGAGTTGCAACCAAACATGAAATAGACCTTGTTTATGGAAAAGTGGTTATTTCTGTAGGTCAATTGCTGAAAATTGTCCACAGTTCATCTAGTTTGAACAGTTCTGCAAAAAATGCACTTCCAGAGTGCAACCAAACATGAAATAGACCTTGTTTATGGAAAAGTGGTTATTTCTGTAGGTCAATTGCTGCAACTTGCTGAAAATTGTCCACATTTCATCTAGTTTGAACAGTTTTGCAAAAAATGTACTACCAGATCAACTTGCTGAAAATTGTCCACATTTCATCTAGTTTGAACAGTTATGTTTAAAACATTGTATCCAGAGTTGCAACCAAACATGAAATAGACCTTGTTTATGGAAAAGTGGTTATTTCTGTAGGTCATTGCTGACATTTTCTCAAGAGCAATTCCTGAAAAAACACCAAAAGTAGTGCTGTAACACATAGCCTACGCTGTAATATGTTAGATGTATATTGAGGAACCATAATCACTACTACTGGATAATTGATAGGTACAGTAGTGAACTGAAGGGTTGTCCCAACTTGTTCAAATCATTATAATACAATTACTAATAATAGTTAAAAGCAGTGCTCCTTATCAGTCCAGTATGTGTGCAGGTATATGTGCTTACACCCAGCCTTTCTTGGTATTGCTGGTTGTAGTACATATACCTGCATACATACTGGACAGTAGGTGGCAATGGTACTGTACACTGACTGTATATGGGGTGCAACAAACTTACCTGAGACTCCCTGTCCCTGCATATCTGTCCCCAGTTCTGCTGTCTGTGTGCCATCTGCCCCAGCAGGGGCTAAAATCTGTTATCAACTTTGGGAGGGGACAATTACATGACATTTTCTCAAGAGCAATTCCTGAAAAAACACCAAAAGTAGTGCTGTAACACATAGCCTACGCTGTAATATGTTAAATGTATATTGAGGAACCATAATCACTACTACTGGATAATTGATAGGTACAGTAGTGAACTGAAGGGTTGTCCCAACTTGGTCAAATCATTATAATACTACTACTAATAATAGTTAAAGCAGTGTTCCTTATCAGTCCAGTATGTGTGCAGGTATATGTGCTACAACCAGCCTTTCTTGGTATTGCTGGTTGTAGTACATATACCGGCATACATACTGGACAGTAGGTGGCAATGGTACTGTACACTGACTGTATATGGGGTGCAACAAACTTACCTGAGACTCCCTGTCTCTGCCAGTCTGTCCCTGCATATCTGTCCCCAGTTCTGCTGTCTGTGTGCCATCTGCTGTCTGTGTGCCATTAGCAGGGGCTAAAATCTGATATCAACTTAGAAGGGACAATTACATGACATTTTCTCAAGAGCAATTCCTGAAAAAACACCAAAAGTAGTGCTGTAACACATAGCCTACGCTGTAATATGTTAAATGTATATTGAGGAACCATAATCACTACTACTGGATAATTGATAGGTACAGTAGTGAACTGAAGGGTTGTCCCAACTTGTTAAAATCATTATTATACTACTACTAATAATAGTTAAAGCAGTGTTCCTTATCAGTCCAGTATGTGTGCAGGTATATGTGCTACAACCAGCCTTTCTTGGTATTGCTGGTTGTAGTACATATACCTGCATACATACTGGACAGTAGGTGGCAATGGTACTGTACACTGACTGTATATGGGGTGCAACAAACTTACCTGAGACTCCCTGTCTCTGCCAGTCTGCCCCTGCATATCTGTCCCCAGTTCTGCTGTCTGTGTGCAGTCTGCCCTAGCAGGGGCTAAAATCTGATATCAACTTTGGAGGGGACATTGTATCCAGAGTTGCAACCAAACATGAAATAGACCTTGTTTATGGAAAAGTGGTTATTTCTGTAGGTCAATTGCTGAAAATTGTCCACAGTTCATCTAGTTTGAACAGTTCTGCAAAAAATGCACTTCCAGAGTGCAACCAAACATGAAATAGACCTTGTTTATGGAAAAGTGGTTATTTCTGTAGGTCAATTGCTGCAACTTGCTGAAAATTGTCCACATTTCATCTAGTTTGAACAGTTCTGCAAAAAATGTACTTCCAGAGTGCAGCCAAACATGAAATAGACCTTGTTTATGGAAAAGTGGTTATTTCTGTAGGTCATTGCTGCAACTTGCAGAAAATTGTCCACAGTTCATCTAGTTTGAACAGTTTTGCAAAAAATGTACTACCAGATCAACTTGCTGAAAATTGTCAACATTTCATCTAGTTTGAACAGTTATGTTTAAAACATTGTATCCAGAGTTGCAACCAAACATGAAATAGACCTTGTTTATGGAAAAGTGGTTATTTCTGTAGGTCATTGCTGACATTTTCTCAAGAGCAATTCCTGAAAAAACACCAAAAGTAGTGCTGTAACACATAGCCTACGCTGTAATATGTTAGATGTATATTGAGGAACCATAATCACTACTACTGGATAATTGATAGGTACAGTAGTGAACTGAAGGGTTGTCCCAACTTGTTCAAATCATTATAATACTACTACTAATAATAGTTAAAAGCAGTGCTCCTTATCAGTCCAGTATGTGTGCAGGTATATGTGCTTACACCCAGCCTTTCTTGGTATTGCTGGTTGTAGTACATATACCTGCATACATACTGGACAGTAGGTGGCAATGGTACTGTACACTGACTGTATATGGGGTGCAACAAACTTACCTGAGACTCCCTGTCTCTGCCAGTCTGTCCCTGCATATCTGTCCCCAGTTCTGCTGTCTGTGTGCCATCTGCCCTAGCAGGGGCTAAAATCTGTTATCAACTTTGGAGGGGACAATTACATGACATTTTCTCAAGAGCAATTCCTGAAAAAACACCAAAAGTAGTGCTGTAACACATAGCCTACGCTGTAATATGTTAAATGTATATTGAGGAACCATAATCACTACTACTGGATAATTGATAGGTACAGTAGTGAACTGAAGGGTTGTCCCAACTTGTTCAAATCATTATAATACAATTACTAATAATAGTTAAAAGCAGTGCTCCTTATCAGTCCAGTATGTGTGCAGGTATATGTGCTTACACCCAGCCTTTCTTGGTATTGCTGGTTGTAGTACATATACCTGCATACATACTGGACAGTAGGTGGCAATGGTACTGTACACTGACTGTATATGGGGTGCAACAAACTTACCTGAGACTCCCTGTCCCTGCATATCTGTCCCCAGTTCTGCTGTCTGTGTGCCATCTGCCCCAGCAGGGGCTAAAATCTGTTATCAACTTTGGGAGGGGACAATTACATGACATTTTCTCAAGAGCAATTCCTGAAAAAACACCAAAAGTAGTGCTGTAACACATAGCCTACGCTGTAATATGTTAAATGTATATTGAGGAACCATAATCACTACTACTGGATAATTGATAGGTACAGTAGTGAACTGAAGGGTTGTCCCAACTTGTTCAAATCATTATAATACTAATACTAATAATAGTTAAAAGCAGTGCTCCTTATCAGTCCAGTATGTGTGCAGGTATATGTGCTTACACCCAGCCTTTCTTGGTATTGCTGGTTGTAGTACATATACCTGCATACATACTGGACAGTAGGTGGCAATGGTACTGTACACTGACTGTATCTGGGGTGCAACAAACTTACCTGGGACTCCCTGTCTCTGCCAGCTCCTGCATATCTGTCCCCAGTTCTGCTGTCTGTGTGCCATCTGCCCTAGCAGGGGCTAAAATCTGTTATCAACTTTGGGAGGGGACAATTACATGACATTTTCTCAAGAGCAATTCCTGAAAAAACACCAAAAGTAGTGCTGTAACACATAGCCTACGCTGTAATATGTTAAATGTATATTGAGGAACCATAATCACTACTACTGGATAATTGATAGGTACAGTAGTTAACTGAAGGGTTGTTCAAATCATTATAATACTACTACTAATAATAGTTATAGCAGTGTTCCTTATCAGTCCAGTATGTATGCAGGTATATGTACTTACAACCAGCCTTTCATCATTTATTTCAACGTGTTACAACGTGAAATCGCCTCTATTCCATTCAAACCGTAGAGGACCAAACTACATCTCCCATAATGCAACGCCAGCACAGGTGGCCAGCAAAGCTAATCGTCTACATCCAGAAAGGCTTTCTAGCTAGCAACAGCAGCACTTTTAGCACTCTGTAAACTATATTAATAACAACAATACAACTCTGAAAGTTACATGTTTCAATAGTCTCACACTCCCTTATAACATACAGCATTAATTATTGTTATGGACTTCTACAAAGGAGTAATTTGCAACACATACCCTTCTCTATGTGTTTTCTCGGACTGAGGAGAACTGGAGCTACACCATGGTGTTAGTCGGTGACACGAGCGCCCAGATGAAATCAACCAATAAGAATGCTTGAATGATGAGATCCAACCAATAAGAATGCTTGAACATTAAATACACATTTCTTTCGAGGCAGGTGGAAACATAACCAACCTTGTTAACAGACGATAGCAAAAGTTCAATTTTTGACAACTCCACATAAATTGAATAGGTACTAGCTAGCTAGCTTGATAGTTAATGTTTGCGCGCCAGCTCTGCAAATTCAGCAAGTGTGTGTGAACGCTTCCAACGTTAACCTCAAGTCAATTAGTTTAATTAGTTAGCTAAACTAATGACCTACAGTGGATCAAACCATTGAGGCAAAGGGCGGGGGTCGCAGTCTTTTGAAACTTAAAAACGCGCTATTAGTGTCTATAATCAGCTTAAGTGCTTTCATTGCGTTCATTCATATTATTGAAATTACATAGATATGTTTACAGTGATATATTGGGGGGGGGGGGGGGGGGGGGGGGGAATCATATTTTTCCCAGGATAGGGGGATCGTGTCCCCCCTGGGATTTCTGCCTATGCACGTGATATCTCCTCACTCACGTGGTTGATTGAAGGACGAACTGATTTGTGTTGATGGCAAAGATGAAGAAGGAGGGATGACTAGAAACGATTCAGTTGACCTGTTTATGTGTGGATTAATTGTCGGAGTAGAGGAATTTGTGTAATTCAGGTAAAAAAATAACGCAATGTTTATATCACAGGACAAATTAGCTAGCAAGTTAACTAGCTAAATTGCCATACAAGTCTAGCTACCATCGCGTTTTTGTCCATTTGGGATCCTGTGTATGCGGTAGATTTTTTGCCGTGTTTTCGTCCACTTGGGGAATGGGACATACGGGTCCAGATTTTTTGTTGTTGTTGTTTCCAGTGATGTGTGTCCTCCGAAGTTGGTGTAACTGCTCCAGTGTTTGGGTTAGAGGTTAGGTTTAGGGTTAGGGTTAGGTTTCTAGTTTTGAGTCTGTTGATCTAGGGTTACGGGTGTTAGGGTTACGGGGGTTAGGTTTGAATATAATTGTGTTTTGTTTCAACTGGTTAGGGTTAGGTTTCTAGTTTTGAGTCTGTTGATCCAGGGTTAGGGTTACGAGGGTTGGGGTTAGGGTTAGGTTTTGAATATAATTGTGTTTCGTTTCAACTGGTTAGTTGTAAGGTGCACAGGCCTATCTCCTGTTTATCCCTCCTGTTTCTGATCTAATATAATAGGTGTAGTACTTAAAAAGGCCCGTAGATGTCCTCCTAGGATCATAAATTAAACTGAGGTAAGTTCCAAGTTCCCTCTTTTTCTGGGTGGCAGTGCAGAAGTCGATGTGGTGAGAGATTCATTCAACCATAGTGTTGTTAAATATGAACATTAAATGGTTTTATTGTTTTGTTAAAGGAAAGGAAAAACCTAAAAGTAGTGCTGTAACACATAGCCTACGCTGTAATATGTTAAATGTATATTGAGGAACCATAATCACTACTACTGGATAATTGATAGGTACAGTAGTGAACTGAAGGGTTGTCCCAACTTGTTCAAATCATTATAATACTACTACTAATAATAGTTAAAAGCAGTGCTCCTTATCAGTCCAGTATGTGTGCAGGTATATGTGCTTACACCCAGCCTTTCTTGGTATTGCTGGTTGTAGTACATATACCTGCATACATACTGGACAGTAGGTGGCAATGGTACTGTATATGGGGTGCAACAAACTTACCTGAGACTCCCTGTCTCTGCCAGTCTGTCCCTGCATATCTGTCCCCAGTTCTGCTGTCTGTGTGCCATCTGCCCTAGCAGGGGCTAAAATCTGATATCAACTTAGAAGGGACAATTACATGACATTTTCTCAAGAGCAATTCCTGAAAAAACACCAAAAGTAGTGCTGTAACACATAGCCTACGCTGTAATATGTTAAATGTATATTGAGGAACCATAATCACTACTACTGGATAATTGATAGGTACAGTAGTGAACTGAAGGGTTGTCCCAACTTGTTCAAATCATTATAATACTACTACTAATAATAGTTAAAAGCAGTGTTCCTTATCAGTCCAGTATGTATGCAGGTATATGTGCTTTTACAACCAGCCTTTCTTGGTATTGCTGGTTGTAGTACATATACCTGCATACATACTGGACAGTAGGTGGCAATGGTACTGTACACTGACTGTACATGGGGCGCAACAAACTTACCTGAGACTCCATGTCCCTGCATATCTGTCCCCAGTTCTGCTGTCTGTGTGCCATCTGCCCTAGCAGGGGCTAAAATCTGATATCAACTTTGGAGGGGACAATTACATGACATTTTCTCAAGAGCAATTCCTGAAAAAACACCAAAAGTAGTGCTGTAACACATAGCCTACGCTGTAATATGTTAAATGTATATTGAGGAACCATAATCACTACTACTGGATAATTGATAGGTACAGTAGTGAACTGAAGGGTTGTCCCAACTTGTTCAAATCATTATAATACTACTACTAATAATAGTTAAAAGCAGTGCTCCTTATCAGTCCAGTATGTGTGCAGGTATATGTGCTTACACCCAGCCTTTCTTGGTATTGCTGGTTGTAGTACATATACCTGCATACATACTGGACAGTAGGTGGCAATGGTACTGTATATGGGGTGCAACAAACTAACCTGAGACTCCCTGTCTCTGCCAGTCTGCCCCTGCATATCTGTCCCCAGTTCTGCTGTCTGTGTGCCATCTGCCCTAGCAGGGGCTAAAATCTGTTATCAACTTTGGAGGGGACAATTACATGACATTTTCTCAAGAGCAATTCCTGAAAAAACACCAAAAGTAGTGCTGTAACACATAGCCTACGCTGTAATATGTTAAATGTATATTGAGGAACCATAATCACTACTACTGGATAATTGATAGGTACAGTAGTGAACTGAAGGGTTGTCCCAACTTGTTCAAATCATTATAATACAATTACTAATAATAGTTAAAAGTAGTGCTCCTTATCAGTCCAGTATGTGTGCAGGTATATGTGCTTACACCCAGCCTTTCTTGGTATTGCTGGTTGTAGTACATATACCTGCATACATACTGGACAGTAGGTGGCAATGGTACTGTATATGGGGTGCAACAAACTTACCTGAGACTCCCTGTCTCTGCCAGTCTGCCCCTGCATATCTGTCCCCAGTTCTGCTGTCTGTGTGCCATCTGCCCTAGCAGGGGCTAAAATCTGATATCAACTTTGGAGGGGACAATTACATGACATTTTCTCAAGAGCAATTCCTGAAAAAACACCAAAAGTAGTGCTGTAACACATAGCCTACGCTGTAATATGTTAAATGTATATTGAGGAACCATAATCACTACTACTGGATAATTGATAGGTACAGTAGTGAACTGAAGGGTTGTCCCAACTTGTTCAAATCATTATAATACTACTACTAATAATAGTTAAAAGCAGTGCTCCTTATCAGTCCAGTATGTGTGCAGGTATATGTGCTTACACCCAGCCTTTCTTGGTATTGCTGGTTGTAGTACATATACCTGCATACATACTGGACAGTAGGTGGCAATGGTACTGTACACTGACTGTATATGGGGTGCAACAAACTTACCTGAGACTCCCTGTCTCTGCCAGTCTGTCCCTGCATATCTGTCCCCAGTTCTGCTGTCTGTGTGCCATCTGCCCTAGCAGGGGCTAAAATCTGATATCAACTTAGAAGGGACAATTACATGACATTTTCTCAAGAGCAATTCCTGAAAATACACCAAAAGTAGTGCTGTAACACATAGCCTACGCTGTAATATGTTAAATGTATATTGAGGAACCATAATCACTACTACTGGATAATTGATAGGTACAGTAGTGAACTGAAGGGTTGTCCCAACTTGTTCAAATCATTATAATACTACTACTAATAATAGTTAAAAGCAGTGTTCCTTATCAGTCCAGTATGTATGCAGGTATATGTGCTTTTACAACCAGCCTTTCTTGGTATTGCTGGTTGTAGTACATATACCTGCATACATACTGGACAGTAGGTGGCAATGGTACTGTACACTGACTGTACATGGGGCGCAACAAACTTACCTGAGACTCCCTGTCCCTGCATATCTGTCCCCAGTTCTGCTGTCTGTGTGCCATCTGCCCTAGCAGGGGCTAAAATCTGATATCAACTTTGGAGGGGACAATTACATGACATTTTCTCAAGAGCAATTCCTGAAAAAACACCAAAAGTAGTGCTGTAACACATAGCCTACGCTGTAATATGTTAAATGTATATTGAGGAACCATAATCACTACTACTGGATAATTGATAGGTACAGTAGTGAACTGAAGGGTTGTCCCAACTTGTTCAAATCATTATAATACTACTACTAATAATAGTTAAAAGCAGTGCTCCTTATCAGTCCAGTATGTGTGCAGGTATATGTGCTTACACCCAGCCTTTCTTGGTATTGCTGGTTGTAGTACATATACCTGCATACATACTGGACAGTAGGTGGCAATGGTACTGTATATGGGGTGCAACAAACTTACCTGAGACTCCCTGTCTCTGCCAGTCTGTCCCTGCATATCTGTCCCCAGTTCTGCTGTCTGTGTGCCATCTGCCCTAGCAGGGGCTAAAATCTGATATCAACTTAGAAGGGACAATTACATGACATTTTCTCAAGAGCAATTCCTGAAAAAACACCAAAAGTAGTGCTGTAACACATAGCCTACGCTGTAATATGTTAAATGTATATTGAGGAACCATAATCACTACTACTGGATAATTGATAGGTACAGTAGTGAACTGAAGGGTTGTCCCAACTTGTTCAAATCATTATAATACTACTACTAATAATAGTTAAAAGCAGTGCTCCTTATCAGTCCAGTATGTGTGCAGGTATATGTGCTTACACCCAGCCTTTCTTGGTATTGCTGGTTGTAGTACATATACCTGCATACATACTGGACAGTAGGTGGCAATGGTACTGTATATGGGGTGCAACAAACTTACCTGAGACTCCCTGTCTCTGCCAGTCTGTCCCTGCATATCTGTCCCCAGTTCTGCTGTCTGTGTGCCATCTGCCCTAGCAGGGGCTAAAATCTGTTATCAACTTTGGGAGGGGACAATTACATGACATTTTCTCAAGAGCAATTCCTGAAAAAACACCAAAAGTAGTGCTGTAACACATAGCCTACGCTGTAATATGTTAAATGTATATTGAGGAACCATAATCACTACTACTGGATAATTGATAGGTACAGTAGTTAACTGAAGGGTTGTTCAAATCATTATAACACTACTACTAATAATAGTTATAGCAGTGTTCCTTATCAGTCCAGTATGTATGCAGGTATATGTGCTTTTACAACCAGCCTTTCTTGGTATTGCTGGTTGTAGTACATATACCTGCATACATACTGGACAGTAGGTGGCAATGGTACTGTATATGGGGTGCAACAAACTTACCTGAGACTCCCTGTCTCTACCAGTCTGCCCCTGCATATCTGTCCCCAGTTCTGCTGTCTGTGTGCAGTCTGCCCTAGCAGGGGCTAAAATCTGTTATCAACTTTGGGAGGGGACAATTACATGACATTTTCTCAAGAGCAATTCCTGAAAAAACACCAAAAGTAGTGCTGTAACACATAGCCTACGCTGTAATATGTTAAATGTATATTGAGGAACCATAATCACTACTACTGGATAATTGATAGGTACAGTAGTTAACTGAAGGGTTGTTCAAATCATTATAACACTACTACTAATAATAGTTATAGCAGTGTTCCTTATCAGTCCAGTATGTATGCAGGTATATGTGCTTTTACAACCAGCCTTTCTTGGTATTGCTGGTTGTAGTACATATACCTGCATACATACTGGACAGTAGGTGGCAATGGTACTGTATATGGGGTGCAACAAACTTACCTGAGACTCCCTGTCTCTACCAGTCTGCCCCTGCATATCTGTCCCCAGTTCTGCTGTCTGTGTGCAGTCTGCCCTAGCAGGGGCTAAAATCTGTTATCAACTTTGGGAGGGGACAATTACATGACATTTTCTCAAGAGCAATTCCTGAAAAAACACCAAAAGTAGTGCTGTAACACATAGCCTACGCTGTAATATGTTAAATGTATATTGAGGAACCATAATCACTACTACTGGATAATTGATAGGTACAGTAGTGAACTGAAGGGTTGTCCCAACTTGGTCAAATCATTATAATACTACTACTAATAATAGTTAAAGCAGTGTTCCTTATCAGTCCAGTATGTGTGCAGGTATATGTGCTACAACCAGCCTTTCTTGGTATTGCTGGTTGTAGTACATATACCGGCATACATACTGGACAGTAGGTGGCAATGGTACTGTACACTGACTGTATATGGGGTGCAACAAACTTACCTGAGACTCCCTGTCTCTGCCAGTCTGCCCCTGCATATCTGTCCCCAGTTCTGCTGTCTGTGTGCCATCTGCCCTAGCAGGGGCTAAAATCTGTTATCAACTTTGGAGGGGACAATTACATGACATTTTCTCAAGAGCAATTCCTGAAAAAACACCAAAAGTAGTGCTGTAACACATAGCCTACGCTGTAATATGTTAAATGTATATTGAGGAACCATAATCACTACTACTGGATAATTGATAGGTACAGTAGTGAACTGAAGGGTTGTCCCAACTTGTTCAAATCATTATAATACTACTACTAATAATAGTTAAAAGCAGTGCTCCTTATCAGTCCAGTATGTGTGCAGGTATATGTGCTTACACCCAGCCTTTCTTGGTATTGCTGGTTGTAGTACATATACCTGCATACATACTGGACAGTAGGTGGCAATGGTACTGTATATGGGGTGCAACAAACTTACCTGAGACTCCCTGTCTCTGCCAGTCTGTCCCTGCATATCTGTCCCCAGTTCTGCTGTCTGTGTGCCATCTGCCCTAGCAGGGGCTAAAATCTGTTATCAACTTTGGGAGGGGACAATTACATGACATTTTCTCAAGAGCAATTCCTGAAAAAACACCAAAAGTAGTGCTGTAACACATAGCCTACGCTGTAATATGTTAAATGTATATTGAGGAACCATAATCACTACTACTGGATAATTGATAGGTACAGTAGTTAACTGAAGGGTTGTTCAAATCATTATAACACTACTACTAATAATAGTTATAGCAGTGTTCCTTATCAGTCCAGTATGTATGCAGGTATATGTGCTTTTACAACCAGCCTTTCTTGGTATTGCTGGTTGTAGTACATATACCTGCATACATACTGGACAGTAGGTGGCAATGGTACTGTATATGGGGTGCAACAAACTTACCTGAGACTCCCTGTGTCTACCAGTCTGCCCCTGCATATCTGTCCCCAGTTCTGCTGTCTGTGTGCAGTCTGCCCTAGCAGGGGCTAAAATCTGTTATCAACTTTGGGAGGGGACAATTACATGACATTTTCTCAAGAGCAATTCCTGAAAAAACACCAAAAGTAGTGCTGTAACACATAGCCTACGCTGTAATATGTTAAATGTATATTGAGGAACCATAATCACTACTACTGGATAATTGATAGGTACAGTAGTGAACTGAAGGGTTGTCCCAACTTGTTCAAATCATTATAATACAATTACTAATAATAGTTAAAAGCAGTGCTCCTTATCAGTCCAGTATGTGTGCAGGTATATGTGCTTACACCCAGCCTTTCTTGGTATTGCTGGTTGTAGTACATATACCTGCATACATACTGGACAGTATAGGTGGCAATGGTACTGTACACTGACTGTATATGGGGTGCAACAAACTTACCTGAGACTCCCTGTCTCTGCCAGTCTGTCCCTGCATATCTGTCCCCAGTTCTGCTGTCTGTGTGCCATCTGCCCTAGCAGGGGCTAAAATCTGATATCAACTTAGAAGGGACAATTACATGACATTTTCTCAAGAGCAATTCCTGAAAAAACACCAAAAGTAGTGCTGTAACACATAGCCTACGCTGTAATATGTTAAATGTATATTGAGGAACCATAATCACTACTACTGGATAATTGATAGGTACAGTAGTGAACTGAAGGGTTGTCCCAACTTGTTCAAATCATTATAATACTACTACTAATAATAGTTAAAAGCAGTGCTCCTTATCAGTCCAGTATGTGTGCAGGTATATGTGCTTACACCCAGCCTTTCTTGGTATTGCTGGTTGTAGTACATATACCTGCATACATACTGGACAGTAGGTGGCAATGGTACTGTATATGGGGTGCAACAAACTTACCTGAGACTCCCTGTCTCTGCCAGTCTGTCCCTGCATATCTGTCCCCAGTTCTGCTGTCTGTGTGCCATCTGCCCTAGCAGGGGCTAAAATCTGTTATCAACTTTGGAGGGGACAATTACATGACATTTTCTCAAGAGCAATTCCTGAAAAAACACCAAAAGTAGTGCTGTAACACATAGCCTACGCTGTAATATGTTAAATGTATATTGAGGAACCATAATCACTACTACTGGATAATTGATAGGTACAGTAGTGAACTGAAGGGTTGTCCCAACTTGTTCAAATCATTATAATACAATTACTAATAATAGTTAAAAGCAGTGCTCCTTATCAGTCCAGTATGTGTGCAGGTATATGTGCTTACACCCAGCCTTTCTTGGTATTGCTGGTTGTAGTACATATACCTGCATACATACTGGACAGTAGGTGGCAATGGTACTGTATATGGGGTGCAACAAACTTACCTGAGACTCCCTGTCTCTGCCAGTCTGTCCCTGCATATCTGTCCCCAGTTCTGCTGTCTGTGTGCCATCTGCCCTAGCAGGGGCTAAAATCTGTTATCAACTTTGGGAGGGGACAATTACATGACATTTTCTCAAGAGCAATTCCTGAAAAAACACCAAAAGTAGTGCTGTAACACATAGCCTACGCTGTAATATGTTAAATGTATATTGAGGAACCATAATCACTACTACTGGATAATTGATAGGTACAGTAGTGAACTGAAGGGTTGTCCCAACTTGTTCAAATCATTATAATACTACTACTAATAATAGTTAAAAGCAGTGCTCCTTATCAGTCCAGTATGTGTGCAGGTATATGTGCTTACACCCAGCCTTTCTTGGTATTGCTGGTTGTAGTACATATACCTGCATACATACTGGACAGTAGGTGGCAATGGTACTGTATATGGGGTGCAACAAACTTACCTGAGACTCCCTGTCTCTGCCAGTCTGTCCCTGCATATCTGTCCCCAGTTCTGCTGTCTGTGTGCCATCTGCCCTAGCAGGGGCTAAAATCTGTTATCAACTTTGGGAGGGACAATTACATGACATTTTCTCAAGAGCAATTCCTGAAAAAACACCAAAAGTAGTGCTGTAACACATAGCCTACGCTGTAATATGTTAAATGTATATTGAGGAACCATAATCACTACTACTGGATAATTGATAGGTACAGTAGTGAACTGAAGGGTTGTCCCAACTTGTTCAAATCATTATAATACTACTACTAATAATAGTTAAAAGCAGTGCTCCTTATCAGTCCAGTATGTGTGCAGGTATATGTGCTTACACCCAGCCTTTCTTGGTATTGCTGGTTGTAGTACATATACCTGCATACATACTGGACAGTAGGTGGCAATGGTACTGTATATGGGGTGCAACAAACTTACCTGAGACTCCCTGTCTCTGCCAGTCTGTCCCTGCATATCTGTCCCCAGTTCTGCTGTCTGTGTGCCATCTGCCCTAGCAGGGGCTAAAATCTGTTATCAACTTTGGGAGGGACAATTACATGACATTTTCTCAAGAGCAATTCCTGAAAAAACACCAAAAGTAGTGCTGTAACACATAGCCTACGCTGTAATATGTTAAATGTATATTGAGGAACCATAATCACTACTACTGGATAATTGATAGGTACAGTAGTTAACTGAAGGGTTGTTCAAATCATTATAACACTACTACTAATAATAGTTATAGCAGTGTTCCTTATCAGTCCAGTATGTATGCAGGTATATGTGCTTTTACAACCAGCCTTTCTTGGTATTGCTGGTTGTAGTACATATACCTGCATACATACTGGACAGTAGGTGGCAATGGTACTGTATATGGGGTGCAACAAACTTACCTGAGACTCCCTGTCTCTACCAGTCTGCCCCTGCATATCTGTCCCCAGTTCTGCTGTCTGTGTGCAGTCTGCCCTAGCAGGGGCTAAAATCTGTTATCAACTTTGGGAGGGGACAATTACATGACATTTTCTCAAGAGCAATTCCTGAAAAAACACCAAAAGTAGTGCTGTAACACATAGCCTACGCTGTAATATGTTAAATGTATATTGAGGAACCATAATCACTACTACTGGATAATTGATAGGTACAGTAGTGAACTGAAGGGTTGTCCCAACTTGGTCAAATCATTATAATACTACTACTAATAATAGTTAAAGCAGTGTTCCTTATCAGTCCAGTATGTGTGCAGGTATATGTGCTACAACCAGCCTTTCTTGGTATTGCTGGTTGTAGTACATATACCGGCATACATACTGGACAGTAGGTGGCAATGGTACTGTATATGGGGTGCAACAAACTTACCTGAGACTCCCTGTCTCTGCCAGTCTGTCCCTGCATATCTGTCCCCAGTTCTGCTGTCTGTGTGCCATCTGCCCTAGCAGGGGCTAAAATCTGTTATCAACTTTGGGAGGGGACAATTACATGACATTTTCTCAAGAGCAATTCCTGAAAAAACACCAAAAGTAGTGCTGTAACACATAGCCTACGCTGTAATATGTTAAATGTATATTGAGGAACCATAATCACTACTACTGGATAATTGATAGGTACAGTAGTGAACTGAAGGGTTGTCCCAACTTGTTCAAATCATTATAATACTAATACTAATAATGGTTAAAAGCAGTGTTCCTTATCAGTCCAGTATGTATGCAGGTATATGTGCTTTTACAACCAGCCTTTCTTGGTATTGCTGGTTGTAGTACATATACCTGCATACATACTGGACAGTATGTGGCAATGGTACTGTACACTGACTGTATCTGGGGTGCAACAAACTTACCTGGGACTCCCTGTCTCTGCCAGTCTGTCCCTGCATATCTGTCCCCAGTTCTGCTGTCTGTGTGCCATCTGCCCTAGCAGGGGCTAAAATCTGTTATCAACTTTGGGAGGGGACAATTACATGACATTTTCTCAAGAGCAATTCCTGAAAAAACACCAAAAGTAGTGCTGTAACACATAGCCTACGCTGTAATATGTTAAATGTATATTGAGGAACCATAATCACTACTACTGGATAATTGCTAGGTACAGTAGTGAACTGAAGGGTTGTCCCAACTTGTTCAAATCATTATAATACTAATACTAATAATAGTTAAAAGCAGTGCTCCTTATCAGTCCAGTATGTGTGCAGGTATATGTGCTTACACCCAGCCTTTCTTGGTATTGCTGGTTGTAGTACATATACCTGCATACATACTGGACAGTATGTGGCAATGGTACTGTACACTGACTGTATCTGGGGTGCAACAAACTTACCTGGGACTCCCTGTCTCTGCCAGCCCCTGCATATCTGTCCCCAGTTCTGCTGTCTGTGTGCCATCTGCCCTAGCAGGGGCTAAAATCTGATATCAACTTAGAAGGGACAATTACATTACATTTTCTCAAGAGCAATTCCTGAAAAAACACCAAAAGTAGTGCTGTAACACATAGCCTACGCTGTAATATGTTAAATGTATATTGAGGAACCATAATCACTACTACTGGATAATTGATAGGTACAGTAGTTAACTGAAGGGTTGTCCCAACTTGTTCAAATCATTATAATACTACTACTAATAATAGTTAAAGCAGTGTTCCTTATCAGTCCAGTATGTATGCAGGTATATGTGCTACATACAACCAGCCTTTCTTGGTATTGCTGGTTGTTGTACATATACCTGCATACATACCGGACAGTAGGTGGCAATGGTACTGTACACTGACTGTATATGGGGTGCAACAAACTTACCTGAGACTCCCTGTCTCTACCAGTCTGTCCCCAGTTCTGCTGTCTGTGTGCCATCTGCCCTAGCAGGGGCTAAAATCTGATATCAACTTTGAAGGGGACAATTACATGACATTTTCTCAAGAGCAATTCCTGAAAAAACACCAAAAGTAGTGCTGTAACACATAGCCTACGCTGTAATATGTTAAATGTATATTGAGGAACCATAATCACTACTACTGGATAATTGATAGGTACAGTAGTTAACTGAAGGGTTGTCCCAACTTGTTCAAATCATTATAATACTACTACTAATAATAGTTAAAGCAGTGCTCCTTATCAGTCCAGTATGTGTGCAGGTATATGTGCTACACCCAGCCTTTCTTGGTATTGCTGGTTGTAGTACATATACCTGCATACATACTGGACAGTAGGTGGCAATGGTACTGTATATGGGGTGCAACAAACTTACCTGAGACTCCCTGTCTCTGCCAGTCTGTCCCTGCATATCTGTCCCCAGTTCTGCTGTCTGTGTGCCATCTGCCCTAGCAGGGGCTAAAATCTGTTATCAACTTTGGGAGGGACAATTACATGACATTTTCTCAAGAGCAATTCCTGAAAAAACACCAAAAGTAGTGCTGTAACACATAGCCTACGCTGTAATATGTTAAATGTATATTGAGGAACCATAATCACTACTACTGGATAATTGATAGGTACAGTAGTTAACTGAAGGGTTGTTCAAATCATTATAACACTACTACTAATAATAGTTATAGCAGTGTTCCTTATCAGTCCAGTATGTATGCAGGTATATGTGCTTTTACAACCAGCCTTTCTTGGTATTGCTGGTTGTAGTACATATACCTGCATACATACTGGACAGTAGGTGGCAATGGTACTGTATATGGGGTGCAACAAACTTACCTGAGACTCCCTGTCTCTACCAGTCTGCCCCTGCATATCTGTCCCCAGTTCTGCTGTCTGTGTGCAGTCTGCCCTAGCAGGGGCTAAAATCTGTTATCAACTTTGGGAGGGGACAATTACATGACATTTTCTCAAGAGCAATTCCTGAAAAAACACCAAAAGTAGTGCTGTAACACATAGCCTACGCTGTAATATGTTAAATGTATATTGAGGAACCATAATCACTACTACTGGATAATTGATAGGTACAGTAGTGAACTGAAGGGTTGTCCCAACTTGTTCAAATCATTATAATACTAATACTAATAATGGTTAAAAGCAGTGTTCCTTATCAGTCCAGTATGTATGCAGGTATATGTGCTTTTACAACCAGCCTTTCTTGGTATTGCTGGTTGTAGTACATATACCTGCATACATACTGGACAGTATGTGGCAATGGTACTGTACACTGACTGTATCTGGGGTGCAACAAACTTACCTGGGACTCCCTGTCTCTGCCAGTCTGTCCCTGCATATCTGTCCCCAGTTCTGCTGTCTGTGTGCCATCTGCCCTAGCAGGGGCTAAAATCTGTTATCAACTTTGGGAGGGGACAATTACATGACATTTTCTCAAGAGCAATTCCTGAAAAAACACCAAAAGTAGTGCTGTAACACATAGCCTACGCTGTAATATGTTAAATGTATATTGAGGAACCATAATCACTACTACTGGATAATTGCTAGGTACAGTAGTGAACTGAAGGGTTGTCCCAACTTGTTCAAATCATTATAATACTAATACTAATAATAGTTAAAAGCAGTGCTCCTTATCAGTCCAGTATGTGTGCAGGTATATGTGCTTACACCCAGCCTTTCTTGGTATTGCTGGTTGTAGTACATATACCTGCATACATATATGTTTACAGTGATATATTGGGGGGGAAATCATATTTTTCCCAGGATAGGGGGGTCGTGTCCCCCCTGGGATTTCTGCCTATGCACGTGATATCTCCTCACTCACGTGGTTGATTGAAGCACGAACTGATTTGTGTTGATGGCAATAACCATATAAATTCAAAGATGAAGAAGGAGGGATGACTAGAAACGATTCAGTTGACCGGTTTATGTGTGGATTAATTGTCGGAGTAGAGGAATTTGTGTAATTCAGGTAAAAAAATAACGCAATGTTTATATCACAGGACAAATTAGCTAGCAAGTTAACTAGCTAAATTGCCATACAAGTCTAGCTACCATCGCGTTTTTGTCCATTTGGGATCCTGTGTATGCGGTAGATTTTTTGCCGTGTTTTCGTCCACTTGGGGAATGGGAGATACGGGTCCAGATTTTTTGTTGTTGTTGTTTCCAGTGATGTGTGTCCTCCGAAGTTGGTGTAACTGCTCCAGTGTTTGGGTTAGAGGTTAGGTTTAGGGTTAGGGGGGTTAGGGGTTAGGGTTAAGGGTTAGGTTTCTAGTTTTGAGTCTGTTGATCTAGGGTTACGGGTGTTAGGGTTACGGGGGTTAGGTTTGAATATAATTGTGTTTTGTTTCAACTGGTTAGGGTTAGGTTTCTAGTTTTGAGTCTGTTGATCCAGGGTTAGGGTTACGAGGGTTGGGGTTAGGGTTAGGTTTTGAATATAATTGTATTTCGTTTCAACTGGTTAGTTGTAAGGTGCACAGGCCTATCTCCTGTTTATCCCTCCTGTTTCTGATCTAATATAATAGGTGTAGTACTTAAAAAGGCCGTAGATGTCCTCCTAGGATCATAAATTAAACTGAGGTAAGTTCCAAGTTCCCTCTTTTTCTGGGTGGCAGTGCAGAAGTCGATGTGGTGAGAGATTCATTCAACCATAGTGTTGTTAAATATGAACATTAAATGGTTTTATTGTTTTGTTAAAGGAAAGGAAAAACCTAAAAGTAGTGCTGTAACACATAGCCTACGCTGTAATATGTTAAATGTATATTGAGGAACCATAATCACTACTACTGTACATATACCGGCATACATACTGGACAGTAGGTGGCAATGGTACTGTACACTGACTGTATATGGGGCGCAACAAACTTACCTGAGACTCCCTGTCCCTGCATATCTGTCCCCAGTTCTGCTGTCTGTGTGCCATCTGCCCTAGCAGGGGCTAAAATCTGTTATCAACTTTGGAGGGGACAATTACATGACATTTTCTCAAGAGCAATTCCTGAAAAAACACCAAAAGTAGTGCTGTAACACACAGCCTACGCTGTAATATGTTAAATGTATATTGAGGAACCATAATCACTACTACTGGATAATTGATAGGTACAGTAGTGAACTGAAGGGTTGTCCCAACTTGGTCAAATCATTATAATACTACTACTAATAATAGTTAAAAGCAGTGCTCCTTATCAGTCCAGTATGTGTGCAGGTATATGTGCTTACACCCAGCCTTTCTTGGTATTGCTGGTTGTAGTACATATACCGGCATACATACTGGACAGTAGGTGGCAATGGTACTGTATATGGGGTGCAACAAACTTACCTGAGACTCCCTGTCTCTGCCAGTCTGTCCCTGCATATCTGTCCCCAGTTCTGCTGTCTGTGTGCCATCTGCCCTAGCAGGGGCTAAAATCTGTTATCAACTTTGGGAGGGGACAATTACATGACATTTTCTCAAGAGCAATTCCTGAAAAAACACCAAAAGTAGTGCTGTAACACATAGCCTACGCTGTAATATGTTAAATGTATATTGAGGAACCATAATCACTACTACTGGATAATTGATAGGTACAGTAGTGAACTGAAGGGTTGTCCCAACTTGTTCAAATCATTATAATACTAATACTAATAATGGTTAAAAGCAGTGTTCCTTATCAGTCCAGTATGTATGCAGGTATATGTGCTTTTACAACCAGCCTTTCTTGGTATTGCTGGTTGTAGTACATATACCTGCATACATACTGGACAGTATGTGGCAATGGTACTGTACACTGACTGTATCTGGGGTGCAACAAACTTACCTGGGACTCCCTGTCTCTGCCAGTCTGTCCCTGCATATCTGTCCCCAGTTCTGCTGTCTGTGTGCCATCTGCCCTAGCAGGGGCTAAAATCTGTTATCAACTTTGGGAGGGACAATTACATGACATTTTCTCAAGAGCAATTCCTGAAAAAACACCAAAAGTAGTGCTGTAACACATAGCCTACGCTGTAATATGTTAAATGTATATTGAGGAACCATAATCACTACTACTGGATAATTGATAGGTACAGTAGTGAACTGAAGGGTTGTCCCAACTTGTTCAAATCATTATAATACTAATACTAATAATGGTTAAAAGCAGTGTTCCTTATCAGTCCAGTATGTATGCAGGTATATGTGCTTTTACAACCAGCCTTTCTTGGTATTGCTGGTTGTAGTACATATACCTGCATACATACTGGACAGTATGTGGCAATGGTACTGTACACTGACTGTATCTGGGGTGCAACAAACTTACCTGGGACTCCCTGTCTCTGCCAGTCTGTCCCTGCATATCTGTCCCCAGTTCTGCTGTCTGTGTGCCATCTGCCCTAGCAGGGGCTAAAATCTGTTATCAACTTTGGGAGGGGACAATTACATGACATTTTCTCAAGAGCAATTCCTGAAAAAACACCAAAAGTAGTGCTGTAACACATAGCCTACGCTGTAATATGTTAAATGTATATTGAGGAACCATAATCACTACTACTGGATAATTGCTAGGTACAGTAGTGAACTGAAGGGTTGTCCCAACTTGTTCAAATCATTATAATACTAATACTAATAATAGTTAAAAGCAGTGCTCCTTATCAGTCCAGTATGTGTGCAGGTATATGTGCTTACACCCAGCCTTTCTTGGTATTGCTGGTTGTAGTACATATACCTGCATACATATATGTTTACAGTGATATATTGGGGGGGAAATCATATTTTTCCCAGGATAGGGGGGTCGTGTCCCCCCTGGGATTTCTGCCTATGCACGTGATATCTCCTCACTCACGTGGTTGATTGAAGCACGAACTGATTTGTGTTGATGGCAATAACCATATAAATTCAAAGATGAAGAAGGAGGGATGACTAGAAACGATTCAGTTGACCGGTTTATGTGTGGATTAATTGTCGGAGTAGAGGAATTTGTGTAATTCAGGTAAAAAAATAACGCAATGTTTATATCACAGGACAAATTAGCTAGCAAGTTAACTAGCTAAATTGCCATACAAGTCTAGCTACCATCGCGTTTTTGTCCATTTGGGATCCTGTGTATGCGGTAGATTTTTTGCCGTGTTTTCGTCCACTTGGGGAATGGGAGATACGGGTCCAGATTTTTTGTTGTTGTTGTTTCCAGTGATGTGTGTCCTCCGAAGTTGGTGTAACTGCTCCAGTGTTTGGGTTAGAGGTTAGGTTTAGGGTTAGGGGGGTTAGGGGTTAAGGGTTAGGTTTCTAGTTTTGAGTCTGTTGATCTAGGGTTACGGGTGTTAGGGTTACGGGGGTTAGGTTTGAATATAATTGTGTTTTGTTTCAACTGGTTAGGGTTAGGTTTCTAGTTTTGAGTCTGTTGATCCAGGGTTAGGGTTACGAGGGTTGGGGTTAGGGTTAGGTTTTGAATATAATTGTATTTCGTTTCAACTGGTTAGTTGTAAGGTGCACAGGCCTATCTCCTGTTTATCCCTCCTGTTTCTGATCTAATATAATAGGTGTAGTACTTAAAAAGGCCGTAGATGTCCTCCTAGGATCATAAATTAAACTGAGGTAAGTTCCAAGTTCCCTCTTTTTCTGGGTGGCAGTGCAGAAGTCGATGTGGTGAGAGATTCATTCAACCATAGTGTTGTTAAATATGAACATTAAATGGTTTTATTGTTTTGTTAAAGGAAAGGAAAAACCTAAAAGTAGTGCTGTAACACATAGCCTACGCTGTAATATGTTAAATGTATATTGAGGAACCATAATCACTACTACTGTACATATACCGGCATACATACTGGACAGTAGGTGGCAATGGTACTGTACACTGACTGTATATGGGGCGCAACAAACTTACCTGAGACTCCCTGTCCCTGCATATCTGTCCCCAGTTCTGCTGTCTGTGTGCCATCTGCCCTAGCAGGGGCTAAAATCTGTTATCAACTTTGGAGGGGACAATTACATGACATTTTCTCAAGAGCAATTCCTGAAAAAACACCAAAAGTAGTGCTGTAACACACAGCCTACGCTGTAATATGTTAAATGTATATTGAGGAACCATAATCACTACTACTGGATAATTGATAGGTACAGTAGTGAACTGAAGGGTTGTCCCAACTTGTTCAAATCATTATAATACTAATACTAATAATAGTTAAAAGCAGTGCTCCTTATCAGTCCAGTATGTGTGCAGGTATATGTGCTTACACCCAGCCTTTCTTGGTATTGCTGGTTGTAGTACATATACCTGCATACATACTGGACAGTAGGTGGCAATGGTACTGTATATGGGGTGCAACAAACTTACCTGAGACTCCCTGTCTCTGCCAGTCTGTCCCTGCATATCTGTCCCCAGTTCTGCTGTCTGTGTGCCATCTGCCCTAGCAGGGGCTAAAATCTGTTATCAACTTTGGGAGGGACAATTACATGACATTTTCTCAAGAGCAATTCCTGAAAAAACACCAAAAGTAGTGCTGTAACACATAGCCTACGCTGTAATATGTTAAATGTATATTGAGGAACCATAATCACTACTACTGGATAATTGATAGGTACAGTAGTTAACTGAAGGGTTGTTCAAATCATTATAACACTACTACTAATAATAGTTATAGCAGTGTTCCTTATCAGTCCAGTATGTATGCAGGTATATGTGCTTTTACAACCAGCCTTTCTTGGTATTGCTGGTTGTAGTACATATACCTGCATACATACTGGACAGTAGGTGGCAATGGTACTGTATATGGGGTGCAACAAACTTACCTGAGACTCCCTGTCTCTACCAGTCTGCCCCTGCATATCTGTCCCCAGTTCTGCTGTCTGTGTGCAGTCTGCCCTAGCAGGGGCTAAAATCTGTTATCAACTTTGGGAGGGGACAATTACATGACATTTTCTCAAGAGCAATTCCTGAAAAAACACCAAAAGTAGTGCTGTAACACATAGCCTACGCTGTAATATGTTAAATGTATATTGAGGAACCATAATCACTACTACTGGATAATTGATAGGTACAGTAGTGAACTGAAGGGTTGTCCCAACTTGTTCAAATCATTATAATACTAATACTAATAATGGTTAAAAGCAGTGTTCCTTATCAGTCCAGTATGTATGCAGGTATATGTGCTTTTACAACCAGCCTTTCTTGGTATTGCTGGTTGTAGTACATATACCTGCATACATACTGGACAGTATGTGGCAATGGTACTGTACACTGACTGTATCTGGGGTGCAACAAACTTACCTGGGACTCCCTGTCTCTGCCAGTCTGTCCCTGCATATCTGTCCCCAGTTCTGCTGTCTGTGTGCCATCTGCCCTAGCAGGGGCTAAAATCTGTTATCAACTTTGGGAGGGGACAATTACATGACATTTTCTCAAGAGCAATTCCTGAAAAAACACCAAAAGTAGTGCTGTAACACATAGCCTACGCTGTAATATGTTAAATGTATATTGAGGAACCATAATCACTACTACTGGATAATTGATAGGTACAGTAGTGAACTGAAGGGTTGTCCCAACTTGTTCAAATCATTATAATACTAATACTAATAATAGTTAAAAGCAGTGCTCCTTATCAGTCCAGTATGTGTGCAGGTATATGTGCTTACACCCAGCCTTTCTTGGTATTGCTGGTTGTAGTACATATACCTGCATACATATATGTTTACAGTGATATATTGGGGGGGAAATCATATTTTTCCCAGGATAGGGGGGTCGTGTCCCCCCTGGGATTTCTGCCTATGCACGTGATATCTCCTCACTCACGTGGTTGATTGAAGCACGAACTGATTTGTGTTGATGGCAATAACCATATAAATTCAAAGATGAAGAAGGAGGGATGACTAGAAACGATTCAGTTGACCGGTTTATGTGTGGATTAATTGTCGGAGTAGAGGAATTTGTGTAATTCAGGTAAAAAAATAACGCAATGTTTATATCACAGGACAAATTAGCTAGCAAGTTAACTAGCTAAATTGCCATACAAGTCTAGCTACCATCGCGTTTTTGTCCATTTGGGATCCTGTGTATGCGGTAGATTTTTTGCCGTGTTTTCGTCCACTTGGGGAATGGGAGATACGGGTCCAGATTTTTTGTTGTTGTTGTTTCCAGTGATGTGTGTCCTCCGAAGTTGGTGTAACTGCTCCAGTGTTTGGGTTAGAGGTTAGGTTTAGGGTTAGGGGGGTTAGGGGTTAGGGTTAAGGGTTAGGTTTCTAGTTTTGAGTCTGTTGATCTAGGGTTACGGGTGTTAGGGTTACGGGGGTTAGGTTTGAATATAATTGTGTTTTGTTTCAACTGGTTAGGGTTAGGTTTCTAGTTTTGAGTCTGTTGATCCAGGGTTAGGGTTACGAGGGTTGGGGTTAGGGTTAGGTTTTGAATATAATTGTATTTCGTTTCAACTGGTTAGTTGTAAGGTGCACAGGCCTATCTCCTGTTTATCCCTCCTGTTTCTGATCTAATATAATAGGTGTAGTACTTAAAAAGGCCGTAGATGTCCTCCTAGGATCATAAATTAAACTGAGGTAAGTTCCAAGTTCCCTCTTTTTCTGGGTGGCAGTGCAGAAGTCGATGTGGTGAGAGATTCATTCAACCATAGTGTTGTTAAATATGAACATTAAATGGTTTTATTGTTTTGTTAAAAGAAAGGAAAAACCTAAAAGTAGTGCTGTAACACATAGCCTACGCTGTAATATGTTAAATGTATATTGAGGAACCATAATCACTACTACTGTACATATACCGGCATACATACTGGACAGTAGGTGGCAATGGTACTGTACACTGACTGTATATGGGGCGCAACAAACTTACCTGAGACTCCCTGTCCCTGCATATCTGTCCCCAGTTCTGCTGTCTGTGTGCCATCTGCCCTAGCAGGGGCTAAAATCTGTTATCAACTTTGGGAGGGACAATTACATGACATTTTCTCAAGAGCAATTCCTGAAAAAACACCAAAAGTAGTGCTGTAACACATAGCCTACGCTGTAATATGTTAAATGTATATTGAGGAACCATAATCACTACTACTGGATAATTGATAGGTACAGTAGTTAACTGAAGGGTTGTTCAAATCATTATAACACTACTACTAATAATAGTTATAGCAGTGTTCCTTATCAGTCCAGTATGTATGCAGGTATATGTGCTTTTACAACCAGCCTTTCTTGGTATTGCTGGTTGTAGTACATATACCTGCATACATACTGGACAGTAGGTGGCAATGGTACTGTATATGGGGTGCAACAAACTTACCTGAGACTCCCTGTCTCTACCAGTCTGCCCCTGCATATCTGTCCCCAGTTCTGCTGTCTGTGTGCAGTCTGCCCTAGCAGGGGCTAAAATCTGTTATCAACTTTGGGAGGGGACAATTACATGACATTTTCTCAAGAGCAATTCCTGAAAAAACACCAAAAGTAGTGCTGTAACACATAGCCTACGCTGTAATATGTTAAATGTATATTGAGGAACCATAATCACTACTACTGGATAATTGATAGGTACAGTAGTGAACTGAAGGGTTGTCCCAACTTGGTCAAATCATTATAATACTACTACTAATAATAGTTAAAGCAGTGTTCCTTATCAGTCCAGTATGTGTGCAGGTATATGTGCTACAACCAGCCTTTCTTGGTATTGCTGGTTGTAGTACATATACCGGCATACATACTGGACAGTAGGTGGCAATGGTACTGTATATGGGGTGCAACAAACTTACCTGAGACTCCCTGTCTCTGCCAGTCTGTCCCTGCATATCTGTCCCCAGTTCTGCTGTCTGTGTGCCATCTGCCCTAGCAGGGGCTAAAATCTGTTATCAACTTTGGGAGGGGACAATTACATGACATTTTCTCAAGAGCAATTCCTGAAAAAACACCAAAAGTAGTGCTGTAACACATAGCCTACGCTGTAATATGTTAAATGTATATTGAGGAACCATAATCACTACTACTGGATAATTGATAGGTACAGTAGTGAACTGAAGGGTTGTCCCAACTTGTTCAAATCATTATAATACTAATACTAATAATGGTTAAAAGCAGTGTTCCTTATCAGTCCAGTATGTATGCAGGTATATGTGCTTTTACAACCAGCCTTTCTTGGTATTGCTGGTTGTAGTACATATACCTGCATACATACTGGACAGTATGTGGCAATGGTACTGTACACTGACTGTATCTGGGGTGCAACAAACTTACCTGGGACTCCCTGTCTCTGCCAGTCTGTCCCTGCATATCTGTCCCCAGTTCTGCTGTCTGTGTGCCATCTGCCCTAGCAGGGGCTAAAATCTGTTATCAACTTTGGGAGGGGACAATTACATGACATTTTCTCAAGAGCAATTCCTGAAAAAACACCAAAAGTAGTGCTGTAACACATAGCCTACGCTGTAATATGTTAAATGTATATTGAGGAACCATAATCACTACTACTGGATAATTGCTAGGTACAGTAGTGAACTGAAGGGTTGTCCCAACTTGTTCAAATCATTATAATACTAATACTAATAATAGTTAAAAGCAGTGCTCCTTATCAGTCCAGTATGTGTGCAGGTATATGTGCTTACACCCAGCCTTTCTTGGTATTGCTGGTTGTAGTACATATACCTGCATACATATATGTTTACAGTGATATATTGGGGGGGAAATCATATTTTTCCCAGGATAGGGGGGTCGTGTCCCCCCTGGGATTTCTGCCTATGCACGTGATATCTCCTCACTCACGTGGTTGATTGAAGCACGAACTGATTTGTGTTGATGGCAATAACCATATAAATTCAAAGATGAAGAAGGAGGGATGACTAGAAACGATTCAGTTGACCGGTTTATGTGTGGATTAATTGTCGGAGTAGAGGAATTTGTGTAATTCAGGTAAAAAAATAACGCAATGTTTATATCACAGGACAAATTAGCTAGCAAGTTAACTAGCTAAATTGCCATACAAGTCTAGCTACCATCGCGTTTTTGTCCATTTGGGATCCTGTGTATGCGGTAGATGTTTTTGCTATGTTTTCGTCCACTTGGGGAATGGGAGATACGGGTCCGGATTTTTTTTTGTTTGTTGTTTCCAGTGATGTGTGTCCTCCGAAGTTGGTGTAACTGCTCCAGTGTTTGGGTTAGGGGTTAGGTTTAGGGTTAGGGGGGTCAGGGTTAGGGGGTTATGGTTCTAGGTTTGAATCGGTTGATCCACTTCCATCTCTGACACGTGGAAACCGGAGGGGGGAAGGGAGGGGGTGTACTCCACTCATATGCGCTTAGGGTTAGGGGGTTTGGGTTAGAGGGTTAGGTTTTGAATATAATTGTGTTTTGTTTCAACTGGTTAGGGTTAGGTTTCTAGTTTTGAGTCTGTTGATCCAGGGTTAGGGTTACGAGGGTTAGGGTTTCGAGGGTTAGGGTTTCGAGGGTTAGGGTTTCGAGGGTTAGGATTTCGAGGGTTAGGATTGCGGGTTAGGGTTTCGCGGGGTTGGGGTTACGAGGGTTGGGGTTAGGGTTAGGTTTCTAGTTTTGAGTCTGTTGATCCAGGGTTAGGGTTACGAGGGTTAGGGTTACGGTTAGGGGGTTAGGGTTAGGTTTTGAATATAATTGTGTTTCGTTTCAACTGGTTAGGGGGTTTTAGGGTTAGGGGGTTTTAGGGTTAGGGGGTTTAGGGATAGGGGTTTAGGGATAGGGGTTTAGGGATAGGGGTTAGGGTTAGGGGGGGGTAGGGTTAGGGTGTTGGGGTAGGGGTTAGTTTCTAGTTCTGAGTCGGTTGATCCACTTCCATCTCTGACACGTGGAAGCCTAAGGGGGTTTAGAGGGTTAGGGGGTTAGAGGTTAAGGGTTAGAGGGTTTTAGGGTTAGAGGGTTTTAGGGATAGGGGGTTAGGGATAGGGGTTTAGGGTTAGGGTTAGAGGGTTTTATGGTTAGAGGGTTAGGGATAGGGGGTTAGGGATAGGGGTTTAGGGATAGGGGGTTAGGGATAGGGGTTTAGGGTTAGGGGTTTAGGGTTAGGTTCTAGTTTTGAGTCGGTTGATCCACTTCCATCTCTGACACGTGGAAGCCGAAGGGGGGGAAGGGAGGGGTGTGCACTCCACATCATATACGCGCGGGCCGGAGGGGTCCGGGCGCGGCCGGCCAAAGTAGTAGGCCCCACTTGTAGATTAACCCGTTGGTTGGGTTTAAAGACTGTCTGTCTGTAGGGTTAGGGTTAGGTATGGTTTTTAGAATGGTTAAGGTTGAGGTAAGAGTAAGGTATAGTTTTTTAGAATAGTTTTAGAATAGAATAGTTAAGCTTAGGGTTAGGTATAGTTTTTTAGAATGGTTAAGGTATAGGGTTAGGGTTAGGTAGGTCTGTCAACAGGTCCGGTCCTCGGTTGGTTGCCATGTGTCCATGTCGAGTGGTATGGTCATGATGTCTAGGTCTGCTTGTCAACGGAAGTGGAAAGCATAGTGCAACCTAGGAGTTTACTCTCTGTCGGATCCTTCTTTTTTAGCTCCACGTTGTCTATGTATTTACTTCCGTGTTCGTCAGTCTTTTGGCCCTGGATGTTTTCAATCATGTGTGTAATTAGGAGTTATTCCCTTCCAGGATCCTAACTCTGAATTAACACCTGTCTAGTCGAATCCAGCTGGTCTGTATGGGTATACTCGGCGTAGGATCAGGCAAAACCATTGAGTTGCGTACCTTGTGCAGGTCCGGACCTCAGTTGGTTGCCATGTGTCCCTGTCAAGTGGTTAGTGTTTAAACTACAAGTGGTTTGAGCAGACAAAAACCCAGAAGGCGAGCCCTCTCTATGGTTGTCATGCATCCGCCCTTAGAGTTCCGTCCTGTGTTTCGGTAGGTGTATGGAGGGTTTAGGATCAGGCAAATCTTCTCTGGTTTTCGTCTGCCAGTAGTTTGAACAGTTATGTTTAAAACATTGTATTCAGAGTGCAACCAATCATGATTTAGACCTTGTTTATGGAAAAGTGGTTATTTCTGTAGTTCAATGCTGCAACTTGCTGAAAATGGTCCACAGTGTTCCTATCATCTTGTTTGAACAGTTCTGTGAAAAATGTACTTCCAGAGTGCAATCAAACATGATTTAGACCTTGTTTATGGAAAAGTGGTTATTTCTGTTAGTTTATTTGCTGCAACTTGCTGAAAATTGTCCACAGTGTCCCTATCATCTAGTTTGAACAGTTACAGTGCCTTGCGAAAGTATTCGGCCCCCTTGAACTTTGCGACCTTTTGCCACATTTCAGGCTTCAAACATAAAGATATAAAACTGTATTTTTTTGTGAAGAATCAACAACAAGTGGGACACAATCATGAAGTGGAACGACATTTATTGGATATTTCAAACTTTTTTAACAAATCAAAAACTGAAAAATTGGGCATGCAAACTTATTCAGCCCCTTTACTTTCAGTGCAGCAAACTCTCTCCAGAAGTTCAGTGAGGATCTCTGAATGATCCAATGTTGACCTAAATGACTAAAGATGATAAATACAATCCACCGGTGTGTAATCAAGTCTCCGTATAAATGCACCTGCACTGTGATAGTCTCAGAGGTCCGTTAAAAGCGCAGAGAGCATCATGAAGAACAAGGAACACACCGGGCAGGTCCGAGTCCTGTCTTGCCCTGTCTTGCCCTGTCCTGTCTTGCCCTGTCCTGTCTTGCCCTGTCCTGTCTTGCCCTGTCCTGCCTTGTCTTGCCCTGTCCTGCCTTGTCTTGCCCTGTCCTGCCTTGTCTTGCCCTGTCCTGCCCTGTCCTGCCCTGTCTTGCCCTGTCCTGCCCTGTCTTGCCCTGTCCTGCCTTGTCTTGCCCTGTCCTGCCTTTTCTTGCCCTGTCCTGCCTTGTCTTGCCCTGTCCTGTCCTGTCTTACCCTGTCCTGTCCTGTCCTGTCTTGCCCTGTCCTGTCTTGCCCTGTCCTGTCTTGCCCTGTCCTGTCTTGCCTTGTCCTGCCTTGTCTTGCCCTGTCCTGCCTTGTCTTGCCCTGTCCTGCCTTGTCTTGCCCTGTCCTGCCCTGTCTTGCCCTGTCCTGCCTTGTCTTACCCTGTCCTGCCTTGTCTTGCCTTGTCTTGCCCTGTCCTGTCCTGTCCTGTCTTGCCCTGTCTTGTCCTGTCTTGCGCTGTCCTGTCTTGCCTTGTCCTGCCTTGTCTTGCCTTGTCCTGCCTTGTCTTGCCCTGTCCTGTCTTGCCCTGTCCTATCTTGCCCTGTCCTGTCTTGCCCTGTCCTGTCTTGCCTTGCCCTGTCCTGCCTTGCCTTGCCTTGTCCTGCCTTGTCTTGCCTTGTCCTGCCTTGTCTTGCCTTGTCTTGCCTTGTCCTGTCTTGCCTTGTCCTGCCTTGTCTTGTCCTGCCTTGTCTTGTCCTGCCTTGTCTTGCCCTGTCCTGTCTTGCCCTGTCCTGTCTTGCCCTGTCCTGTCTTGCCCTGTCCTGCCTTGTCTTGCCCTGTCCTGCCCTGTCCTGCCCTGTCTTGCCCTGTCCTGTCTTGCCCTGTCCTGTCTTGCCCTGTCCTGTCTTGCCTTGTCCTGCCTTGTCTTGCCCTGTCCTGCCTTGTCTTGCCCTGCCTTGCCTTGTCTTGCCCTGTCCTGCCTTGTCTTGCCCTGTCCTGCCTTGTCTTGCCCTGTCCTGCCTTGTCTTGCCCTGTCCTGCCTTGTCTTGCCCTGTCCTGCCTTGTCTTGCCCTGTCCTGTCCTATCTTGCCCTGTCCTGTCTTGCCCTGTCCTGTCTTGCCCTGTCCTGTCTTGCACTGTCTTGTCCTGCCCTGTCTTGTCCTGCCTTGTCTTGCCCTGTCCTGCCTTGTCTTGCCCTGTCCTGTCTTGCCCTGTCCTGCCTTGTCTTGCCCTGTCCTGCCTTGTCTTGCCCTGTCCTGCCTTGTCTTGCCCTGTCCTGTCCTGTCTTGCCCTGTCCTGTCCTGTCTTGCCCTGTCCTGTCTTGCCCTGTCCTGTCTTGCCTTGTCCTGCCTTGTCTTGCCCTGTCCTGCCTTGTCTTGCCCTGTCCTGCCTTGTCTTGCCCTGTCCTGCCTTGTCTTGCCCTGTCCTGCCCTGTCCTGCCCTGTCTTGCCCTGTCCTGCCTTGTCTTGCCCTGTCCTGCCTTGTCTTGCCCTGTCCTGCCCTGTCCTGTCTTGCCCTGTCCTGTCTTGCCCTGTCCTGTCTTGCCCTGTCCTGTCTTGCCCTGTCCTGTCTTGCCTTGTCCTGCCTTGTCTTGCCCTGTCCTGCCTTGTCTTGCCCTGTCCTGCCTTGTCTTGCCCTGTCCTGCCTTGTCTTGCCCTGTCCTGCCCTGTCCTGCCCTGTCTTGCCCTGTCCTGCCTTGTCTTGCCTTGTCCTGTCTTGCCCTGCCTTGTCCTGTCTTGCCCTGCCTTGCCCTGTCTTGTCTTGCCTTGTCCTGCCCTGTCCTGCCTTGTCTTGCCCTGTCCTGTCCTGTCCTGCCCTGTCCTGTCTTGCCCTGTCCTGTCTTGCCCTGTCCTGTCTTGCCCTGTCCTGTCTTGCCTTGTCCTGCCTTGTCTTGCCCTGTCCTGCCTTGTCCTGCCCTGTCCTGCCCTGTCTTGCCCTGCCTTGCCCTGCCCTGTCCTGCCTTGTCTTGCCCTGTCCTGTCCTGTCCTGCCCTGTCCTGTCTTGCCCTGTCCTGTCTTGCCCTGTCCTGTCTTGCCCTGTCCTGTCTTGCCCTGTCCTGTCTTGCCTTGTCCTGCCTTGTCTTGCCCTGTCCTGCCTTGTCCTGCCCTGTCCTGCCCTGTCTTGCCCTGTCCTGCCTTGTCTTGCCTTGTCTTGCCCTGTCCTGTCCTGTCTTGCCCTGTCTTGTCCTGTCTTGCCCTGTCCTGTCTTGCCTTGTCCTGCCTTGTCTTGCCTTGTCCTGTCTTGCCCTGCCTTGTCCTGTCTTGCCCTGCCTTGCCCTGTCTTGTCTTGCCTTGTCCTGTCCTGTCTTGCCCTGTCCTGTCTTGCCCTGTCCTGTCTTGCCTTGTCCTGTCTTGCCTTGTCCTGCCTTGTCTTGTCCTGCCTTGTCTTGCCCTGTCCTGTCTTGTCTTGCCTTGTCCTGTCTTGCCTTGTCCTGTCTTGCCTTGTCCTGTCTTGCCTTGCCCTGCCTTGCCTTGTCCTGCCTTGTCTTGCCCTGTCCTGTCTTGCCCTGTCCTGTCTTGCCCTGTCCTGTCTTGCCCTGTCCTGTCTTGCCTTGTCCTGCCTTGTCTTGCCCTGTCCTGCCTTGTCTTGCCCTGTCCTGCCTTGTCTTGCCTTGTCCTGCCTTGTCTTGCCCTGTCCTGTCTTGCCCTGTCCTGTCTTGCCCTGTCCTGTCTTGCCTTGTCCTGCCTTGTCTTGCCCTGTCCTGCCTTGTCTTGCCTTGTCCTGCCTTGTCTTGCCCTGTCCTGTCTTGCCCTGTCCTGTCTTGCCCTGTCCTGTCTTGCCCTGTCCTGTCTTGCCCTGTCTTGCCCTGTCCTGTCTTGCCTTGTCCTGCCTTGTCTTGCCCTGTCCTGCCTTGTCTTGCCCTGTCCTGCCTGTCTTGCCCTGTCCTGTCTTGCCTTGTCCTGCCTTGTCTTGCCCTGTCCTGCCTTGTCTTGCCCTGTCCTGCCCTGTCCTGCCCTGTCTTGCCCTGTCCTGCCCTGTCCTGTCCTGTCCTGTCTTGCCCTGTCCTGTCCTGTCTTGCCCTGTCCTGTCTTGCCCTGTCCTGTCTTGCCTTGTCTTGCCTTGTCTTGCCTTGTCCTGCCTTGTCTTCTCTTGCCTTGCCCTGTCCTGTCTTGCCTTGTCCTGCCTTGTCTTGCCTTGTCCTGCCTTGTCTTGCCTTGTCTTGCCTTGTCCTGCCTTGTCTTGCCTTGTCCTGCCTTGTCTTGCCTTGTCCTGCCTTGTCTTGCCTTGTCTTGCCTTGTCCTGCCTTGTCTTGCCTTGTCCTGCCTTGTCTTGCCTTGTCCTGCCTTGTCTTGCCTTGTCCTGCCTTGTCTTGCCTTGTCCTGCCTTGTCTTGCCCTGCCTTGTCTTGCCCTGTCCTGCCTTGCCTTGTCCTGCCTTGTCTTGCCCTGTCCTGCCTTGTCTTGCCTTGTCCTGCCTTGTCTTGCCTTGTCCTGCCTTGTCTTGCCCTGCCTTGTCTTGCCTTGTCCTGTCTTGCCTTGTCCTGCCTTGTCTTGCCTTGTCCTGTCTTGCCTTGTCCTGCCTTGTCTTGCCTTGTCCTGCCTTGTCTTGCCTTGTCCTGCCTTGTCTTGTCTTGCCTTGTCCTGCCTTGTCTTGCCCTGTCCTGTCTTGCCCTGACCTGTCTTGCCCTGTCCTGTCTTGCCCTGTCCTGTCTTGCCTTGTCCTGCCTTGTCTTGCCTTGTCTTGCCTTGTCTTGCCTTGTCCTGCCTTGTCTTGCCTTGTCCTGCCTTGTCTTGCCTTGTCTTGCCTTGTCCTGCCTTGTCTTGCCTTGTCCTGCCTTGTCTTGCCTTGTCCTGCCTTGTCTTGTCTTGCCTTGTCTTGCCTTGTCCTGCCTTGTCTTGCCTTGTCCTGTCTTGCCTTGTCCTGCCTTGTCCTGTCTTGCCTTGTCCTGCCTTGTCTTGCCTTGTCCTGCCTTGTCTTGCCTTGTCCTGCCTTGTCTTGTCTTGCCTTGTCCTGCCTTGTCTTGCCCTGTCCTGTCTTGCCCTGACCTGTCTTGCCCTGTCCTGTCTTGCCCTGTCCTGTCTTGCCTTGTCCTGCCTTGTCTTGCCTTGTCTTGCCTTGTCTTGCCTTGTCCTGCCTTGTCTTGCCTTGTCCTGCCTTGTCTTGCCTTGTCTTGCCTTGTCTTGCCTTGTCCTGCCTTGTCTTGCCTTGTCCTGCCTTGTCTTGCCTTGTCCTGCCTTGTCTTGTCTTGCCTTGTCCTGCCTTGTCTTGCCTTGTCCTGCCTTGTCTTGCCTTGTCTTGCCTTGTCTTGCCTTGTCTTGTCCTGCCTTGTCTTGCCCTGCCTTGTCTTGCCTGTCTTGCCCTGTCCTGTCTTGCCTTGTCCTGCCTTGTCTTGCCCTGTCCTGCCTTGTCTTGCCCTGTCCTGCCCTGTCCTGCCCTGTCTTGCCCTGTCCTGCCCTGTCTTGCCCTGTCCTGCCTTGTCTTGCCCTGTCCTGCCTTGTCTTGCCTTGTCTTGCCCTGTCCTGTCCTGTCCTGTCTTGCCCTGTCCTGTCCTGTCTTGCCCTGTCCTGTCTTGCCCTGTCCTGTCTTGCCTTGTCTTGCCTTGTCTTGCCTTGTCCTGCCTTGTCTTCTCTTGCCTTGCCCTGTCCTGTCTTGCCTTGTCCTGCCTTGTCTTGCCTTGTCCTGCCTTGTCTTGCCTTGTCTTGCCTTGTCCTGCCTTGTCTTGCCTTGTCCTGCCTTTTCTTGCCTTGTCCTGCCTTGTCTTGCCTTGTCTTGCCTTGTCCTGCCTTGTCTTGCCTTGTCCTGCCTTGTCTTGCCTTGTCCTGCCTTGTCTTGCCTTGTCCTGCCTTGTCCTGCCTTGTCCTGCCTTGTCTTGCCCTGCCTTGTCTTGCCCTGTCCTGCCTTGCCTTGTCCTGCCTTGTCTTGCCCTGTCCTGCCTTGTCTTGCCTTGTCCTGCCTTGTCTTGCCTTGTCCTGCCTTGTCTTGCCCTGCCTTGTCTTGCCTTGTCCTGTCTTGCCTTGTCCTGCCTTGTCTTGCCTTGTCCTGCCTTGTCTTGCCTTGTCCTGCCTTGTCTTGCCTTGTCCTGCCTTGTCTTGCCCTGTCCTGTCTTGCCCTGACCTGTCTTGCCCTGTCCTGTCTTGCCCTGTCCTGTCTTGCCTTGTCCTGCCTTGTCTTGCCTTGTCTTGCCTTGTCTTGCCTTGTCTTGCCTTGTCCTGCCTTGTCTTGCCTTGTCTTGCCTTGTCTTGCCTTGTCTTGCCTTGTCTTGCCTTGTCCTGCCTTGTCTTGCCTTGTCCTGCCTTGTCTTGCCTTGTCCTGCCTTGTCTTGTCTTGCCTTGTCCTGCCTTGTCTTGCCTTGTCCTGCCTTGTCTTGCCTTGTCCTGCCTTGTCTTGCCTTGTCCTGCCTTGTCTTGCCTTGTCTTGCCCTGTCCTGCCTTGTCTTGCCCTGTCATGCCTTGTCTTGCCCTGTCCTGCCTTGCCTTGTCCTGCCTTGTCTTGCCCTGTCCTGCCTTGCCTTGTCCTGCCTTGTCTTGCCTTGTCCTGCCTTGTCTTGCCTTGTCCTGCCTTGTCTTGCCTTGTCCTGCCTTGTCTTGCCCTGCCTTGTCTTGCCTTGTCCTGCCTTGTCCTGCCTTGTCTTGTCTTGCCTTGTCCTGCCTTGTCTTGTCTTGCCTTGTCCTGCCTTGTCTTGCCCTGTCCTGTCTTGCCCTGTCCTGTCTTGCCCTGACCTGTCTTGCCCTGTCTTGTCTTGCCTTGTCCTGCCTTGTCTTGCCTTGTCTTGCCTTGTCCTGCCTTGTCTTGCCTTGTCCTGCCTTGTCTTGCCTTGTCCTGCCTTGTCTTGCCTTGTCTTGCCTTGTCTTGCCTTGTCCTGCCTTGTCTTGCCTTGTCTTGCCTTGTCCTGCCTTGTCTTGCCTTGTCCTGCCTTGTCTTGCCTTGTCCTGCCTTGTCTTGCCTTGTCCTGCCTTGTCTTGCCTTGTCCTGCCTTGTCTTGCCCTGTCCTGCCTTGTCTTGCCCTGTCATGCCTTGTCTTGCTCTGTCCTGCCTTGCCTTGTCCTGCCTTGTCTTGCCCTGTCCTGCCTTGCCTTGTCCTGCCTTGTCTTGCCTTGTCCTGCCTTGTCTTGCCTTGTCCTGCCTTGTCTTGCCCTGCCTTGTCTTGCCTTGTCCTGTCTTGCCTTGTCCTGCCTTGTCTTGCCTTGTCCTGCCTTGTCTTGCCTTGTCCTGCCTTGTCTTGCCTTGTCCTGTCCTGCCCTGCCTTGTCCTGTCCTGCCCTGTCTTGTCTTGTCCTGTCTTGTCCTGTCCTGTCTTGTCCTGCCCTGCCTTGTCCTGTCCTGCCCTGTCTTGTCTTGTCTTGTCTTGTCCTGCCCTGTCTTGTCCTGTCTTGTCCTGCCCTGCCTTGTCCTGTCCTGCCCTGTCTTGTCCTGCCCTGTCTTGTCCTGCCCTTTCCTGCCTTGTCCTGCCCTGTCCTGTCCTGCCCTGCCCTGCCCTGTCTTGTCTTGCCTTGTCCTGCCCTGCCTTGTCCTGCCCTGTCCTGTCTTGTACTGCCCTGTCTTTTCCTGCCCTGTCCTGTCCTGCCCTGTCCTGTCTTGTCCTGCCCTGTCTTGTCTTGTCTTGTCCTGCCCTGCCCTGCCTTGTCTTGTCCTGCCTTGTCCTGTCTTGTCTTGTCCTGCCCTGTCTTGTCTTGCCTTGTCCTGTCTTGTCTTGCCTTGTCCTGCCTTGTCCTGCCTTGTCTTGTCTTGTCCTGTCTTGTCTTGCCCTGTCCTGTCTTTTTTTGCCTTGTCCTGCCTTGTCTTGCCCTGTCCTGTCTTGCCCTGTCCTGTCTTGCCCTGTCCTGTCTTGCCCTGTCCTGTCTTGCCCTGTCCTGCCTTGTCTTGCCCTGCCTTGCCTTGTCTTGCCCTGTCCTGCCTTGTCTTGCCCTGTCCTGCCTTGTCTTGCCCTGTCTTGCCCTGTCCTGCCTTGTCTTGCCCTGTCCTGTCTTGCCCTGTCCTGTCTTGCCCTGTCCTGTCTTGCCCTGTCCTGTCTTGCACTGTCTTGTCCTGCCCTGTCCTGTCTTGCCTTGTCCTGCCTTGTCTTGCCCTGTCCTGCCTTGTCTTGCCCTGTCCTGTCTTGCCCTGTCCTGCCTTGTCTTGCCCTGTCCTGCCTTGTCTTGCCCTGTCCTGTCTTGCCCTGTCCTGTCCTGTCTTGCCATGTCCTGTCTTGCCCTGTCCTGTCTTGCCCTGTCCTGTCTTGCCCTGTCCTGTCTTGCCTTGTCCTGCCTTGTCTTGCCCTGTCCTGCCTTGTCTTGCCCTGTCCTGCCTTGTCTTGCCCTGTCCTGCCTTGTCTTGCCCTGTCCTGCCCTGTCTTGCCCTGTCCTGCCCTGTCTTGCCCTGTCCTGCCTTGTCTTGCCCTGTCCTGCCTTGTCTTGCCCTGTCCTGCCTTGTCTTGCCCTGTCCTGTCCTGCCCTGTCCTGTCCTGTCTTACCCTGTCCTGTCCTGTCTTGCCCTGTCCTGTCTTGCCCTGTCCTGTCTTGCCCTGTCCTGTCTTGCCCTGTCCTGTCTTGCCTTGTCCTGCCTTGTCTTGCCCTGTCCTTTCTTGCCTTGTCCTGCCTTGTCTTGCCCTGTCCTGTCTTGCCTTGTCCTAACTTGTCTTGCCCTGTCCTGCCTTGTCTTGCCCTGTCCTGCCTTGTCTTGCCCTGTCCTGCCTTGTCTTGCCCTGTCCTGCCTTGTCTTGCCTTGTCTTGCCTTGTCCTGCCTTGTCTTGCCTTGTCCTGCCTTGTCTTGCCTTGTCCTGCCTTGTCTTGCCTTGTCCTGCCTTGTCTTGCCTTGTCCTGCCTTGTCTTGCCTTGTCTTGCCTTGTCTTGCCTTGTCTTGCTCTGTCCTGCCTTGCCTTGTCCTGCCTTGTCTTGCCCTGTCCTGCCTTGCCTTGTCCTGCCTTGTCTTGCCTTGTCCTGCCTTGTCTTGCCTTGTCCTGCCTTGTCTTGCCCTGCCTTGTCTTGCCTTGTCCTGTCTTGCCTTGTCCTGCCTTGTCTTGCCTTGTCCTGCCTTGTCTTGCCTTGTCCTGCCTTGTCTTGCCTTGTCCTGTCCTGCCCTGTCTTGTCCTGCCCTGTCTTGTCCTGTCTTGTCCTGCCCTGCCTTGTCCTGTCCTGCCCTGTCTTGTCTTGTCTTGTCCTGTCTTGTCCTGCCCTGTCTTGTCCTGTCTTGTCCTGCCCTGCCTTGTCCTGTCCTGCCCTGTCTTGTCCTGCCCTTTCCTGCCTTGTCCTGCCCTGTCCTGCCCTGTCCTGCCCTGTCCTGCCCTGTCTTGCCTTGTCTTGTCTTGTCCTGTCCTGTCCTGTCCTGCACTGCCCTGCCCTGCCCTGTCTTGTCTTGCCTTGTCCTGTCTTGTCTTGTCCTGCCTTGTCTTGTCCTGCCTTGTCCTGCCTTGCCTTGTCTTGTCTTGTCCTGCCCTGTCTTGTCTTGTCTTGCCTTGTCCTGTTTTGTCTTGCCTTGTCCTGCCCTGCCTTGTCTTGCCCTGTCCTGCCCTGCCTTGTCTTGCCCTGTCCTGTCCTGTCTTGTCTTGTCCTGTCTTGTCTTGCCCTGTCCTGTCTTTTTTTGCCTTGTCCTGCCTTGTCTTGCCCTGTCCTGTCTTGCCCTGTCCTGTCTTGCCCTGTCCTGTCTTGCCCTGTCCTGTCCTGTCTTGTCTTGCCCTGTCCTGTCTTTTTTTGCCTTGTCCTGCCTTGTCTTGCCCTGTCCTGTCTTGCCCTGTCCTGTCTTGCCCTGTCCTGTCTTGCCCTGTCCTGTCTTGCCCTGTCCTGTCCTGTCTTGTCTTGCCCTGTCCTGTCTTTTTTTGCCTTGTCCTGCCTTGTCTTGCCCTGTCCTGTCTTGCCCTGTCCTGTCTTGCCCTGTCCTGCCTTGTCTTGCCCTGTCCTGCCTTGTCTTGCCCTGCCTTGCCTTGTCTTGCCCTGTCCTGCCTTGTCTTGCCCTGTCCTGCCTTGTCTTGCCCTGTCCTGCCTTGTCTTGCCCTGTCCTGCCTTGTCTTGCCCTGTCTTGCCTTGCCCTGTCCTGTCTTGCCCTGTCCTGTCTTGCCCTGTCCTGTCTTGCCCTGTCCTGCCTTGCCCTGTCCTGTCTTGCCCTGTCCTGCCTTGCCCTGTCCTGTCTTGCCCTGTCCTGTCTTGCACTGTCTTGTCCTGCCCTGTCCTGTCTTGCCTTGTCTTGCCCTGTCCTGCCTTGTCTTGCCCTGTCCTGTCTTGCCTTGCCCTGTCCTGCCCTGTCCTGTCTTGCCTTGCCCTGTCTTGCCTTGCCCTGCCCTGCCCTGCCCTGCCCTGTCCTGTCCTGTCCTGTCCTGTCTTGCCCTGCCTTGTCCTGTCTTGCCCTGCCTTGTCCTGTCTTGCCCTGTCCTGTCTTGCCCTGTCCTGTCCTGTCTTGCCATGTCTTGCCATGTCTTGCCATGTCTTGCCATGTCTTGTCCTGCCTCGCCTCGCCTCGCCTCGCCTCGCCTCGCCCTGCCCTGCCCTGCCCTGCCCTGCCCTGCCTTGCCCTGCCTTGTCTTGCCTTGTCCTGTCTTGCCTTGTCCTTGTCTTGCCCTGTCCTGTCTTGCCTTGCCCTGCCTTGTCCTGCCTTGTCTTGCCCTGTCCTGTCTTGTCTTGCCTTGTCCTGTCTTGCCTTGTCCTGTCTTGCCTTGTCCTGTCTTGCCTTGTCCTGTCTTGCCTTGCCCTGCCTTGTCCTGTCTTGCCTTGTCCTGTCTTGTCTTGCCCTGTCCTGTCCTGTCTTGCCCTGCCTTGTCTTGCCTTGCCCTGTCTTGCCTTGCCCTGTCCTGTCTTGCCTTGCCCTGTCTTGCCTTGCCCTGTCTTGTCTTGCCCTGCCCTGTCTTGCCCTGTCTTGCCTTGCCCTGTCTTGCCTTGCCCTGTCTTGCCTTGCCCTGTCTTGCCTTGTCCTGTCTTGCCTTGTCCTGTCTTGCCTTGCCCTGCCTTGCCTTGTCCTGTCTTGCCTTGTCCTGTCTTGTCTTGCCCTGTCCTGTCTTGCCCTGCCTTGTCTTGCCTTGCCCTGTCTTGCCTTGCCCTGTCCTGTCTTGCCTTGCCCTGTCTTGCCTTGCCCTGTCTTGTCTTGCCCTGCCCTGTCTTGCCCTGTCTTGCCTTGCCCTGTCTTGCCTTGCCCTGTCTTGCCTTGCCCTGTCTTGCCTTGCCCTGCCCTGCCCTGCCCTGCCCTGTCCTGTCCTGTCCTGTCCTGTCTTGCCCTGCCTTGTCCTGTCTTGCCCTGCCTTGTCCTGTCTTGCCCTGTCCTGTCTTGCCTTGTCCTGTCTTGCCTTGTCCTGTCCTGTCTTGCCTTGTCCTGTCTTGTCTTGCCTTGTCCTGTCTTGCCCTGCCTTGTCCTGTCTTGCCCTGTCCTGTCTTGCCCTGTCCTGTCTTGCCTTGTCCTGTCTTGCCTTGTCCTGTCTTGCCTTGTCCTGTCTTGCCTTGTCCTGCCTTGTCTTGCCCTGTCCTGTCTTGCCCTGCCTTGTCTTGTCCTGTCTTGCCTTGTCCTTGTCTTGCCCTGTCCTGTCTTGCCTTGCCCTGCCTTGTCTTGCCCTGTCCTGTCTTGCCTTGTCCTGTCTTGCCTTGTCCTGTCTTGCCTTGCCCTGTCTTGCCTTGCCTTGCCTTGTCCTGCCTTGTCTTGTCTTGCCTTGTCCTGTCTTGCCTTGTCCTTGTCTTGCCCTGTCCTGTCTTGCCTTGTCCTGTCTTGTCTTGCCTTGTCCTGTCTTGCCTTGTCCTGTCTTGCCTTGTCCTGTCTTGTCTTGCCCTGTCTTGCCTTGCCCTGTCTTGTCTTGCCCTGCCCTGTCTTGCCCTGTCTTGCCTTGCCCTGTCTTGCCTTGCCCTGTCTTGCCTTGCCCTGTCTTGCCTTGCCCTGCCCTGCCCTGTCCTGTCTTGCCCTGTCCTGTCTTGTCTTGCCTTGTCCTGCCTTGTCTTGTCCTGCCTTGTCTTGCCCTGTCCTGCCTTGTCTTGCCCTGTCCTGTCTTGCCCTGTCCTGCCTTGTCTTGCCCTGTCCTGTCTTGCCCTGTCCTGTCTTGCCCTGTCCTGTCTTGCCCTGTCCTGTCTTGTCCTGCCTTGTCTTGCCCTGTCCTGCCTTGTCTTGCCTTGTCCTGCCTTGTCTTGCCCTGTCCTGTCTTGCCTTGTCCTAACTTGTCTTGCCCTGTCCTGCCTTGTCTTGCCCTGTCCTGCCTTCTTGCCCTGTCCTGCCTTGTCTTGCCCTGTCCTGCCTTGTCTTGCCCTGTCCTGCCTTGTCTTGCCCTGTCCTAACTTGTCTTGCCCTGTCCTGCCTTGTCTTGCCCTGTCCTGTCTTGCCTTGTCCTGCCTTGTCTTGCCCTGTCCTGCCTTGTCTTGCCCTGTCCTGTCTTGCCTTGTCCTAACTTGTCTTGCCCTGTCCTGTCCTGCCTTGTCTTGCCCTGTCCTGCCTTGTCTTGCCCTGTCCTGCCTTGTCTTGCCCTGTCCTAACTTGTCTTGCCCTGTCCTGCCTTGTCTTGCCCTGTCCTGCCTTGTCTTGCCTTGTCCTGCCTTGTCTTGCCTTGTCCTGTCTTGCCTTGTCTTGCCTTGTCCTGCCTTGTCCTGCCTTGTCCTGCCTTGTCTTGTCCTGTCTTGCCTTGTCCTGCCTTGTCTTGTCTTGTCCTGTCTTGCCTTGTCCTGCCTTGTCTTGCCTTGTCCTGTCTTGCCTTGTCCTGCCTTGTCTTGCCTTGTCCTGTCTTGTCTTGCCCTGTCCTGCCTTGTCTTGCCCTGTCCTGCCTTGTCTTGCCCTGTCCTGCCTTGTCTTGCCTTGTCCTGTCTTGCCTTGTCCTGCCTTGTCTTGCCTTGTCCTGTCTTGCCTTGTCCTGCCTTGTCTTGCCTTGTCCTGCCTTGTCTTGCCTTGTCCTGCCTTGTCCTGCCTTGTCTTGCCTTGTCCTTGTCTTGCCTTGTCCTGCCTTGTCTTGCCTTGTCCTGTCTTGCCTTGTCCTGCCTTGTCTTGCCTTGTCCTGTCTTGCCTTGTCCTGCCTTGTCTTGTCCTGCCCTGCCTTGTCTTGTCCTGTCTTGCCCTGTCCTGTCTTGCCCTGTCCTGTCTTGCCTTGTCCTGCCTTGTCTTGCCCTGTCCTGTCTTGCCCTGCCTTGTCTTGCCCTGTCCTGCCTTGTCTTGCCTTGTCCTGTCTTGCCTTGTCCTGCCTTGTCTTGCCTTGTCCTGTCTTGCCTTGTCCTGCCTTGTCCTGCCTTGTCTTGCCTTGTCTTGCCTTGTCCTGTCTTGCCTTGTCCTGCCTTGTCTTGCCTTGTCCTGTCTTGCCTTGTCCTGCCTTGTCTTGCCTTGTCCTGCCTTGTCCTGCCTTGTCCTGCCTTGTCCTGCCTTGTCTTGCCCTGTCCTGCCTTGTCTTGCCCTGTCCTGCCTTGTCTTGCCCTGTCCTGCCTTGTCTTGCCTTGTCCTGTCTTGCCTTGTCCTGCCTTGTCCTGCCTTGTCTTGCCTTGTCTTGCCTTGTCCTGTCTTGCCTTGTCCTGCCTTGTCTTGCCTTGTCCTGTCTTGCCTTGTCTTGCCTTGTCCTGCCTTGTCTTGCCTTGTCCTGCCTTGTCTTGCCTTGTCCTGTCTTGCCTTGTCCTGCCTTGTCTTGCCTTGTCCTGTCTTGCCTTGTCCTGCCTTGTCCTGCCCTGCCTTGTCTTGTCCTGTCTTGCCCTGTCCTGTCTTGCCCTGTCCTGTCCTGTCCTGTCTTGCCCTGTCCTGCCTTGTCCTGTCTTGCCCTGCCTTGTCCTGCCTTGTCCTGCCTTGTCTTGCCCTGTCCTGCATTGTCTTGCCCTGTCTTGCCTTGTCCTGCCTTGTCTTGCCTTGTCCTGTCTTGCCTTGTCCTGCCTTGTCCTGCCTTGTCTTGCCTTGTCTTGCCTTGTCCTGCCTTGTCCTGTCTTGCCTTGTCCTGCCTTGTCTTGCCTTGTCCTGTCTTGCCTTGTCCTGCCTTGTCATGCCTTGTCTTGCCTTGTCCTGCCTTGTCCTGCCTTGTCTTGCCTTGTCTTGCCTTGTCCTGTCTTGTCTTGCCTTGTCCTGCCTTGTCCTGCCCTGTCCTGTCTTGCCTTGTCCTGTCTTGTCTTGCCTTGTCCTGTCTTGTCTTGCCTTGTCCTGCCTTGTCCTGCCTTGTCTTGCCTTGTCCTGCCTTGTCTTGCCTTGTCCTGCCTTGTCCTGTCCTGTCCTGCCCTGTCCTGTCTTGCCTTGTCCTGCCTTGTCTTGCCCTGTCCTGCCTTGTCTTGCCCTGTCCTGTCTTGCCCTGCCTTGTCTTGCCCTGTCCTGCCTTGTCTTGCCCTGTCCTGTCCTGTCCTGTCCTGCCTTGTCCTGCCTTGTCTTGCCCTGTCCTGTCCTGTCTTGCCCTGTCCTGCCTTGTCTTGCCCTGTCCTGTCTTGCCTTGTCTTGCCCTGTCCTGCCTTGTCTTGCCCTGTCCTGCCTGTCTTGCCCTGTCCTGTCTTGCCTTGTCCTGCCTTGTCTTGCCCTGTCCTGCCTTGTCTTGTCTTGCCCTGTCTTGCCCTGTCCTGTCCTGTCTTGCCCTGTCCTGTCCTGTCTTGCCCTGTCCTGTCTTGCCTTGTCCTGCCTTGTCTTGCCTTGTCCTGCCTTGTCTTGCCTTGTCCTGCCTTGTCTTGCCTTGTCCTGCCTTGTCTTGCCTTGTCTTGCCTTGTCCTGCCTTGTCCTGCCTTGTCTTGCCTTGTCTTGCCCTGTCCTGTCCTGTCTTGCCCTGTCCTGCCTTGTCTTGCCCTGTCCTGTCTTGCCTTGTCCTGCCTTGTCTTGCCCTGTCCTGCCTTGTCTTGCCCTGTCCTGCCTGTCTTGCCCTGTCCTGTCTTGCCTTGTCCTGCCTTGTCTTGCCTTGTCTTGCCCTGTCTTGCCCTGTCCTGTCCTGTCTTGCCCTGTCCTGTCCTGTCTTGCCCTGTCCTGTCCTGTCTTGCCCTGTCCTGTCCTGTCTTGCCCTGTCCTGTCTTGCCCTGTCCTGTCTTGCCCTGTCCTGTCTTGCCTTGTCCTGCCTTGCCTTGTCCTGCCTTGCCTTGTCCTGCCTTGTCTTGCCTTGTCCTGCCTTGTCTTGCCTTGTCCTGCCTTGTCTTGCCTTGTCCTGCCTTGTCTTGCCCTGCCTTGTCTTGCCTTGTCCTGTCTTGCCTTGTCCTGCCTTGTCCTGCCTTGTCTTGTCTTGCCTTGTCCTGCCTTGTCTTGCCCTGTCCTGTCTTGCCCTGACCTGTCTTGCCCTGTCCTGTCTTGCCTTGTCCTGCCTTGTCTTGCCTTGTCCTGCCTTGTCTTGCCTTGTCTTGCCTTGTCCTGCCTTGTCTTGCCTTGTCTTGTCCTGCCTTGTCTTGCCTTGTCCTGCCCTGTCCTGCCTTGCCCTGTCCTGCCTTGCCCTGTCCTGCCTTGTCTTGTCTTGTCCTGCCTTGTCTTGTCCTGCCTTGCCCTGTCCTGCCTTGTCTTGTCTTGTCTTGTCTTGCCTTGTCCTGCCTTGTCTTGCCCTGTCCTGCCTTGTCCTGCCTTGTCTTGCCTTGTCCTGTCTTGCCTTGTCCTGCCTTGTCTTGCCCTGTCCTGCCTTGTCTTGCCCTGTCCTGCCTTGTCTTGCCCTGTCTTGCCCTCTCCTGCCTTGTCTTGCCCTGTCCTGTCTTGCCCTGTCCTGTCTTGCCCTGTCCTGTCTTTTTTTGCCTTGTCCTGCCTTGTCTTGCCCTGTCCTGTCTTGCCTTGTCCTGCCTTGTCTTGCCCTGTCCTGCCTTGTCTTGCCCTGTCCTGCCTTGTCTTGCCCTGTCCTGCCTTGTCTTGCCCTGTCTTGCCCTGTCCTGCCTTGTCTTGCCCTGTCCTGTCCTGTCTTGCCCTGTCCTGTCTTGCCCTGTCCTGTCTTGCCCTGTCCTGTCTTGCCCTGTCCTGTCTTGCCCTGTCCTGTCCTGTTCTGTCTTGCACTGTCTTGTCCTGCCCTGTCCTGTCTTTTTTTGCCTTGTCCTGCCTTGTCTTGCCCTGTCCTGTCTTGCCCTGTCCTAACTTGTCTTGCCCTGTCCTGCCTTGTCTTGCCCTGTCCTGCCTTGTCTTGCCCTGTCCTGCCTTGTCTTGCCCTGTCCTGCCTTGTCTTGCCTTGTCCTGCCTTGTCTTGCCCTGTCCTGCCTTGTCTTGCCCTGTCATGCCTTGTCTTGCCCTGTCCTGCCTTGCCTTGTCTTGCCTTGTCTTGCCTTGTCTTGCCTTGTCTTGCCTTGTCTTGTCTTGCCTTGTCCTGCCCTGTCCTGCCTTGCCCTGTCCTGCCTTGCCCTGTCCTGCCTTGTCTTGTCTTGTCCTGCCTTGTCTTGTCTTGTCCTGCCTTGCCCTGTCCTGCCTTGTCTTGTCTTGTCTTGTCTTGCCTTGTCCTGCCTTGTCTTGCCCTGTCCTGCCTTGTCCTGCCTTGTCTTGCCTTGTCCTGTCTTGCCTTGTCCTGCCTTGTCTTGCCCTGTCCTGCCTTGTCTTGCCCTGTCCTGCCTTGTCTTGCCCTGTCTTGCCCTCTCCTGCCTTGTCTTGCCCTGTCCTGTCTTGCCCTGTCCTGTCTTGCCCTGTCCTGTCTTTTTTTGCCTTGTCCTGCCTTGTCTTGCCCTGTCCTGTCTTGCCTTGTCCTGCCTTGTCTTGCCCTGTCCTGCCTTGTCTTGCCCTGTCCTGCCTTGTCTTGCCCTGTCCTGCCTTGTCTTGCCCTGTCTTGCCCTGTCCTGCCTTGTCTTGCCCTGTCCTGTCCTGTCTTGCCCTGTCCTGTCTTGCCCTGTCCTGTCTTGCCCTGTCCTGTCTTGCCCTGTCCTGTCTTGCCCTGTCCTGTCTTGCCCTGTCTTGCACTGTCTTGTCCTGCCCTGTCCTGTCTTTTTTTGCCTTGTCCTGCCTTGTCTTGCCCTGTCCTGCCTTGTCTTGCCTTGTCCTGCCTTGTCTTGCCCTGTCCTGCCTTGTCTTGCCCTGTCATGCCTTGTCTTGCCCTGTCCTGCCTTGCCTTGTCCTGCCTTGTCTTGCCTTGTCCTGCCTTGTCTTGCCTTGTCCTGCCTTGTCTTGCCTTGTCCTGCCTTGTCTTGCCCTGCCTTGTCTTGCCTTGTCCTGTCTTGCCTTGTCCTGCCTTGTCTTGCCTTGTCCTGCCTTGTCTTGCCTTGTCCTGCCTTGTCTTGTCTTGCCTTGCCTTGTCCTGCCTTGTCTTGCCCTGTCCTGTCTTGCCCTGTCCTGTCTTGCCCTGTCCTGTCTTGCCCTGTCCTGCCTTGTCTTGCCCTGTCCTGCCTTGTCTTGCCCTGTCATGTCTTGCCTTGTCCTGCCTTGTCTTGCCCTGTCATGCCTTGTCTTGCCCTGTCCTGCCTTGCCTTGTCCTGCCTTGCCTTGTCCTGCCTTGTCTTGCCTTGTCCTGCCTTGTCTTGCCCTGTCCTGTCTTGCCTTGTCCTGCCTTGTCTTGCCCTGTCCTGCCCTGTCCTGTCCTGCCCTGTCTTGCCCTGTCCTGCCTTGCCTTGTCCTGCCTTGTCTTGTCCTGCCTTGTCTTGCCTTGTCCTGCCTTGCCCTGTCCTGCCTTGTCTTGCCCTGTCCTGCCTTGTCTTGCCTTGTCCTGCCTTGTCCTGCCCTGTCCTGCCTTGTCTTGCCCTGTCATGCCTTGTCTTGCCCTGTCCTGCCTTGTCTTGTCTTGCCTTGCCTTGTCCTGCCTTGTCTTGCCCTGCCTTGTCTTGCCTTGTCCTGTCTTGCCTTGTCCTGCCTTGTCTTGCCTTGTCCTGCCTTGTCTTGCCTTGCCTTGCCTTGTCCTGCCTTGTCTTGCCCTGTCCTGTCTTGCCCTGTCCTGTCTTGCCCTGTCCTGTCTTGCCCTGTCCTGCCTTGTCTTGCCTTGTCCTGCCTTGTCTTGCCCTGTCCTGCCTTGTCTTGCCCTGTCATGCCTTGTCTTGCCCTGTCCTGCCTTGCCTTGTCCTGCCTTGTCTTGCCTTGTCCTGCCTTGTCTTGCCTTGTCCTGCCTTGTCTTGCCCTGTCCTGTCTTGCCTTGTCCTGCCTTGTCTTGCCCTGTCCTGCCCTGTCCTGTCCTGCCCTGTCTTGCCCTGTCCTGCCTTGCCTTGTCCTGCCTTGTCTTGCCTTGTCCTGCCTTGTCTTGCCCTGTCCTGCCTTGTCCTGCCTTGTCTTGCCTTGTCCTGCCTTGTCCTGTCCTGTCCTGTCTTGCCCTGTCCTGTCTTGTCCTGTCTTGCCCTGTCCTGTCCTGTCCTGCCTTGTCTTGCCTTGTCCTGCCTTGTCTTGCCTTGTCCTGCCTTGTCTTGCCCTGTCCTGCCCTGTCCTGCCTTGTCTTGCCTTGTCTTGTCCTGTCCTGTCTTGTCCTGTCTTGCCTTGTCCTGCCTTGTCTTGCCCTGTCCTGCCTTGTCTTGCCCTGTCCTGTCTTGCCCTGCCTTGTCTTGCCCTGTCCTGCCTTGTCTTGCCCTGTCCTGTCCTGTCCTGTCCTGCCTTGTCTTGCCTTGTCTTGCCTTGTCTTGCCCTGTCCTGTCCTGTCGTCTTGCCCTGTCCTGCCTTGTCTTGTCCTGCCTTGTCTTGCCCTGTCCTGCCTTGTCTTGCCCTGTCCTGCCTGTCTTGCCCTGTCCTGTCTTGCCTTGTCCTGCCTTGTCTTGCCCTGTCCTGCCTTGTCTTGCCCTGTCTTGCCCTGTCCTGTCCTGTCTTGCCCTGTCCTGTCTTGCCCTGTCCTGTCTTGCCCTGTCCTGTCTTGCCCTGTCCTGTCCTGTCTTGCCCTGTCCTGTCTTGCCCTGTCCTGTCTTGCCCTGTCCTGTCTTGCCTTGTCCTGTCTTGCCTTGTCCTGTCTTGCCTTGTCCTGCCTTGTCCTGCCTTGTCTTGTCTTGCCTTGTCCTGCCTTGTCTTGCCCTGTCCTGTCTTGCCCTGACCTGTCTTGCCCTGTCCTGTCTTGCCTTGTCCTGCCTTGTCTTGCCTTGTCCTGCCTTGTCTTGCCTTGTCTTGCCTTGTCCTGCCTTGTCTTGCCTTGTCTTGCCTTGTCTTGTCCTGCCTTGTCTTGCCTTGTCCTGTCCTGCCTTGCCCTGCCTTGTCTTGTCTTGTCCTGCCTTGTCTTGTCTTGTCCTGTCTTGCCCTGTCCTGTCTTGCCCTGTCCTGTCTTGCCCTGTCCTGTCTTGCCCTGTCCTGTCCTGTCTTGCCCTGTCCTGTCTTGCCCTGTCCTGTCTTGCCCTGTCCTGTCTTGCCTTGTCCTGTCTTGCCTTGTCCTGCCTTGTCCTGCCTTGTCTTGTCTTGCCTTGTCCTGCCTTGTCTTGCCCTGTCCTGTCTTGCCCTGACCTGTCTTGCCCTGTCCTGTCTTGCCTTGTCCTGCCTTGTCTTGCCTTGTCCTGCCTTGTCCTGCCTTGTCTTGCCTTGTCCTGTCTTGCCTTGCCTTGTCCTGCCTTGTCTTGCCCTGTCCTGCCTTGTCTTGTCCTGCCTTGTCTTGCCCTGTCTTGTCTTGCCCTGTCTTGCCCTGTCCTGCCTTGTCTTGCCCTGTCCTGTCCTGTCTTGCCCTGTCCTGTCTTGCCCTGTCCTGTCTTTTTTTGCCTTGTCCTGCCTTGTCTTGCCCTGTCCTGTCTTGCCTTGTCCTGCCTTGTCTTGCCCTGTCCTGCCTTGTCTTGCCCTGTCCTGCCTTGTCTTGCCCTGTCCTGCCTTGTCTTGCCCTGTCTTGCCCTGTCTTGCCCTGTCTTGCCCTGTCTTGCCCTGTCTTGCCCTGTCCTGTCCTGTCTTGCCCTGTCCTGTCTTGCCCTGTCTTGCCCTGTCCTGTCCTGTTCTGTCTTGTCCTGCCCTGTCCTGTCTTTTTTTGCCTTGTCCTGCCTTGTCTTGCCTTGTCCTGCCTTGTCTTGCCTTGTCTTGCCTTGTCCTGCCTTGTCTTGCCTTGTCTTTTCTTGTCTTGTCCTGCCTTGTCTTGCCTTGTCCTGCCCTGTCCTGCCTTGCCCTGTCCTGCCTTGTCTTGTCCTGCCTTGTCTTGTCTTGTCCTGCCTTGCCCTGTCCTGCCTTGTCTTGTCTTGTCTTGTCTTGCCTTGTCCTGCCTTGTCTTGCCCTGTCCTGCCTTGTCTTGCCTTGTCCTAACTTGTCTTGCCCTGTCCTGCCTTGTCTTGCCCTGTCCTGCCTTGTCTTGCCCTGTCCTGCCTTGTCTTGCCCTGTCCTGCCTTGTCTTGCCCTGTCCTGCCTTGTCTTGCCCTGTCCTGCCTTGCCTTGTCCTGCCTTGTCTTGCCTTGTCCTGCCTTGTCTTGCCTTGTCCTGCCTTGTCTTGCCTTGTCCTGCCTTGTCTTGCCCTGCCTTGTCTTGCCTTGTCCTGTCTTGCCTTGTCCTGCCTTGTCTTGCCTTGTCCTGCCTTGTCTTGCCTTGCCTTGCCTTGTCCTGCCTTGTCTTGCCCTGTCCTGTCTTGCCCTGTCCTGTCTTGCCCTGTCCTGTCTTGCCCTGTCCTGCCTTGTCTTGCCCTGTCCTGCCCTGTCCTGTCCTGCCCTGTCTTGCCCTGTCCTGCCTTGCCTTGTCCTGCCTTGTCTTGCCTTGTCCTGCCTTGTCTTGCCTTGTCTTGCCTTGTCCTGCCTTGTCTTGCCTTGTCCTGTCTTGCCTTGTCCTGCCTTGTCTTGCCTTGTCCTGCCTTGTCTTGCCCTGTCCTGTCTTGCCCTGTCTTGTCCTGTCTTGCCCTGTCCTGTCCTGTCCTGTCCTGTCTTGTCCTGTCTTGCCCTGTCCTGTCCTGTCTTACCCTGTCTTGTCTTGTCCTGCCTTGTCTTGCCCTGTCCTGCCCTGTCCTGCCCTGTCTTGCCCTGTCCTGCCTTGCCTTGTCCTGCCTTGTCTTGCCTTGTCCTGCCTTGTCTTGCCTTGTCTTGCCTTGTCCTGCCTTGTCTTGCCTTGTCCTGCCTTGTCTTGCCTTGTCCTCCCTTGTCTTGCCTTGTCCTGCCTTGTCTTGCCCTGTCCTGCCTTGTCTTGCCTTGTCCTGTCTTGCCTTGTCCTGCCTTGTCTTGCCTTGTCCTGCCTTGTCTTGTCCTGCCTTGTCCTGCCTTGTCCTGCCTTGTCCTGCCTTGTCCTGCCTTGTCTTGCCTTGTCCTGCCTTGTCTTGCCTTGTCTTGCCTTGTCCTGTCTTGCCTTGTCCTGTCTTGCCTTGTCCTGCCTTGTCTTGCCTTGTCCTGTCTTGCCTTGTCTTGCCTTGTCCTGTCTTGCCTTGTCTTGCCCTGTCCTGCCTTGTCTTGCCCTGCCCTGTCCTGCCTTGCCCTGTCCTGCCTTGCCCTGTCCTGCCTTGTCTTGTCATGCCTTGTCTTGCCTTGTCCTGCCTTGTCTTGTCCTGCCTTGTCCTGCCTTGTCTTGCCTTGTCCTGCCTTGTCTTGCCCTGTCCTGTCCTGTCTTGCCCTGTCCTGTCTTTTTTTGCCTTGTCCTGCCTTGTCTTGCCCTGTCCTGCCTTGTCTTGCCCTGTCCTGCCTTGTCTTGCCCTGTCCTGCCTTGTCTTGCCTTGTCCTGCCTTGTCTTGCCCTGTCCTGTCTTGCCTTGTCCTGCCTTGTCTTGCCCTGTCCTGCCTTGTCTTGCCCTGTCCTGCCTTGTCTTGCCCTGTCCTGCCTTGTCTTGCCTTGTCTTGCCTTGTCCTGCCTTGTCTTGCCTTGTCCTGCCTTGTCTTGATTTGTCCTGCCTTGTCTTGCCTTGTCCTGCCTTGTCTTGCCTTGTCTTGCCTTGTCTTGCCTTGTCTTGCCTTGTCCTGTCTTGCCTTGTCCTGCCTTGTCTTGCCTTGTCCTGCCTTGTCTTGCCTTGTCCTGCCTTGTCTTGCCTTGTCCTGCCTTGTCTTGCCTTGTCTTGCCTTGTCTTGCCTTGTCCTGCCTTGTCTTGCCTTGTCCTGCCTTGTCTTGCCTTGTCCTGCCTTGTCTTGCCTTGTCCTGCCTTGTCTTGCCCTGTCCTGCCTTGTCTTGCCCTGTCCTGCATTGTCTTGCCCTGTCCTGTCTTGCCTTGTCTTGTCTTGCCCTGTCCTGTCTTGTCTTGTCTTGTCCTGTCTTGCCCTGTCCTGTCCTGTCTTGCCTTGTCCTGCCTTGTCTTGTCCTGCCAAGAAAGGCTGGTTGTAGCACATATACCTGCACACATACTGGACTGATAAGGAACACTGCTTTTAACTATTATTAGTATTAGTATTATAATGATTTGAACAAGTTGGGACAACCCTTCAGTTCACTACTGTACCTATCAATTATCCAGTAGTAGTGATTATGGTTCCTCAATATACATTTAACATATTACAGCGTAGGCTATGTGTTACAGCACTACTTTTGGTGTTTTTTCAGGAATTGCTCTTGAGAAAATGTCATGTAATTGTCCCCTCCAAAGTTGATATCCGATTTTAGCCCCTGCTAGGGCAGATGGCACACAGACAGCAGAACTGGGGACAGATATGCAGGGACAGACTGGCAGAGACAGGGAGTCTCAGGTAAGTTTGTTGCACCCCATATACCGTTAGTTTACAGTACCATTGCCACCTACTGTCCAGTATGTATGCAGGTATATGTACTACAACCAGCAATACCAAGAAAGGCTGGTTGTAAGCACATATACCTGCACACATACTGGACTGAAAAGGAACACTGCTTTAACTATTATTAGTAGTAGTATTATAATGATTTGAACAAGTTGGGACAACCCTTCAGTTAACTACTGTACCTATCAATTATCCAGTAGTAGTGATTATGGTTCCTCAATATACATTTAACATATTACAGCGTAGGCTATGTGTTACAGCACTACTTTTGGTGTTTTTTCAGGAATTGCTCTTGAGAAAATGTCATGTAATTGTCCCCTCCAAAGTTGATATCCGATTTTAGCCCCTGCTAGGGCAGATGGCACACAGACAGCAGAACTGGGGACAGATATGCAGGGACAGACTGGCAGAGACAGGGAGTCTCAGGTAAGTTTGTTGCACCCCATATACAGTCAGTGTACTTTTGGTGTTTTTTCAGGAATTGCTCTTGAGAAAATGTCATGTAATTGTCCCTTCTAAGTTGATATCAGATTTTAGCCCCTGCTAGGGCAGATGGCACACAGACAGCAGAACTGGGGACAGATATGCAGGGACAGACTGGCAGAGACAGGGAGTCTCAGGTAAGTTTGTTGCACCCCATATACAGTCAGTGTACAGTACCATTGCCACCTACTGTCCAGTATGTACAGTGCCTTGCGAAAGTATTCGGCCCCCTTGAACTTTGCAACCTTTTGCCACATTTCAGGCTTCAAAAATAAAGATATAAAACTGTATTTTTTTGTGAAGAATCAACAACAAGTGGGACACAATCATGAAGTGGAACGAAATTTATTGGATATTTCAAACTTTTTTAACAAATCAAAAACTGAAAAATTGGGCTTGCAAAATTATTCAGCCCCCTTGTAAGCGCCACCTTTTGCTGCGATTACAGCTGTAAGTCGCTTGGGGTATGTCTCTATCAGTTTTGCACATCGAGAGACTGACATTTTTTCCCATTCCTCCTTGCAAAACAGCTCGAGCTCATTGAGGTTGGATGGAGAGCATTTGTGAACAGCAGTTTTCAGTTCTTTCCACAGATTCTCTATTGGATTCAGGTCTGGACTTTGATTTGGCCATTCTAACACCTGGATATGTTTATTTTTGAACCATTCCATTGTAGATTTTGCTTTATGTTTTGGATCATTGTCTTGTTGGAAGACAAATCTCCGTCCCAGTCTCAGGTCTTTTGCAGACTCCATCAGGTTTTCTTCCAGAATGGTCCTGTATTTGGCTCCATCCATCTTCCCATCAATTTTATCCATCTTCCCTGTCCCTGCTGAAGAAAAGCAGGCCCAAACCATGATGCTGCCACCACCATGTTTGACAGTGGGGATGGTGTGTTCTGTGATGCTTTTACGCCAAACATAACGTTTTGCATTGTTGGCAAAAAGTTCAATTTTGGTTTCATCTGACCAGAGCACCTTCTTCCACATGTTTGGTGTGTCTCCCAGGTGGCTTGTGGCAAACTTTAAACGACACTTTTTATGGATATCTTTAAGAAATGGCTTTCTTCTTGCCACTCTTCCATAAAGGCCAGATTTGTGCAATATACAACTGATTGTTGTCGTATGGACAGAGTCTCCCACCTCAGCTGTAGATCTCTGCAGTTCATCCAGAGTGATCATGGGCCTCTTGGCTGCATCTCTGATCAGTCTTCTCCTTGTATGAGCTGAAAGTTTAGAGGGACGGCCAGGTCTTGGTAGATTTGCAGTGGTCTGATACTCCTTCCATTTCAATATTATCGCTTGCACAGTGCTTCTTGGGATGTTTAAAGCTTGGGAAATCTTTTTGTATCCAAATCCGGCTTTAAACTTCTTCACAACAGTATCTCGGACCTGCCCGGTGTGTTCCTTGTTCTTCATGATGCTCTCTGCGCTTTTAACGGACCTCTGAGACTATCACAGTGCAGGTGCATTTATACGGAGACTTGATTACACACCGGTGGATTGTATTTATCATCTTTAGTCATTTAGGTCAACATTGGATCATTCAGAGATCCTCACTGAACTTCTAGAGAGAGTTTGCAGCACTGAAAGTAAAGGGGCTGAATAAGTTGACATGCCCAATTTTTCAGTTTTTGATTTGTTAAAAAAGTTTGAAATATCCAATAAATGTCGTTCCACTTCATGATTGTGTCCCACTTGTTGTTGATTCTTCACAAAAAAATACAGTTTTATATCTTTATGTTTGAAGCCTGAAATGTGGCAAAAGGTCGCAAAGTTCAAGGGGGCCGAATAGAGGCGATTTCACGTTGTAACACGTTGAAATAAATGATGAAAGGCTGGTTGTAAGTACATATACCTGCATACATACTGGACTGATAAGGAACACTGCTTTAACTATTATTAGTAGTAGTATTATAATGATTTGAACAAGTTGGGACAACCCTTCAGTTAACTACTGTACCTATCAATTATCCAGTAGTAGTGATTATGGTTCCTCAATATACATTTAACATATTACAGCGTAGGCTATGTGTTACAGCACTACTTTTGGTGTTTTTTCAGGAATTGCTCTTGAGAAAATGTCATGTAATTGTCCCCTCCCAAAGTTGATAACAGATTTTAGCCCCTGCTAGGGCAGATGGCACACAGACAGCAGAACTGGGGACAGATATGCAGGGACAGACTGGCAGAGACAGGGAGTCCCAGGTAAGTTTGTTGCACCCCAGATACAGTCAGTGTACAGTACCATTGCCACATACTGTCCAGTATGTATGCAGGTATATGTACTACAACCAGCAATACCAAGAAAGGCTGGTTGTAAAAGCACATATACCTGCATACATACTGGACTGATAAGGAACACTGCTTTTAACCATTATTAGTATTAGTATTATAATGATTTGAACAAGTTGGGACAACCCTTCAGTTAACTACTGTACCTATCAATTATCCAGTAGTAGTGATTATGGTTCCTCAATATACATTTAACATATTACAGCGTAGGCTATGTGTTACAGCACTACTTTTGGTGTTTTTTCAGGAATTGCTCTTGAGAAAATGTCATGTAATTGTCCCCTTCAAAGTTGATATCAGATTTTAGCCCCTGCTAGGGCAGATGGCACACAGACAGCAGAACTGGGGACAGATATGCAGGGACAGACTGGCAGAGACAGGGAGTCTCAGGTAAGTTTGTTGCACCCCATATACAGTCAGTGTACAGTACCATTGCCACCTACTGTCCAGTATGTACAGTGCCTTGCGAAAGTATTCGGCCCCCTTGAACTTTGCAACCTTTTGCCACATTTCAGGCTTCAAAAATAAAGATATAAAACTGTATTTTTTCGTGAAGAATCAACAACAAGTGGGACACAATCATGAAGTGGAACGACATTTATTGGATATTTCAAACTTTTTTAACAAATCAAAAACTGAAAAATTGGGCTTGCAAAATTATTCAGCCCCCTTGTAAGCGCCACCTTTTGCTGCGATTACAGCTGTAAGTCGCTTGGGGTATGTCTCTATCAGTTTTGCACATCGAGAGACTGACATTTTTTCCCATTCCTCCTTGCAAAACAGCTCGAGCTCATTGAGGTTGGATGGAGAGCATTTGTGAACAGCAGTTTTCAGTTCTTTCCACAGATTCTCTATTGGATTCAGGTCTGGACTTTGATTTGGCCATTCTAACACCTGTATATGTTTATTTTTGAACCATTCCATTGTAGATTTTGCTTTATGTTTTGGATCATTGTCTTGTTGGAAGACAAATCTCCGTCCCAGTCTCAGGTCTTTTGCAGACTCCATCAGGTTTTCTTCCAGAATGGTCCTGTATTTGGCTCCATCCATCTTCCCATCAATTTTATCCATCTTCCCTGTCCCTGCTGAAGAAAAGCAGGCCCAAACCATGATGCTGCCACCACCATGTTTGACAGTGGGGATGGTGTGTTCTGTGTTGCTTTTACGCCAAACATAACGTTTTGCATTGTTGGCAAAAAGTTCAATTTTGGTTTCATCTGACCAGAGCACCTTCTTCCACATGTTTGGTGTGTCTCCCAGGTGGCTTGTGGCAAACTTTAAACGACACTTTTTATGGATATCTTTAAGAAATGGCTTTCTTCTTGCCACTCTTCCATAAAGGCCAGATTTGTGCAATATACAACTGATTGTTGTCGTATGGACAGAGTCTCCCACCTCAGCTGTAGATCTCTGCAGTTCATCCAGAGTGATCATGGGCCTCTTGGCTGCATCTCTGATCAGTCTTCTCCTTGTATGAGCTGAAAGTTTAGAGGGACGGCCAGGTCTTGGTAGATTTGCAGTGGTCTGATACTCCTTCCATTTCAATATTATCGCTTGCACAGTGCTTCTTGGGATGTTTAAAGCTTGGGAAATCTTTTTGTATCCAAATCCGGCTTTAAACTTCTTCACAACAGTATCTCGGACCTGCCCGGTGTGTTCCTTGTTCTTCATGATGCTCTCTGCGCTTTTAACGGACCTCTGAGACTATCACAGTGCAGGTGCATTTATACGGAGACTTGATTACACACCGGTGGATTGTATTTATCATCTTTAGTCATTTAGGTCAACATTGGATCATTCAGAGATCCTCACTGAACTTCTGGAGAGAGTTTGCTGCACTGAAAGTAAAGGGGCTGAATAAGTTTGCATGCCCAATTTTTCAGTTTTTGATTTGTTAAAAAAGTTTGAAATATCCAATAAATGTCGTTCCACTTCATGATTGTGTCCCACTTGTTGTTGATTCTTCACAAAAAAATACAGTTTTATATCTTTATGTTTGAAGCCTGAAATGTGGCAAAAGGTCGCAAAGTTCAAGGGGGCCGAATACTTTCGCAAGGCACTGTAACTGTTCAAACTAGATGATAGGGACACTGTGGACAATTTTCAGCAAGTTGCAGCAAATAAACTAACAGAAATAACCACTTTTCCATAAACAAGGTCTAAATCATGTTTGATTGCACTCTGGAAGTACATTTTTCACAGAACTGTTCAAACAAGATGATAGGAACACTGTGGACCATTTTCAGCAAGTTGCAGCATTGAACTACAGAAATAACCACTTTTCCATAAACAAGGTCTAAATCATGATTGGTTGCACTCTGAATACAATGTTTTAAACATAACTGTTCAAACTACTGGCAGACGAAAACCAGAGAAGATTTGCCTGATCCTAAACCCTCCATACACCTACCGAAACACAGGACGGAACTCTAAGGGCGGATGCATGACAACCATAGAGAGGGCTCGCCTTCTGGGTTTTTGTCTGCTCAAACCACTTGTAGTTTAAACACTAACCACTTGACAGGGACACATGGCAACCAACTGAGGTCCGGACCTGCACAAGGTACGCAACTCAATGGTTTTGCCTGATCCTACGCCGAGTATACCCATACAGACCAGCTGGATTCGACTAGACAGGTGTTAATTCAGAGTTAGGATCCTGGAAGGGAATAACTCCTAATTACACACATGATTGAAAACATCCAGGGCCAAAAGACTGACGAACACGGAAGTAAATACATAGACAACGTGGAGCTAAAAAAGAAGGATCCGACAGAGAGTAAACTCCTAGGTTGCACTATGCTTTCCACTTCCGTTGACAAGCAGACCTAGACATCATGACCATACCACTCGACATGGACACATGGCAACCAACCGAGGACCGGACCTGTTGACAGACCTACCTAACCCTAACCCTATACCTTAACCATTCTAAAAAACTATACCTAACCCTAAGCTTAACTATTCTATTCTAAAACTATTCTAAAAAACTATACCTTACTCTTACCTCAACCTTAACCATTCTAAAAACCATACCTAACCCTAACCCTACAGACAGACAGTCTTTAAACCCAACCAACGGGTTAATCTACAAGTGGGGCCTACTACTTTGGCCGGCCGCGCCCGGACCCCTCCGGCCCGCGCGTATATGATGTGGAGTGCACACCCCTCCCTTCCCCCCCTTCGGCTTCCACGTGTCAGAGATGGAAGTGGATCAACCGACTCAAAACTAGAACCTAACCCTAAACCCCTAACCCTAAACCCCTATCCCTAACCCCCTATCCCTAACCCTAACCCTCTAACCCTAAAACCCTCTAACCCTAACCCTAAACCCCTATCCCTAACCCCCTATCCCTAACCCTCTAACCCTTAACCTCTAACCCCCTAACCCTCTAACCCCCCCTTAGGCTTCCACGTGTCAGAGATGGAAGTGGATCAACCGACTCAGAACTAGAAACTAACCCCTACCCCAACACCCTAACCCTACCCCGCCCTAACCCTAACCCCCTAACCCCTATCCCTAAACCCCTATCCCTAAACCCCTATCCCTAAACCCCCTAACCCTAAAACCCCCTAACCCTAAAACCCCCTAACCCTCTAACCCTAACCCCTAACCCTAACCCTAACCAGTTGAAACGAAACACAATTATATTCAAAACCTAACCCTAACCCCCTAACCGTAACCCTAACCCTGGATCAACAGACTCAAAACTAGAAACCTAACCCCAACCCTCGTAACCCTAACCCTCGTAACCCTAACCCTCGAAACCCTAACCCTCAATCCTAACCCTCGAAATCCTAACCCTCGCAACCCTAACCCTCGAAACCCTAACCCTCGAAACCCTAACCCTCGAAACCCTAACCCTGGATCAACAGACTCAAAACTAGAAACCTAACCCTAACCAGTTGAAACAAAACACAATTATATTCAAAACCTAACCCTCTAACCCAAACCCCCTAACCCTAAGCGCATATGAGTGGAGTACACCCCCTCCCTTCCCCCCTCCGGTTTCCACGTGTCAGAGATAGAAGTGGATCAACCGATTCAAACCTAGAACCCTAACCCCCTAACCCTGACCCCCCTAACCCTAAACCTAACCCCTAACCTCTAACCCAAACACTGGAGCAGTTACACCAACTTCGGAGGACACACATCACTGGAAACAACAAACAAAAAAAAATCCGGACCCGTATCTCCCATTCCCCAAGTGGACGAAAACACGGCAAAAAAATCTACCGCATACACAGGATCCCAAATGGACAAAAACGCGATGGTAGCTAGACTTGTATGGCAATTTAGCTAGTTAACTTGCTAGCTAATTTGTCCTGTGATATAAACATTACGTTATTTTTTTACCTGAATTACACAAATTCCTCTACTCCGACAATTAATCCACACATAAACCGGTCAACTGAATCGTTTCTAGTCATCCCTCCTTCTTCATCTTTGAATTTATATGGTTATTGCCATCAACACAAATCAGTTCGTGCTTCAATCAACCACGTGAGTGAGGAGATATCACGTGCATAGGCAGAAATCCCAGGGGGGACACGACCCCCCTATCCTGGGAAAAATATGATTTCCCCCCCAATATATCACTGTAAACATATCTATGTAATTTCAATAATATGAATGAACGCAATGAAAGCACTTAAGCTGATTATAGACACTAATAGCGCGTTTTTAAGTTTCAAAAGATAGCGACCCCTTTGCCTCACAATGGTTTGATCCACTGTAGGTCATTAGTTTAGCTAACTAATGAAACTAATTGACTTGAGGTTAACGTTGGAAGCGTTCACACACACACTTGCTGAATTTGCAGAGCTGGCGCGCAAACTAAAGCAAACATTAACTATCAAGCTAGCTAGCTAACTAGTACCTATTCAATTTATGTGGAGTTGTCAAAAATTGAACTTTTGCTATCGTCTGTTAACAAGGTTGGTTATGTTTCCACCTGCCTCTAAAGAAATGTGTATTTAATGTTCAAGCATTCTTATTGGTTGGATCTCATCATTCAAGCATTCTTATTGGTTGATTTCATCTGGGTGCTTGTGTCACTGACTAACACCATGGTGTAGCTCCAGTTCTCCTCAGTCCGAGAAAACACATAGAGAAGGGTATGTGTTGCAGATTACTCCTTTGTAGAAGTCCATAACATGAAATAGATTAAACATCCCAAGGTTAATGCTGTAGATATTGTTATAAGGGAGTGTGAGACTATTGAAACATGTAACTTTCAGAGTTTTATTGTTGTTATTAATATAGTTTACAGAGTGCTAAAAGTGCTGCTGTTGCTAGCTAGCAAGCCTTTCTGGATGTAGACGATTAGCTTTGCTGGCCACCTGTGCTGGCGTTGCATTATGGGAGATGTAGTTTGGTCCTCTACGGTTTGAATGGAATAGAGGCGATTTCACGTTGTAACACGTTGAAATAAATGATGAAAGGCTGGTTGTAAGTACATATACCTGCATACATACTGGACTGATAAGGAACACTGCTTTAACTATTATTAGTAGTAGTATTATAATGATTTGAACAAGTTGGGACAACCCTTCAGTTAACTACTGTACCTATCAATTATCCAGTAGTAGTGATTATGGTTCCTCAATATACATTTAACATATTACAGCGTAGGCTATGTGTTACAGCACTACTTTTGGTGTTTTTTCAGGAATTGCTCTTGAGAAAATGTCATGTAATTGTCCCCTCCAAAGTTGATATCCGATTTTAGCCCCTGCTAGGGCAGATGGCACACAGACAGCAGAACTGGGGACAGATATGCAGGGACAGACTGGCAGAGACAGGGAGTCTCAGGTAAGTTTGTTGCACCCCATATACAGTTAGTTTACAGTACCATTGCCACCTACTGTCCAGTATGTATGCAGGTATATGTACTACAACCAGCAATACCAAGAAAGGCTGGTTGTATGTAGCACATATACCTGCATACATACTGGACTGATAAGGAACACTGCTTTAACTATTATTAGTAGAAGTATTATAATGATTTGAACAAGTTGGGACAACCCTTCAGTTAACTACTGTACCTATCAATTATCCAGTAGTAGTGATTATGGTTCCTCAATATACATTTAACATATTACAGCGTAGGCTATGTGTTACAGCACTACTTTTGGTGTTTTTTCAGGAATTGCTCTTGAGAAAATGTCATGTAATTGTCCCCTTCAAAGTTGATATCAGATTTTAGCCCCTGCTAGGGCAGATGGCACACAGACAGCAGAACTGGGGACAGATATGCAGGGACAGACTGGCAGAGACAGGGAGTCTCAGGTAAGTTTGTTGCACCCCATATACCGTTAGTTTACAGTACCATTGCCACCTACTGTCCAGTATGTATGCAGGTATATGTACTACAACCAGCAATACCAAGAAAGGCTGGTTGTAAGCACATATACCTGCACACATACTGGACTGAAAAGGAACACTGCTTTAACTATTATTAGTAGTAGTATTATAATGATTTGAACAAGTTGGGACAACCCTTCAGTTAACTACTGTACCTATCAATTATCCAGTAGTAGTGATTATGGTTCCTCAATATACATTTAACATATTACAGCGTAGGCTGTGTTACAGCACTACTTTTGGTGTTTTTTCAGGAATTGCTCTTGAGAAAATGTCATGTAATTGTCCCCTCCAAAGTTGATATCCGATTTTAGCCCCTGCTAGGGCGGATGGCACACAGACAGCAGAACTGGGGACAGATATGCAGGGACAGACTGGCAGAGACAGGGAGTCTCAGGTAAGTTTGTTGCACCCCATATACAGTCAGTGTACAGTACCATTGCCACCTACTGTCCAGTATGTATGCAGGTATATGTACTACAACCAGCAATACCAAGAAAGGCTGGTTGTAAGCACATATACCTGCACACATACTGGACTGATAAGGAACACTGCTTTAACTATTATTAGTAGTAGTATTATAATGATTTGAACAAGTTGGGACAACCCTTCAGTTCACTACTGTACCTATCAATTATCCAGTAGTAGTGATTATGGTTCCTCAATATACATTTAACATATTACAGCGTAGGCTATGTGTTACAGCACTACTTTTGGTGTTTTTTCAGGAATTGCTCTTGAGAAAATGTCATGTAATTGTCCCTTCTAAGTTGATATCAGATTTTAGCCTCTGCTAGAGCAGATGGCACACAGACAGCAGAACTGGGGACAGATATGCAGGGACAGACTGGCAGAGACAGGGAGTCTCAGGTAAGTTTGTTGCACCCCATATACAGTCAGTGTACAGTACCATTGCCACCTACTGTCCAGTATGTATGCAGGTATATGTACTACAACCAGCAATACCAAGAAAGGCTGGTTGTAAAAGCACATATACCTGCATACATACTGGACTGATAAGGAACACTGCTTTTAACTATTATTAGTATTAGTATTATAATGATTTGAACAAGTTGGGACAACCCTTCAGTTCACTACTGTACCTATCAATTATCCAGTAGTAGTGATTATGGTTCCTCAATATACATTTAACATATTACAGCGTAGGCTATGTGTTACAGCACTACTTTTGGTGTTTTTTCAGGAATTGCTCTTGAGAAAATGTCATGTAATTGTCCCTTCTAAGGCAGATGGCACACAGACAGCAGAACTGGGGACAGATATGCAGGGACAGACTGGCAGAGACAGGGAGTCTCAGGTAAGTTTGTTGCACCCCATATACAGTCAGTGTACAGTACCATTGCCACCTATACTGTCCAGTATGTATGCAGGTATATGTACTACAACCAGCAATACCAAGAAAGGCTGGGTGTAAGCACATATACCTGCACACATACTGGACTGATAAGGAGCACTGCTTTTAACTATTATTAGTAGTAGTATAATAATGATTTTAACAAGTTGGGACAACCCTTCAGTTCACTACTGTACCTATCAATTATCCAGTAGTAGTGATTATGGTTCCTCAATATACATTTAACATATTACAGCGTAGGCTATGTGTTACATCACTACTTTTGGTGTTTTTTCAGGAATTGCTCTTGAGAAAATGTCATGTAATTGTCCCCTCCAAAGTTGATATCAGATTTTAGCCCCTGCTAGGGCAGACTGGGGACAGATATGCAGGGGCAGACTGGCAGAGACAGGGAGTCTCAGGTAAGTTTGTTGCACCCCATATACAGTACCATTGCCACCTATACTGTCCAGTATGTATGCAGGTATATGTACTACAACCAGCAATACCAAGAAAGGCTGGGTGTAAGCACATATACCTGCACACATACTGGACTGATAAGGAGCACTGCTTTTAACTATTATTAGTAGTAGTATTATAATGATTTGAACAAGTTGGGACAACCCTTCAGTTCACTACTGTACCTATCAATTATCCAGTAGTAGTGATTATGGTTCCTCAATATACATTTAACATATTACAGCGTAGGCTATGTGTTACAGCACTACTTTTGGTGTTTTTTCAGGAATTGCTCTTGAGAAAATGTCATGTAATTGTCCCTTCTAAGTTGATATCAGATTTTAGCCTCTGCTAGGGCAGATGGCACACAGACAGCAGAACTGGGGACAGATATGCAGGGACAGACTGGCAGAGACAGGGAGTCTCAGGTAAGTTTGTTGCACCCCATATACAGTCAGTGTACAGTACCATTGCCACCTACTGTCCAGTATGTATGCAGGTATATGTACTACAACCAGCAATACCAAGAAAGGCTGGGTGTAAGCACATATACCTGCACACATACTGGACTGATAAGGAGCACTGCTTTTAACTATTATTAGTAGTAGTATTATAATGATTTGAACAAGTTGGGACAACCCTTCAGTTCACTACTGTACCTATCAATTATCCAGTAGTAGTGATTATGGTTCCTCAATATACATTTAACATATTACAGCGTAGGCTATGTGTTACAGCACTACTTTTGGTGTTTTTTCAGGAATTGCTCTTGAGAAAATGTCATGTAATTGTCCCCTCCAAAGTTTATATCAGATTTTAGCCCCTGCTAGGGCAGACTGCACACAGACAGCAGAAATGGGGACAGATATGCAGGGGCAGACTGGTAGAGACAGGGAGTCTCAGGTAAGTTTGTTGCACCCCATATACAGTACCATTGCCACCTACTGTCCAGTATGTATGCAGGTATATGTACTACAACCCGCAATACCAAGAAAGGCTGGTTGTAAAAGCACATATACCTGCATACATACTGGACTGATAAGGAGCACTGCTTTTAACTATTATTATTAGTAGTATTATAATGATTTGAACAAGTTGGGACAACCCTTCAGTTCACTACTGTACCTATCAATTATCCAGTAGTAGTGATTATGGTTCCTCAATATACATTTAACATATTACAGCGTAGGCTATGTGTTACAGCACTACTTTTGGTGTTTTTTCAGGAATTGCTCTTGAGAAAATGTCATGTAATTGTCCCTTCTAAGTTGATATCAGATTTTAGCCCCTGCTAGGGCAGATGGCACACAGACAGCAGAACTGGGGACAGATATGCAGGGACAGACTGGCAGAGACAGGGAGTCTCAGGTAAGTTTGTTGCACCCCATATACAGTCAGTGTACAGTACCATTGCCACCTATACTGTCCAGTATGTATGCAGGTATATGTACTACAACCAGCAATACCAAGAAAGGCTGGGTGTAAGCACATATACCTGCACACATACTGGACTGATAAGGAGCACTGCTTTTAACTATTATTAGTAGTAGTATTATAATGATTTGAACAAGTTGGGACAACCCTTCAGTTCACTACTGTACCTATCAATTATCCAGTAGTAGTGATTATGGTTCCTCAATATACATTTAACATATTACAGCGTAGGCTATGTGTTACAGCACTACTTTTGGTGTTTTTTCAGGAATTGCTCTTGAGAAAATGTCATGTAATTGTCCCTTCTAAGTTGATATCAGATTTTAGCCCCTGCTAATGGCACACAGACAGCAGATGGCACACAGACAGCAGAACTGGGGACAGATATGCAGGGACAGACTGGCAGAGACAGGGAGTCTCAGGTAAGTTTGTTGCACCCCATATACAGTACCATTGCCACCTACTGTCCAGTATGTATGCAGGTATATGTACTACAACCAGCAATACCAAGAAAGGCTGGGTGTAAGCACATATACCTGCACACATACTGGACTGATAAGGAGCACTGCTTTTAACTATTATTAGTAGTAGTATTATAATGATTTGAACAAGTTGGGACAACCCTTCAGTTCACTACTGTACCTATCAATTATCCAGTAGTAGTGATTATGGTTCCTCAATATACATTTAACATATTACAGCGTAGGCTATGTGTTACAGCACTACTTTTGGTGTTTTTTCAGGAATTGCTCTTGAGAAAATGTCATGTAATTGTCCCTTCTAAGTTGATATCAGATTTTAGCCTCTGCTAGGGCAGATGGCACACAGACAGCAGAACTGGGGACAGATATGCAGGGACAGACTGGCAGAGACAGGGAGTCTCAGGTAAGTTTGTTGCACCCCATATACAGTACCATTGCCACCTACTGTCCAGTATGTATGCAGGTATATGTACTACAACCAGCAATACCAAGAAAGGCTGGTTGTAAAAGCACATATACCTGCATACATACTGAAATGATAAGGAGCACTGCTTTTAACTATTATTAGTAGTAGTATTATAATGATTTGAACAAGTTGGGACAACCCTTCAGTTCACTACTGTACCTATCAATTATCCAGTAGTAGTGATTATGGTTCCTCAATATACATTTAACATATTACAGCGTAGGCTATGTGTTACAGCACTACTTTTGGTGTTTTTTCAGGAATTGCTCTTGAGAAAATGTCATGTAATTGTCCCCTCCAAAGTTGATAACAGATTTTAGCCCCTGCTAGGGCAGATGGCACACAGACAGCAGAACTGGGGACAGATATGCAGGGACAGACTGGCAGAGACAGGGAGTCTCAGGTAAGTTTGTTGCACCCCATATACAGTACCATTGCCACCTACTGTCCAGTATGTATGCAGGTATATGTACTACAACCAGCAATACCAAGAAAGGCTGGGTGTAAGCACATATACCTGCACACATACTGGACTGATAAGGAGCACTGCTTTTAACTATTATTAGTAGTAGTATTATAATGATTTGAACAAGTTGGGACAACCCTTCAGTTCACTACTGTACCTATCAATTATCCAGTAGTAGTGATTATGGTTCCTCAATATACATTTAACATATTACAGCGTAGGCTATGTGTTACAGCACTACTTTTAGGTTTTTCCTTTCCTTTAACAAAACAATAAAACCATTTAATGTTCATATTTAACAACACTATGGTTGAATGAATCTCTCACCACATCGACTTCTGCACTGCCACCCAGAAAAAGAGGAAACTTGGAACTTACCTCAGTTTAATTTATGATCCTAGGAGGACATCTTCGGGCCTTTTTAAGTACTACACCTATTATATTAGATCAGAAACAGGAGGGATAAACAGGAGATAGGCCTGTGCACCTTACAACTAACCAGTTGAAACGAAACACAATTATATTCAAAACCTAACCCCAACCCTCGTAACCCTAACCCTGGATCAACATACTCAAACCTAGAAACCTAACCCTAACCAGTTGAAACAAAACACAATTATATTCAAACCCTAACCCCCGTAACCCTAACACCCGTAACCCTAGATCAACAGACTCAAAACTAGAAACCTAACCCTTAACCCTAACCCCTAACCCCCCTAACCCTAAACCTAACCTCTAACCCAAACACTGGAGCAGTTACACCAACTTCGGAGGACACACATCACTGGAAACAACAACAACAAAAAATCTGGACCCGTATCTCCCATTCCCCAAGTGGACGAAAACACGGCAAAAAATCTACCGCATACACAGGATCCCAAATGGACAAAAACGCGATGGTAGCTAGACTTGTATGGCAATTTAGCTAGTTAACTTGCTAGCTAATTTGTCCTGTGATATAAACATTGCGTTATTTTTTTACCTGAATTACACAAATTCCTCTACTCCGACAATTAATCCACACATAAACAGGTCAACTGAATCGTTTCTAGTCATCCCTCCTTCTTCATCTTTGCCATCAACACAAATCAGTTCGTCCTTCAATCAACCACGTGAGTGAGGAGATATCACGTGCATAGGCAGAAATCCCAGGGGGGACACGATCCCCCTATCCTGGGAAAAATATGATTTCCCCCCCCCCCCCCCCAATATATCACTGTAAACATATCTATGTAATTTCAATAATATGAATGAACGCAATGAAAGCACTTAAGCTGATTATAGACACTAATAGCGCGTTTTTAAGTTTCAAAAGACTGCGACCCCCGCCCTTTGCCTCAATGGTTTGATCCACTGTAGGTCATTAGTTTAGCTAACTAATTAAACTAATTGACTTGAGGTTAACGTTGGAAGCGTTCACACACACTTGCTGAATTTGCAGAGCTGGCGCGCAAACATTAACTATCAAGCTAGCTAGCTAGTACCTATTCAATTTATGTGGAGTTGTCAAAAATTGAACTTTTGCTATCGTCTGTTAACAAGGTTGGTTATGTTTCCACCTGCCTCGAAAGAAATGTGTATTTAATGTTCAAGCATTCTTATTGGTTGGATCTCATCATTCAAGCATTCTTATTGGTTGATTTCATCTGGGCGCTCGTGTCACCGACTAACACCATGGTGTAGCTCCAGTTCTCCTCAGTCCGAGAAAACACATAGAGAAGGGTATGTGTTGCAAATTACTCCTTTGTAGAAGTCCATAACAATAATTAATGCTGTATGTTATAAGGGAGTGTGAGACTATTGAAACATGTAACTTTCAGAGTTTTATTGTTGTTATTAATATAGTTTAGAGTGCTAAAAGTGCTGCTGTTGCTAGCTAGAAAGCCTTTCTGGATGTAGACGATTAGCTTTGCTGGCCACCTGTGCTGGCGTTGCATTATGGGAGATGTAGTTTGGTCCTCTACGGTTTGAATGGAATAGAGGCGATTTCACGTTGTAACACGTTGAAATAAATGATGAAAGGCTGGTTGTAAGTACATATACCTGCATACATACTGGACTGATAAGGAACACTGCTATAACTATTATTAGTAGTAGTATTATAATGATTTGAACAACCCTTCAGTTAACTACTGTACCTATCAATTATCCAGTAGTAGTGATTATGGTTCCTCAATATACATTTAACATATTACAGCGTAGGCTATGTGTTACAGCACTACTTTTGGTGTTTTTTCAGGAATTGCTCTTGAGAAAATGTCATGTAATTGTCCCCTCCCAAAGTTGATAACAGATTTTAGCCCCTGCTAGGGCAGATGGCACACAGACAGCAGAACTGGGGACAGATATGCAGGGGCTGGCAGAGACAGGGAGTCCCAGGTAAGTTTGTTGCACCCCAGATACAGTCAGTGTACAGTACCATTGCCACCTACTGTCCAGTATGTATGCAGGTATATGTACTACAACCAGCAATACCAAGAAAGGCTGGGTGTAAGCACATATACCTGCACACATACTGGACTGATAAGGAGCACTGCTTTTAACTATTATTAGTAATTGTATTATAATGATTTGAACAAGTTGGGACAACCCTTCAGTTCACTACTGTACCTATCAATTATCCAGTAGTAGTGATTATGGTTCCTCAATATACATTTAACATATTACAGCGTAGGCTATGTGTTACAGCACTACTTTTGGTGTTTTTTCAGGAATTGCTCTTGAGAAAATGTCATGTAATTGTCCCCTCCAAAGTTGATATCCGATTTTAGCCCCTGCTAGGGCAGATGGCACACAGACAGCAGAACTGGGGACAGATATGCAGGGACAGACTGGCAGAGACAGGGAGTCTCAGGTAAGTTTGTTGCACCCCATATACAGTCAGTGTACTTTTGGTGTTTTTTCAGGAATTGCTCTTGAGAAAATGTCATGTAATTGTCCCCTCCAAAGTTGATAACAGATTTTAGCCCCTGCTAGGGCAGATGGCACACAGACAGCAGAACTGGGGACAGATATGCAGGGACAGACTGGCAGAGACAGGGAGTCTCAGGTAAGTTTGTTGCACCCCATATACAGTCAGTGTACAGTACCATTGCCACCTACTGTCCAGTATGTATGCAGGTATATGTACTACAACCAGCAATACCAAGAAAGGCTGGGTGTAAGCACATATACCTGCACACATACTGGACTGATAAGGAGCACTGCTTTTAACTATTATTAGTAGTAGTATTATAATGATTTGAACAAGTTGGGACAACCCTTCAGTTCACTACTGTACCTATCAATTATCCAGTAGTAGTGATTATGGTTCCTCAATATACATCTAACATATTACAGCGTAGGCTATGTGTTACAGCACTACTTTTGGTGTTTTTTCAGGAATTGCTCTTGAGAAAATGTCAGCAATGACCTACAGAAATAACCACTTTTCCATAAACAAGGTCTATTTCATGTTTGGTTGCAACTCTGGATACAATGTTTTAAACATAACTGTTCAAACTAGATGAAATGTGGACAATTTTCAGCAAGTTGATCTGGTAGTACATTTTTTGCAAAACTGTTCAAACTAGATGAACTGCAGACAATTTTCTGCAAGTTGCAGCAATGACCTACAGAAATAACCACTTTTCCATAAACAAGGTCTATTTCATGTTTGGCTGCACTCTGGAAGTACATTTTTTGCAGAACTGTTCAAACTAGATGAAATGTGGACAATTTTCAGCAAGTTGCAGCAATTGACCTACAGAAATAACCACTTTTCCATAAACAAGGTCTATTTCATGTTTGGTTGCACTCTGGAAGTGCATTTTTTGCAGAACTGTTCAAACTAGATGAACTGTGGACAATTTTCAGCAATTGACCTACAGAAATAACCACTTTTCCATAAACAAGGTCTATTTCATGTTTGGTTGCAACTCTGGATACAATGTCCCCTCCAAAGTTGATATCAGATTTTAGCCCCTGCTAGGGCAGACTGCACACAGACAGCAGAACTGGGGACAGATATGCAGGGGCAGACTGGCAGAGACAGGGAGTCTCAGGTAAGTTTGTTGCACCCCATATACAGTCAGTGTACAGTACCATTGCCACCTACTGTCCAGTATGTATGCCGGTATATGTACTACAACCAGCAATACCAAGAAAGGCTGGTTGTAGCACATATACCTGCACACATACTGGACTGATAAGGAACACTGCTTTAACTATTATTAGTAGTAGTATTATAATGATTTGACCAAGTTGGGACAACCCTTCAGTTCACTACTGTACCTATCAATTATCCAGTAGTAGTGGTTATGGTTCCTCAATATACATTTAACATATTACAGCGTAGGCTATGTGTTACAGCACTACTTTTAGGTTTTTCCTTTCCTTTAACAAAACAATAAAACCATTTAATGTTCATATTTAACAACACTATGGTTGAATGAATCTCTCACCACATCGACTTCTGCACTGCCACCCAGAAAAAGAGGGAACTTGGAACTTACCTCAGTTTAATTTATGATCCTAGGAGGACATCTACGGGCCTTTTTAAGTACTACACCTATTATATTAGATCAGAAACAGGAGGGATAAACAGGAGATAGGCCTGTGCACCTTACAACTAACCAGTTGAAACGAAACACAATTATATTCAAAACCTAACCCCAACCCTCGTAACCCTAACCCTGGATCAACAGACTCAAAACTAGAAACCTAACCCTAACCAGTTGAAACAAAACACAATTATATTCAAACCCTAACCCCCGTAACCCTAACACCCGTAACCCTAGATCAACAGACTCAAAACTAGAAACCTAACCCTTAACCCTAACCCCTAACCCCCCTAACCCTAAACCTAACCTCTAACCCAAACACTGGAGCAGTTACACCAACTTCGGAGGACACACATCACTGGAAACAACAACAACAAAAAATCTGGACCCGTATCTCCCATTCCCCAAGTGGACGAAAACACGGCAAAAAATCTACCGCATACACAGGATCCCAAATGGACAAAAACGCGATGGTAGCTAGACTTGTATGGCAATTTAGCTAGTTAACTTGCTAGCTAATTTGTCCTGTGATATAAACATTGCGTTATTTTTTTACCTGAATTACACAAATTCCTCTACTCCGACAATTAATCCACACATAAACAGGTCAACTGAATCGTTTCTAGTCATCCCTCCTTCTTCATCTTTGCCATCAACACAAATCAGTTCGTCCTTCAATCAACCACGTGAGTGAGGAGATATCACGTGCATAGGCAGAAATCCCAGGGGGGACACGATCCCCCTATCCTGGGAAAAATATGATTCCCCCCCCCCCCCCCCCAATATATCACTGTAAACATATCTATGCAATTTCAATAATATGAATGAACGCAATGAAAGCACTTAAGCTGATTATAGACACTAATAGCGCGTTTTTAAGTTTCAAAAGACTGCGACCCCCGCCCTTTGCCTCAATGGTTTGATCCACTGTAGGTCATTAGTTTAGCTAACTAATTAAACTAATTGACTTGAGGTTAACGTTGGAAGCGTTCACACACACTTGCTGAATTTGCAGAGCTGGCGCGCAAACATTAACTATCAAGCTAGCTAGCTAGTACCTATTCAATTTATGTGGAGTTGTCAAAAATTGAACTTTTGCTATCGTCTGTTAACAAGGTTGGTTATGTTTCCACCTGCCTCGAAAGAAATGTGTATTTAATGTTCAAGCATTCTTATTGGTTGGATCTCATCATTCAAGCATTCTTATTGGTTGATTTCATCTGGGCGCTCGTGTCACCGACTAACACCATGGTGTAGCGTCAGTTCTCCTCAGTCCGAGAAAACACAGAGAAGGGTATGTGTTGCAAATTACTCCTTTGTAGAAGTCCATAACAATAATTAATGCTGTATGTTATAAGGGAGTGTGAGACTATTGAAACATGTAACTTTCAGAGTTTTATTGTTGTTATTAATATAGTTTACAGAGTGCTAAAAGTGCTGCTGTTGCTAGCTAGAAAGCCTTTCTGGATGTAGACGATTAGCTTTGCTGGCCACCTGTGCTGGCGTTGCATTATGGGAGATGTAGTTTGGTCCTCTACGGTTTGAATGGAATAGAGGCGATTTCACGTTGTAACACGTTGAAATAAATGATGAAAGGCTGGTTGTAAGTACATATACCTGCATACATAGTGGACTGATAAGGAACACTGCTATAACTATTATTAGTAGTAGTATTATAATGATTTGAACAACCCTTCAGTTAACTACTGTACCTATCAATTATCCAGTAGTAGTGATTATGGTTCCTCAATATACATTTAACATATTACAGCGTAGGCTATGTGTTACAGCACTACTTTTGGTGTTTTTTCAGGAATTGCTCTTGAGAAAATGTCATGTAATTGTCCCCTCCCAAAGTTGATAACAGATTTTAGCCCCTGCTAGGGCAGATGGCACACAGACAGCAGAACTGGGGACAGATATGCAGGGGCTGGCAGAGACAGGGAGTCCCAGGTAAGTTTGTTGCACCCCAGATTCAGTCAGTGTACAGTACCATTGCCACCTACTGTCCAGTATGTATGCAGGTATATGTACTACAACCAGCAATACCAAGAAAGGCTGGGTGTAAGCACATATACCTGCACACATACTGGACTGATAAGGAGCACTGCTTTTAACTATTATTAGTATTAGTATTATAATGATTTGAACAAGTTGGGACAACCCTTCAGTTCACTACTGTACCTATCAATTATCCAGTAGTAGTGATTATGGTTCCTCAATATACATTTAACATATTACAGCGTAGGCTATGTGTTACAGCACTACTTTTGGTGTTTTTTCAGGAATTGCTCTTGAGAAAATGTCATGTAATTGTCCCCTCCCAAAGTTGATAACAGATTTTAGCCCCTGCTAGGGCAGATGGCACACAGACAGCAGAACTGGGGACAGATATGCAGGGACAGGGAGTCTCAGGTAAGTTTGTTGCACCCCATATACAGTCAGTGTACAGTACCATTGCCACCTACTGTCCAGTATGTATGCAGGTATATGTACTACAACCAGCAATACCAAGAAAGGCTGGGTGTAAGCACATATACCTGCACACATACTGGACTGATAAGGAGCACTGCTTTTAACTATTATTAGTAATTGTATTATAATGATTTGAACAAGTTGGGACAACCCTTCAGTTCACTACTGTACCTATCAATTATCCAGTAGTAGTGATTATGGTTCCTCAATATACATTTAACATATTACAGCGTAGGCTATGTGTTACAGCACTACTTTTGGTGTTTTTTCAGGAATTGCTCTTGAGAAAATGTCATGTAATTGTCCCCTCCAAAGTTGATAACAGATTTTAGCCCCTGCTAGGGCAGATGGCACACAGACAGCAGAACTGGGGACAGATATGCAGGGACAGACTGGCAGAGACAGGGAGTCTCAGGTAAGTTTGTTGCACCCCATATACAGTCAGTGTACAGTACCATTGCCACCTACTGTCCAGTATGTATGCAGGTATATGTACTACAACCAGCAATACCAAGAAAGGCTGGGTGTAAGCACATATACCTGCACACATACTGGACTGATAAGGAGCACTGCTTTTAACTATTATTAGTAGTAGTATTATAATGATTTGAACAAGTTGGGACAACCCTTCAGTTCACTACTGTACCTATCAATTATCCAGTAGTAGTGATTATGGTTCCTCAATATACATCTAACATATTACAGCGTAGGCTATGTGTTACAGCACTACTTTTGGTGTTTTTTCAGGAATTGCTCTTGAGAAAATGTCAGCAATGACCTACAGAAATAACCACTTTTCCATAAACAAGGTCTATTTCATGTTTGGTTGCACTCTGGAAGTGCATTTTTTGCAGAACTGTTCAAACTAGATGAACTGTGGACAATTTTCAGCAATTGACCTACAGAAATAACCACTTTTCCATAAACAAGGTCTATTTCATGTTTGGTTGCAACTCTGGATACAATGTCCCCTCCAAAGTTGATATCAGATTTTAGCCCCTGCTAGGGCAGACTGCACACAGACAGCAGAACTGGGGACAGATATGCAGGGACAGACTGGCAGAGACAGGGAGTCTCAGGTAAGTTTGTTGCACCCCATATACAGTCAGTGTACAGTACCATTGCCACCTACTGTCCAGTATGTATGCAGGTATATGTACTACAACCAGCAATACCAAGAAAGGCTGGGTGTAAGCACATATACCTGCACACATACTGGACTGATAAGGAACACTGCTTTAACTATTATTAGTAGTAGTATAATAATGATTTTAACAAGTTGGGACAACCCTTCAGTTCACTACTGTACCTATCAATTATCCAGTAGTAGTGATTATGGTTCCTCAATATACATTTAACATATTACAGCGTAGGCTATGTGTTACATCACTACTTTTGGTGTTTTTTCAGGAATTGCTCTTGAGAAAATGTCATGTAATTGTCCCCTCCAAAGTTGATATCAGATTTTAGCCCCTGCTAGGGCAGACTGCACACAGACAGCAGAACTGGGGACAGATATGCAGGGGCAGACTGGCAGAGACAGGGAGTCTCAGGTAAGTTTGTTGCACCCCATATACAGTCAGTGTACAGTACCATTGCCACCTACTGTCCAGTATGTATGCCGGTATATGTACTACAACCAGCAATACCAAGAAAGGCTGGTTGTAGCACATATACCTGCACACATACTGGACTGATAAGGAACACTGCTTTAACTATTATTAGTAGTAGTATTATAATGATTTGACCAAGTTGGGACAACCCTTCAGTTCACTACTGTACCTATCAATTATCCAGTAGTAGTGATTATGGTTCCTCAATATACATTTAACATATTACAGCGTAGGCTATGTGTTACAGCACTACTTTTGGTGTTTTTTCAGGAATTGCTCTTGAGAAAATGTCATGTAATTGTCCCCTCCAAAGTTGATATCAGATTTTAGCCCCTGCTAGGGCAGACTGCACACAGACAGCAGAACTGGGGACAGATATGCAGGGGCAGACTGGCAGAGACAGGGAGTCTCAGGTAAGTTTGTTGCACCCCATATACAGTCAGTGTACAGTACCATTGCCACCTACTGTCCAGTATGTATGCCGGTATATGTACTACAACCAGCAATACCAAGAAAGGCTGGTTGTAGCACATATACCTGCACACATACTGGACTGATAAGGAACACTGCTTTAACTATTATTAGTAGTAGTATTATAATGATTTGACCAAGTTGGGACAACCCTTCAGTTCACTACTGTACCTATCAATTATCCAGTAGTAGTGATTATGGTTCCTCAATATACATTTAACATATTACAGCGTAGGCTATGTGTTACAGCACTACTTTTGGTGTTTTTTCAGGAATTGCTCTTGAGAAAATGTCATGTAATTGTCCCCTCCCAAAGCAGATGGCACACAGACAGCAGAACTGGGGACAGATATGCAGGGACAGGGAGTCTCAGGTAAGTTTGTTGCACCCCATATACAGTCAGTGTACAGTACCATTGCCACCTACTGTCCAGTATGTATGCAGGTATATGTACTACAACCAGCAATACCAAGAAAGGCTGGGTGTAAGCACATATACCTGCACACATACTGAACTGATAAGGAGCACTGCTTTTAACTATTATTAGTAATTGTATTATAATGATTTGAACAAGTTGGGACAACCCTTCAGTTCACTACTGTACCTATCAATTATCCAGTAGTAGTGATTATGGTTCCTCAATATACATTTAACATATTACAGCGTAGGCTATGTGTTACAGCACTACTTTTGGTGTTTTTTCAGGAATTGCTCTTGAGAAAATGTCATGTAATTGTCCCCTCCAAAGTTGATAACAGATTTTAGCCCCTGCTAGGGCAGATGGCACACAGACAGCAGAACTGGGGACAGATATGCAGGGACAGACTGGCAGAGACAGGGAGTCTCAGGTAAGTTTGTTGCACCCCATATACAGTCAGTGTACAGTACCATTGCCACCTACTGTCCAGTATGTATGCAGGTATATGTACTACAACCAGCAATACCAAGAAAGGCTGGGTGTAAGCACATATACCTGCACACATACTGGACTGATAAGGAGCACTGCTTTTAACTATTATTAGTAGTAGTATTATAATGATTTGAACAAGTTGGGACAACCCTTCAGTTCACTACTGTACCTATCAATTATCCAGTAGTAGTGATTATGGTTCCTCAATATACATTTAACATATTACAGCGTAGGCTATGTGTTACAGCACTACTTTTAGGTTTTTCCTTTCCTTTAACAAAACAATAAAACCATTTAATGTTCATATTTAACAACACTATGGTTGAATGAATCTCTCACCACATCGACTTCTGCACTGCCACCCAGAAAAAGAGGAAACTTGGAACTTACCTCAGTTTAATTTATGATCCTAGGAGGACATCTTCGGGCCTTTTTAAGTACTACACCTATTATATTAGATCAGAAACAGGAGGGATAAACAGGAGATAGGCCTGTGCACCTTACAGCTAACCAGTTGAAACGAAACACAATTATATTCAAAACCTAACCCCAACCCTCGTAACCCTAACCCTGGATCAACATACTCAAACCTAGAAACCTAACCCTAACCAGTTGAAACAAAACACAATTATATTCAAACCCTAACCCCCGTAACCCTAACACCCGTAACCCTAGATCAACAGACTCAAAACTAGAAACCTAACCCTTAACCCTAACCCCTAACCCCCCTAACCCTAAACCTAACCTCTAACCCAAACACTGGAGCAGTTACACCAACTTCGGAGGACACACATCACTGGAAACAACAACAACAAAAAATCTGGACCCGTATCTCCCATTCCCCAAGTGGACGAAAACACGGCAAAAAATCTACCGCATACACAGGATCCCAAATGGACAAAAACGCGATGGTAGCTAGACTTGTATGGCAATTTAGCTAGTTAACTTGCTAGCTAATTTGTCCTGTGATATAAACATTGCGTTATTTTTTTACCTGAATTACACAAATTCCTCTACTCCGACAATTAATCCACACATAAACAGGTCAACTGAATCGTTTCTAGTCATCCCTCCTTCTTCATCTTTGCCATCAACACAAATCAGTTCGTCCTTCAATCAACCACGTGAGTGAGGAGATATCACGTGCATAGGCAGAAATCCCAGGGGGGACACGATCCCCCTATCCTGGGAAAAATATGATTCCCCCCCCCCCCCCCCAATATATCACTGTAAACATATCTATGTAATTTCAATAATATGAATGAACGCAATGAAAGCACTTAAGCTGATTATAGACACTAGTAGCGCGTTTTTAAGTTTCAAAAGACTGCGACCCCCGCCCTTTGCCTCAATGGTTTGATCCACTGTAGGTCATTAGTTTAGCTAACTAATTAAACTAATTGACTTGAGGTTAACGTTGGAAGCGTTCACACACACTTGCTGAATTTGCAGAGCTGGCGCGCAAACATTAACTATCAAGCTAGCTAGCTAGTACCTATTCAATTTATGTGGAGTTGTCAAAAATTGAACTTTTGCTATCGTCTGTTAACAAGGTTGGTTATGTTTCCACCTGCCTCGAAAGAAATGTGTATTTAATGTTCAAGCATTCTTATTGGTTGGATCTCATCATTCAAGCATTCTTATTGGTTGATTTCATCTGGGCGCTCGTGTCACCGACTAACACCATGGTGTAGCTCCAGTTCTCCTCAGTCCGAGAAAACACATAGAGAAGGGTATGTGTTGCAAATTACTCCTTTGTAGAAGTCCATAACAATAATTAATGCTGTATGTTATAAGGGAGTGTGAGACTATTGAAACATGTAACTTTCAGAGTTTTATTGTTGTTATTAATATAGTTTAGAGTGCTAAAAGTGCTGCTGTTGCTAGCTAGAAAGCCTTTCTGGATGTAGACGATTAGCTTTGCTGGCCACCTGTGCTGGCGTTGCATTATGGGAGATGTAGTTTGGTCCTCTACGGTTTGAATGGAATAGAGGCGATTTCACGTTGTAACACGTTGAAATAAATGATGAAAGGCTGGTTGTAAGTACATATACCTGCATACATACTGGACTGATAAGGAACACTGCTATAACTATTATTAGTAGTAGTATTATAATGATTTGAACAACCCTTCAGTTAACTACTGTACCTATCAATTATCCAGTAGTAGTGATTATGGTTCCTCAATATACATTTAACATATTACAGCGTAGGCTATGTGTTACAGCACTACTTTTGGTGTTTTTTCAGGAATTGCTCTTGAGAAAATGTCATGTAATTGTCCCCTTCAAAGTTGATATCAGATTTTAGCCCCTGCTAGGGCAGATGGCACACAGACAGCAGAACTGGGGACAGATATGCAGGGACAGACTGGCAGAGACAGGGAGTCTCAGGTAAGTTTGTTGCACCCCATATACCGTTAGTTTACAGTACCATTGCCACCTACTGTCCAGTATGTATGCAGGTATATGTACTACAACCAGCAATACCAAGAAAGGCTGGTTGTAAGCACATATACCTGCACACATACTGGACTGAAAAGGAACACTGCTTTAACTATTATTAGTAGTAGTATTATAATGATTTGAACAAGTTGGGACAACCCTTCAGTTAACTACTGTACCTATCAATTATCCAGTAGTAGTGATTATGGTTCCTCAATATACATTTAACATATTACAGCGTAGGCTATGTGTTACAGCACTACTTTTGGTGTTTTTTCAGGAATTGCTCTTGAGAAAATGTCATGTAATTGTCCCCTCCAAAGTTGATATCCGATTTTAGCCCCTGCTAGGGCAGATGGCACACAGACAGCAGAACTGGGGACAGATATGCAGGGACAGACTGGCAGAGACAGGGAGTCTCAGGTAAGTTTGTTGCACCCCATATACAGTCAGTGTACTTTTGGTGTTTTTTCAGGAATTGCTCTTGAGAAAATGTCATGTAATTGTCCCCTTCAAAGTTGATATCAGATTTTAGCCCCTGCTAGGGCAGATGGCACACAGACAGCAGAACTGGGGACAGATATGCAGGGACAGACTGGCAGAGACAGGGAGTCTCAGGTAAGTTTGTTGCACCCCATATACAGTCAGTGTACAGTACCATTGCCACCTACTGTCCAGTATGTACAGTGCCTTGCGAAAGTATTCGGCCCCCTTGAACTTTGCAACCTTTTGCCACATTTCAGGCTTCAAAAATAAAGATATAAAACTGTATTTTTTTGTGAAGAATCAACAACAAGTGGGACACAATCATGAAGTGGAACGACATTTATTGGATATTTCAAACTTTTTTAACAAATCAAAAACTGAAAAATTGGGCTTGCAAAATTATTCAGCCCCCTTGTAAGCGCCACCTTTTGCTGCGATTACAGCTGTAAGTCGCTTGGGGTATGTCTCTATCAGTTTTGCACATCGAGAGACTGACATTTTTTCCCATTCCTCCTTGCAAAACAGCTCGAGCTCATTGAGGTTGGATGGAGAGCATTTGTGAACAGCAGTTTTCAGTTCTTTCCACAGATTCTCTATTGGATTCAGGTCTGGACTTTGATTTGGCCATTCTAACACCTGGATATGTTTATTTTTGAACCATTCCATTGTAGATTTTGCTTTATGTTTTGGATCATTGTCTTGTTGGAAGACAAATCTCCGTCCCAGTCTCAGGTCTTTTGCAGACTCCATCAGGTTTTCTTCCAGAATGGTCCTGTATTTGGCTCCATCCATCTTCCCATCAATTTTATCCATCTTCCCTGTCCCTGCTGAAGAAAAGCAGGCCCAAACCATGATGCTGCCACCACCATGTTTGACAGTGGGGATGGTGTGTTCTGTGTTGCTTTTACGCCAAACATAACGTTTTGCATTGTTGGCAAAAAGTTCAATTTTGGTTTCATCTGACCAGAGCACCTTCTTCCACATGTTTGGTGTGTCTCCCAGGTGGCTTGTGGCAAACTTTAAGCGACACTTTTTATGGATATCTTTAAGAAATGGCTTTCTTCTTGCCACTCTTCCATAAAGGCCAGATTTGTGCAATATACAACTGATTGTTGTCGTATGGACAGAGTCTCCCACCTCAGCTGTAGATCTCTGCAGTTCATCCAGAGTGATCATGGGCCTCTTGGCTGCATCTCTGATCAGTCTTCTCCTTGTATGAGCTGAAAGTTTAGAGGGACGGCCAGGTCTTGGTAGATTTGCAGTGGTCTGATACTCCTTCCATTTCAATATTATCGCTTGCACAGTGCTTCTTGGGATGTTTAAAGCTTGGGAAATCTTTTTGTATCCAAATCCGGCTTTAAACTTCTTCACAACAGTATCTCGGACCTGCCCGGTGTGTTCCTTGTTCTTCATGATGCTCTCTGCGCTTTTAACGGACCTCTGAGACTATCACAGTGCAGGTGCATTTATACGGAGACTTGATTACACACCGGTGGATTGTATTTATCATCTTTAGTCATTTAGGTCAACATTGGATCATTCAGAGATCCTCACTGAACTTCTGGAGAGAGTTTGCTGCACTGAAAGTAAAGGGGCTGAATAAGTTTGCATGCCCAATTTTTCAGTTTTTGATTTGTTAAAAAAGTTTGAAATATCCAATAAATGTCGTTCCACTTCATGATTGTGTCCCACTTGTTGTTGATTCTTCACAAAAAAATACAGTTTTATATCTTTATGTTTGAAGCCTGAAATGTGGCAAAAGGTCGCAAAGTTCAAGGGGGCCGAATACTTTCGCAAGGCACTGTAACTGTTCAAACTAGATGATAGGGACACTGTGGACAATTTTCAGCAAGTTGCAGCAAATAAACTAACAGAAATAACCACTTTTCCATAAACAAGGTCTAAATCATGTTTGATTGCACTCTGGAAGTACATTTTTCACAGAACTGTTCAAACAAGATGATAGGAACACTGTGGACCATTTTCAGCAAGTTGCAGCATTGAACTACAGAAATAACCACTTTTCCATAAACAAGGTCTAAATCATGATTGGTTGCACTCTGAATACAATGTTTTAAACATAACTGTTCAAACTACTGGCAGACGAAAACCAGAGAAGATTTGCCTGATCCTAAACCCTCCATACACCTACCGAAACACAGGACGGAACTCTAAGGGCGGATGCATGACAACCATAGAGAGGGCTCGCCTTCTGGGTTTTTGTCTGCTCAAACCACTTGTAGTTTAAACACTAACCACTTGACAGGGACACATGGCAACCAACTGAGGTCCGGACCTGCACAAGGTACGCAACTCAATGGTTTTGCCTGATCCTACGCCGAGTATACCCATACAGACCAGCTGGATTCGACTAGACAGGTGTTAATTCAGAGTTAGGATCCTGGAAGGGAATAACTCCTAATTACACACATGATTGAAAACATCCAGGGCCAAAAGACTGACGAACACGGAAGTAAATACATAGACAACGTGGAGCTAAAAAAGAAGGATCCGACAGAGAGTAAACTCCTAGGTTGCACTATGCTTTCCACTTCCGTTGACAAGCAGACCTAGACATCATGACCATACCACTCGACATGGACACATGGCAACCAACCGAGGACCGGACCTGTTGACAGACCTACCTAACCCTAACCCTATACCTTAACCATTCTAAAAAACTATACCTAACCCTAAGCTTAACTATTCTATTCTAAAACTATTCTAAAAAACTATACCTTACTCTTACCTCAACCTTAACCATTCTAAAAACCATACCTAACCCTAACCCTACAGACAGACAGTCTTTAAACCCAACCAACGGGTTAATCTACAAGTGGGGCCTACTACTTTGGCCGGCCGCGCCCGGACCCCTCCGGCCCGCGCGTATATGATGTGGAGTGCACACCCCTCCCTTCCCCCCCTTCGGCTTCCACGTGTCAGAGATGGAAGTGGATCAACCGACTCAAAACTAGAACCTAACCCTAAACCCCTATCCCTAAACCCCTATCCCTAAACCCCTATCCCTAACCCCCTATCCCTAACCCTAAAACCCTCTAACCCTAACCCTAAACCCCTATCCCTAACCCCCTATCCCTAAAACCCTCTAACCCTAAAACCCTCTAACCCTTAACCTCTAACCCCCTAACCCTCTAACCCCCCCTTAGGCTTCCACGTGTCAGAGATGGAAGTGGATCAACCGACTCAGAACTAGAAACTAACCCCTACCCCAACACCCTAACCCTACCCCCCCCTAACCCTAACCCCTATCCCTAAACCCCTATCCCTAAACCCCTATCCCTAAACCCCCTAACCCTAAAACCCCCTAACCCTAAAACCCCCTAACCCTAAAACCCCCTAACCCTCTAACCCTAACCCCTAACCCTAACCCTAACCAGTTGAAACGAAACACAATTATATTCAAAACCTAACCCTAACCCCCTCCCTCGTAACCCTAACCCTGGATCAACAGACTCAAAACTAGAAACCTAACCCTCGAAACCCTAACCCTCGAAACCCTAACCCGCAATCCTGACCCTCGAAATCCTAACCCTCGAAACCCTAACCCTCGAAACCCTAACCCACGAAACCCTAACCCTCGAAACCCTAACCCTCGAAACCCTAACCCTCGAAACCCTAACCCTCGTAACCCTAACCCTTGATCAACAGACTCAAAACTAGAAACCTAACCCTAACCAGTTGAAACAAAACACAATTATATTCAAAACCTAACCCTCTAACCCAAACCCCCTAACCCTAAGCGCATATGAGTGGAGTACACCCCCTCCCTTCCCCCCTCCGGTTTCCACGTGTCAGAGATGGAAGTGGATCAACCGATTCAAACCTAGAACCCTAACCCCCTAACCCTGACCCCCCTAACCCTAAACCTAACCCCTAACCCAAACACTGGAGCAGTTACACCAACTTCGGAGGACACACATCACTGGAAACAACAAACAAAAAAAAATCCGGACCCGTATCTCCCATTCCCCAAGTGGACGAAAACACGGCAAAAAAATCTACCGCATACACAGGATCCCAAATGGACAAAAATGCGATGGTAGCTAGACTTGTATGGCAATTTAGCTAGTTAACTTGCTAGCTAATTTGTCCTGTGATATAAACATTGCGTTATTTTTTTACCTGAATTACACAAATTCCTCTACTCCGACAATTAATCCACACATAAACCGGTCAACTGAATCGTTTCTAGTCATCCCTCCTTCTTCATCTTTGAATTTATATGGTTATTGCCATCAACACAAATCAGTTCGTGCTTCAATCAACCACGTGAGTGAGGAGATATCACGTGCATAGGCAGAAATCCCAGGGGGGACACGACCCCCCTATCCTGGGAAAAATATGATTCCCCCCCCAATATATCACTGTAAACATATCTATGTAATTTCAATAATATGAATGAACGCAATGAAAGCACTTAAGCTGATTATAGACACTAATAGCGCGTTTTTAAGTTTCAAAAGATAGCGACCCCTTTGCCTCACAATGGTTTGATCCACTGTAGGTCATTAGTTTAGCTAACTAATGAAACTAATTGACTTGAGGTTAACGTTGGAAGCGTTCACACACACACTTGCTGAATTTGCGGAGCTGGCGCGCAAACTAAAGCAAACATTAACTATCAAGCTAGCTAGCTAACCTATTCAATTTATGTGGAGTTGTCAAAAATGTAACTTTTGCTATCGTCTGTTAACAAGGTTGGTTATGTTTCCACCTGCCTCTAAAGAAATGTGTATTTAATGTTCAAGCATTCTTATTGGTTGGATCTCATCATTCAAGCATTCTTATTGGTTGATTTCATCTGGGTGCTTGTGTCACCGACTAACACCATGGTGTAGCTCCAGTTCTCCTCAGTCCGAGAAAACACATAGAGAAGGGTATGTGTTGCAGATTACTCCTTTGTAGAAGTCCATAACATGAAATAGATTAAACATCCCAAGGTTAATGCTGTAGATATTGTTATAAGGGAGTGTGAGACTATTGAAACATGTAACTTTCAGAGTTTTATTGTTGTTATTAATATAGTTTACAGAGTGCTAAAAGTGCTGCTGTTGCTAGCTAGCAAGCCTTTCTGGATGTAGACGATTAGCTTTGCTGGCCACCTGTGCTGGCGTTGCATTATGGGAGATGTAGTTTGGTCCTCTACGGTTTGAATGGAATAGAGGCGATTTCACGTTGTAACACGTTGAAATAAATGATGAAAGGCTGGTTGTAAGTACATATACCTGCATACATACTGGACTGATAAGGAACACTGCTTTAACTATTATTAGTAGTAGTATTATAATGATTTGAACAAGTTGGGACAACCCTTCAGTTAACTACTGTACCTATCAATTATCCAGTAGTAGTGATTATGGTTCCTCAATATACATTTAACATATTACAGCGTAGGCTATGTGTTACAGCACTACTTTTGGTGTTTTTTCAGGAATTGCTCTTGAGAAAATGTCATGTAATTGTCCCCTTCAAAGTTGATATCAGATTTTAGCCCCTGCTAGGGCAGATGGCACACAGACAGCAGAACTGGGGACAGACTGGTAGAGACAGGGAGTCTCAGGTAAGTTTGTTGCACCCCATATACAGTCAGTGTACAGTACCATTGCCACCTACTGTCCGGTATGTATGCAGGTATATGTACAACAACCAGCAATACCAAGAAAGGCTGGTTGTATGTAGCACATATACCTGCATACATACTGGACTGATAAGGAACACTGCTTTAACTATTATTAGTAGTAGTATTATAATGATTTGAACAAGTTGGGACAACCCTTCAGTTAACTACTGTACCTATCAATTATCCAGTAGTAGTGATTATGGTTCCTCAATATACATTTAACATATTACAGCGTAGGCTATGTGTTACAGCACTACTTTTGGTGTTTTTTCAGGAATTGCTCTTGAGAAAATGTCATGTAATTGTCCCCTTCAAAGTTGATATCAGATTTTAGCCCCTGCTAGGGCAGATGGCACACAGACAGCAGAACTGGGGACAGACTGGTAGAGACAGGGAGTCTCAGGTAAGTTTGTTGCACCCCATATACAGTCAGTGTACAGTACCATTGCCACCTACTGTCCGGTATGTATGCAGGTATATGTACAACAACCAGCAATACCAAGAAAGGCTGGTTGTATGTAGCACATATACCTGCATACATACTGGACTGATAAGGAACACTGCTTTAACTATTATTAGTAGTAGTATTATAATGATTTGAACAAGTTGGGACAACCCTTCAGTTAACTACTGTACCTATCAATTATCCAGTAGTAGTGATTATGGTTCCTCAATATACATTTAACATATTACAGCGTAGGCTATGTGTTACAGCACTACTTTTGGTGTTTTTTCAGGAATTGCTCTTGAGAAAATGTCATGTAATTGTCCCCTTCAAAGTTGATATCAGATTTTAGCCCCTGCTAGGGCAGATGGCACACAGACAGCAGAACTGGGGACAGATATGCAGGGACAGACTGGCAGAGACAGGGAGTCTCAGGTAAGTTTGTTGCACCCCATATACCGTTAGTTTACAGTACCATTGCCACCTACTGTCCAGTATGTATGCAGGTATATGTACTACAACCAGCAATACCAAGAAAGGCTGGTTGTAAGCACATATACCTGCACACATACTGGACTGAAAAGGAACACTGCTTTAACTATTATTAGTAGTAGTATTATAATGATTTGAACAAGTTGGGACAACCCTTCAGTTAACTACTGTACCTATCAATTATCCAGTAGTAGTGATTATGGTTCCTCAATATACATTTAACATATTACAGCGTAGGCTATGTGTTACAGCACTACTTTTGGTGTTTTTTCAGGAATTGCTCTTGAGAAAATGTCATGTAATTGTCCCCTCCAAAGTTGATATCCGATTTTAGCCCCTGCTAGGGCAGATGGCACACAGACAGCAGAACTGGGGACAGATATGCAGGGACAGACTGGCAGAGACAGGGAGTCTCAGGTAAGTTTGTTGCACCCCATATACAGTCAGTGTACTTTTGGTGTTTTTTCAGGAATTGCTCTTGAGAAAATGTCATGTAATTGTCCCCTTCAAAGTTGATATCAGATTTTAGCCCCTGCTAGGGCAGATGGCACACAGACAGCAGAACTGGGGACAGATATGCAGGGACAGACTGGCAGAGACAGGGAGTCTCAGGTAAGTTTGTTGCACCCCATATACAGTCAGTGTACAGTACCATTGCCACCTACTGTCCAGTATGTACAGTGCCTTGCGAAAGTATTCGGCCCCCTTGAACTTTGCAACCTTTTGCCACATTTCAGGCTTCAAAAATAAAGATATAAAACTGTATTTTTTTGTGAAGAATCAACAACAAGTGGGACACAATCATGAAGTGGAACGACATTTATTGGATATTTCAAACTTTTTTAACAAATCAAAAACTGAAAAATTGGGCTTGCAAAATTATTCAGCCCCCTTGTAAGCGCCACCTTTTGCTGCGATTACAGCTGTAAGTCGCTTGGGGTATGTCTCTATCAGTTTTGCACATCGAGAGACTGACATTTTTTCCCATTCCTCCTTGCAAAACAGCTCGAGCTCATTGAGGTTGGATGGAGAGCATTTGTGAACAGCAGTTTTCAGTTCTTTCCACAGATTCTCTATTGGATTCAGGTCTGGACTTTGATTTGGCCATTCTAACACCTGGATATGTTTATTTTTGAACCATTCCATTGTAGATTTTGCTTTATGTTTTGGATCATTGTCTTGTTGGAAGACAAATCTCCGTCCCAGTCTCAGGTCTTTTGCAGACTCCATCAGGTTTTCTTCCAGAATGGTCCTGTATTTGGCTCCATCCATCTTCCCATCAATTTTATCCATCTTCCCTGTCCCTGCTGAAGAAAAGCAGGCCCAAACCATGATGCTGCCACCACCATGTTTGACAGTGGGGATGGTGTGTTCTGTGTTGCTTTTACGCCAAACATAACGTTTTGCATTGTTGGCAAAAAGTTCAATTTTGGTTTCATCTGACCAGAGCACCTTCTTCCACATGTTTGGTGTGTCTCCCAGGTGGCTCGTGGCAAACTTTAAACAACACTTTTTATGGATATCTTTAAGAAATGGCTTTCTTCTTGCCACTCTTCCATAAAGGCCAGATTTGTGCAATATACAACTGATTGTTGTCGTATGGACAGAGTCTCCCACCTCAGCTGTAGATCTCTGCAGTTCATCCAGAGTGATCATGGGCCTCTTGGCTGCATCTCTGATCAGTCTTCTCCTTGTATGAGCTGAAAGTTTAGAGGGACGGCCAGGTCTTGGTAGATTTGCAGTGGTCTGATACTCCTTCCATTTCAATATTATCGCTTGCACAGTGCTTCTTGGGATGTTTAAAGCTTGGGAAATCTTTTTGTATCCAAATCCGGCTTTAAACTTCTTCACAACAGTATCTCGGACCTGCCCGGTGTGTTCCTTGTTCTTCATGATGCTCTCTGCGCTTTTAACGGACCTCTGAGACTATCACAGTGCAGGTGCATTTATACGGAGACTTGATTACACACCGGTGGATTGTATTTATCATCTTTAGTCATTTAGGTCAACATTGGATCATTCAGAGATCCTCACTGAACTTCTGGAGAGAGTTTGCTGCACTGAAAGTAAAGGGGCTGAATAAGTTTGCATGCCCAATTTTTCAGTTTTTGATTTGTTAAAAAAGTTTGAAATATCCAATAAATGTCGTTCCACTTCATGATTGTGTCCCACTTGTTGTTGATTCTTCACAAAAAAATACAGTTTTATATCTTTATGTTTGAAGCCTGAAATGTGGCAAAAGGTCGCAAAGTTCAAGGGGGCCGAATACTTTCGCAAGGCACTGTAACTGTTCAAACTAGATGATAGGGACACTGTGGACAATTTTCAGCAAGTTGCAGCAAATAAACTAACAGAAATAACCACTTTTCCATAAACAAGGTCTAAATCATGTTTGATTGCACTCTGGAAGTACATTTTTCACAGAACTGTTCAAACAAGATGATAGGAACACTGTGGACCATTTTCAGCAAGTTGCAGCATTGAACTACAGAAATAACCACTTTTCCATAAACAAGGTCTAAATCATGATTGGTTGCACTCTGAATACAATGTTTTAAACATAACTGTTCAAACTACTGGCAGACGAAAACCAGAGAAGATTTGCCTGATCCTAAACCCTCCATACACCTACCGAAACACAGGACGGAACTCTAAGGGCGGATGCATGACAACCATAGAGAGGGCTCGCCTTCTGGGTTTTTGTCTGCTCAAACCACTTGTAGTTTAAACACTAACCACTTGACAGGGACACATGGCAACCAACTGAGGTCCGGACCTGCACAAGGTACGCAACTCAATGGTTTTGCCTGATCCTACGCCGAGTATACCCATACAGACCAGCTGGATTCGACTAGACAGGTGTTAATTCAGAGTTAGGATCCTGGAAGGGAATAACTCCTAATTACACACATGATTGAAAACATCCAGGGCCAAAAGACTGACGAACACGGAAGTAAATACATAGACAACGTGGAGCTAAAAAAGAAGGATCCGACAGAGAGTAAACTCCTAGGTTGCACTATGCTTTCCACTTCCGTTGACAAGCAGACCTAGACATCATGACCATACCACTCGACATGGACACATGGCAACCAACCGAGGACCGGACCTGTTGACAGACCTACCTAACCCTAACCCTATACCTTAACCATTCTAAAAAACTATACCTAACCCTAAGCTTAACTATTCTATTCTAAAACTATTCTAAAAAACTATACCTTACTCTTACCTCAACCTTAACCATTCTAAAAACCATACCTAACCCTAACCCTACAGACAGACAGTCTTTAAACCCAACCAACGGGTTAATCTACAAGTGGGGCCTACTACTTTGGCCGGCCGCGCCCGGACCCCTCCGGCCCGCGCGTATATGATGTGGAGTGCACACCCCTCCCTTCCCCCCCTTCGGCTTCCACGTGTCAGAGATGGAAGTGGATCAACCGACTCAAAACTAGAACCTAACCCTAAACCCCTAACCCTAAACCCCTATCCCTAACCCCCTATCCCTAAACCCCTATCCCTAACCCCCTATCCCTAACCCTCTAACCCTAAAACCCTCTAACCCTAACCCTAAACCCCTATCCCTAACCCCCTATCCCTAAAACCCTCTAACCCTAAAACCCTCTAACCCTTAACCTCTAACCCCCTAACCCTCTAACCCCCCCTTAGGCTTCCACGTGTCAGAGATGGAAGTGGATCAACCGACTCAGAACTAGAAACTAACCCCTACCCCAACACCCTAACCCTACCCCCCCCTAACCCTAACCCCTATCCCTCAACCCCTATCCCTAAACCCCTATCCCTAAACCCCCTAACCCTAAAACCCCCTAACCCTAAAACCCCCTAACCCTAACCCCTAACCCTAACCCTAACCAGTTGAAACGAAACACAATTATATTCAAAACCTAACCCTAACCCCCTAACCGTAACCCTAACCCTCGTAACCCTAACCCTGGATCAACAGACTCAAAACTAGAAACCTAACCCTAACCCTCGAAACCCTAACCCGCAATCCTAACCCTCGAAACCCTAACCCTCGAAACCCTAACCCTCGAAACCCTAACCCTCGAAACCCTAACCCTCGAAACCCTAACCCTCGTAACCCTAACCCTGGATCAACAGACTCAAAACTAGAAACCTAACCCTAACCAGTTGAAACAAAACACAATTATATTCAAAACCTAACCCTCTAACCCAAACCCCCTAACCCTAAGCGCATATGAGTGGAGTACACCCCCTCCCTTCCCCCCTCCGGTTTCCACGTGTCAGAGATGGAAGTGGATCAACCGATTCAAACCTAGAACCCTAACCCCCTAACCCTGACCCCCCTAACCCTAAACCTAACCCCTAACCCAAACACTGGAGCAGTTACACCAACTTCGGAGGACACACATCACTGGAAACAACAAACAAAAAAAAATCCGGACCCGTATCTCCCATTCCCCAAGTGGACGAAAACACGGCAAAAAAATCTACCGCATACACAGGATCCCAAATGGACAAAAACGCGATGGTAGCTAGACTTGTATGGCAATTTAGCTAGTTAACTTGCTAGCTAATTTGTCCTGTGATATAAACATTGCGTTATTTTTTTACCTGAATTACACAAATTCCTCTACTCCGACAATTAATCCACACATAAACCGGTCAACTGAATCGTTTCTAGTCATCCCTCCTTCTTCATCTTTGAATTTATATGGTTATTGCCATCAACACAAATCAGTTCGTGCTTCAATCAACCACGTGAGTGAGGAGATATCACGTGCATAGGCAGAAATCCCAGGGGGGACACGACCCCCCTATCCTGGGAAAAATATGATTTCCCCCCCAATATATCACTGTAAACATATCTATGTAATTTCAATAATATGAATGAACGCAATGAAAGCACTTAAGCTGATTATAGACACTAATAGCGCGTTTTTAAGTTTCAAAAGATAGCGACCCCTTTGCCTCACAATGGTTTGATCCACTGTAGGTCATTAGTTTAGCTAACTAATGAAACTAATTGACTTGAGGTTAACGTTGGAAGCGTTCACACACACACTTGCTGAATTTGCAGAGCTGGCGCGCAAACTAAAGCAAACATTAACTATCAAGCTAGCTAGCTAACTAGTACCTATTCAATTTATGTGGAGTTGTCAAAAATTGAACTTTTGCTATCGTCTGTTAACAAGGTTGGTTATGTTTCCACCTGCCTCTAAAGAAATGTGTATTTAATGTTCAAGCATTCTTATTGGTTGGATCTCATCATTCAAGCATTCTTATTGGTTGATTTCATCTGGGTGCTTGTGTCACCGACTAACACCATGGTGTAGCTCCAGTTCTCCTCAGTCCGAGAAAACACATAGAGAAGGGTATGTGTTGCAGATTACTCCTTTGTAGAAGTCCATAACATGAAATAGATTAAACATCCCAAGGTTAATGCTGTAGATATTGTTATAAGGGAGTGTGAGACTATTGAAACATGTAACTTTCAGAGTTTTATTGTTGTTATTAATATAGTTTACAGAGTGCTAAAAGTGCTGCTGTTGCTAGCTAGCAAGCCTTTCTGGATGTAGACGATTAGCTTTGCTGGCCACCTGTGCTGGCGTTGCATTATGGGAGATGTAGTTTGGTCCTCTACGGTTTGAATGGAATAGAGGCGATTTCACGTTGTAACACGTTGAAATAAATGATGAAAGGCTGGTTGTAAGTACATATACCTGCATACATACTGGACTGATAAGGAACACTGCTTTAACTATTATTAGTAGTAGTATTATAATGATTTGAACAAGTTGGGACAACCCTTCAGTTAACTACTGTACCTATCAATTATCCAGTAGTAGTGATTATGGTTCCTCAATATACATTTAACATATTACAGCGTAGGCTATGTGTTACAGCACTACTTTTGGTGTTTTTTCAGGAATTGCTCTTGAGAAAATGTCATGTAATTGTCCCCTTCAAAGTTGATATCAGATTTTAGCCCCTGCTAGGGCAGATGGCACACAGACAGCAGAACTGGGGACAGATATGCAGGGACAGACTGGCAGAGACAGGGAGTCTCAGGTAAGTTTGTTGCACCCCATATACCGTTAGTTTACAGTACCATTGCCACCTACTGTCCAATATGTATGCAGGTATATGTACTACAACCAGCAATACCAAGAAAGGCTGGTTGTAAGCACATATACCTGCACACATACTGGACTGAAAAGGAACACTGCTTTAACTATTATTAGTAGTAGTATTAGAATGATTTGAACAAGTTGGGACAACCCTTCAGTTAACTACTGTACCTATCAATTATCCAGTAGTAGTGATTATGGTTCCTCAATATACATTTAACATATTACAGCGTAGGCTATGTGTTACAGCACTACTTTTGGTGTTTTTTCAGGAATTGCTCTTGAGAAAATGTCATGTAATTGTCCCCTCCAAAGTTGATATCCGATTTTAGCCCCTGCTAGGGCAGATGGCACACAGACAGCAGAACTGGGGACAGATATGCAGGGACAGACTGGCAGAGACAGGGAGTCTCAGGTAAGTTTGTTGCACCCCATATACAGTCAGTGTACTTTTGGTGTTTTTTCAGGAATTGCTCTTGAGAAAATGTCATGTAATTGTCCCTTCTAAGTTGATATCAGATTTTAGCCCCTGCTAGGGCAGATGGCACACAGACAGCAGAACTGGGGACAGATATGCAGGGACAGACTGGCAGAGACAGGGAGTCTCAGGTAAGTTTGTTGCACCCCATATACAGTCAGTGTACAGTACCATTGCCACCTACTGTCCAGTATGTACAGTGCCTTGCGAAAGTATTCGGCCCCCTTGAACTTTGCAACCTTTTGCCACATTTCAGGCTTCAAAAATAAAGATATAAAACTGTATTTTTTTGTGAAGAATCAACAACAAGTGGGACACAATCATGAAGTGGAACGACATTTATTGGATATTTCAAACTTTTTTAACAAATCAAAAACTGAAAAATTGGGCTTGCAAAATTATTCAGCCCCCTTGTAAGCGCCACCTTTTGCTGCGATTACAGCTGTAAGTCGCTTGGGGTATGTCTCTATCAGTTTTGCACATCGAGAGACTGACATTTTTTCCCATTCCTCCTTGCAAAACAGCTCGAGCTCATTGAGGTTGGATGGAGAGCATTTGTGAACAGCAGTTTTCAGTTCTTTCCACAGATTCTCTATTGGATTCAGGTCTGGACTTTGATTTGGCCATTCTAACACCTGGATATGTTTATTTTTGAACCATTCCATTGTAGATTTTGCTTTATGTTTTGGATCATTGTCTTGTTGGAAGACAAATCTCCGTCCCAGTCTCAGGTCTTTTGCAGACTCCATCAGGTTTTCTTCCAGAATGGTCCTGTATTTGGCTCCATCCATCTTCCCATCAATTTTATCCATCTTCCCTGTCCCTGCTGAAGAAAAGCAGGCCCAAACCATGATGCTGCCACCACCATGTTTGACAGTGGGGATGGTGTGTTCTGTGATGCTTTTACGCCAAACATAACGTTTTGCATTGTTGGCAAAAAGTTCAATTTTGGTTTCATCTGACCAGAGCACCTTCTTCCACATGTTTGGTGTGTCTCCCAGGTGGCTTGTGGCAAACTTTAAACGACACTTTTTATGGATATCTTTAAGAAATGGCTTTCTTCTTGCCACTCTTCCATAAAGGCCAGATTTGTGCAATATACAACTGATTGTTGTCGTATGGACAGAGTCTCCCACCTCAGCTGTAGATCTCTGCAGTTCATCCAGAGTGATCATGGGCCTCTTGGCTGCATCTCTGATCAGTCTTCTCCTTGTATGAGCTGAAAGTTTAGAGGGACGGCCAGGTCTTGGTAGATTTGCAGTGGTCTGATACTCCTTCCATTTCAATATTATCGCTTGCACAGTGCTTCTTGGGATGTTTAAAGCTTGGGAAATCTTTTTGTATCCAAATCCGGCTTTAAACTTCTTCACAACAGTATCTCGGACCTGCCCGGTGTGTTCCTTGTTCTTCATGATGCTCTCTGCGCTTTTAACGGACCTCTGAGACTATCACAGTGCAGGTGCATTTATACGGAGACTTGATTACACACCGGTGGATTGTATTTATCATCTTTAGTCATTTAGGTCAACATTGGATCATTCAGAGATCCTCACTGAACTTCTGGAGAGAGTTTGCTGCACTGAAAGTAAAGGGGCTGAATAAGTTTGCATGCCCAATTTTTCAGTTTTTGATTTGTTAAAAAAGTTTGAAATATCCAATAAATGTCGTTCCACTTCATGATTGTGTCCCACTTGTTGTTGATTCTTCACAAAAAAATACAGTTTTATATCTTTATGTTTGAAGCCTGAAATGTGGCAAAAGGTCGCAAAGTTCAAGGGGGCCGAATACTTTCGCAAGGCACTGTAACTGTTCAAACTAGATGATAGGGACACTGTGGACAATTTTCAGCAAGTTGCAGCAAATAAACTAACAGAAATAACCACTTTTCCATAAACAAGGTCTAAATCATGTTTGATTGCACTCTGGAAGTACATTTTTCACAGAACTGTTCAAACAAGATGATAGGAACACTGTGGACCATTTTCAGCAAGTTGCAGCATTGAACTACAGAAATAACCACTTTTCCATAAACAAGGTCTAAATCATGATTGGTTGCACTCTGAATACAATGTTTTAAACATAACTGTTCAAACTACTGGCAGACGAAAACCAGAGAAGATTTGCCTGATCCTAAACCCTCCATACACCTACCGAAACACAGGACGGAACTCTAAGGGCGGATGCATGACAACCATAGAGAGGGCTCGCCTTCTGGGTTTTTGTCTGCTCAAACCACTTGTAGTTTAAACACTAACCACTTGACAGGGACACATGGCAACCAACTGAGGTCCGGACCTGCACAAGGTACGCAACTCAATGGTTTTGCCTGATCCTACGCCGAGTATACCCATACAGACCAGCTGGATTCGACTAGACAGGTGTTAATTCAGAGTTAGGATCCTGGAAGGGAATAACTCCTAATTACACACATGATTGAAAACATCCAGGGCCAAAAGACTGACGAACACGGAAGTAAATACATAGACAACGTGGAGCTAAAAAAGAAGGATCCGACAGAGAGTAAACTCCTAGGTTGCACTATGCTTTCCACTTCCGTTGACAAGCAGACCTAGACATCATGACCATACCACTCGACATGGACACATGGCAACCAACCGAGGACCGGACCTGTTGACAGACCTACCTAACCCTAACCCTATACCTTAACCATTCTAAAAAACTATACCTAACCCTAAGCTTAACTATTCTATTCTAAAACTATTCTAAAAAACTATACCTTACTCTTACCTCAACCTTAACCATTCTAAAAACCATACCTAACCCTAACCCTACAGACAGACAGTCTTTAAACCCAACCAACGGGTTAATCTACAAGTGGGGCCTACTACTTTGGCCGGCCGCGCCCGGACCCCTCCGGCCCGCGCGTATATGATGTGGAGTGCACACCCCTCCCTTCCCCCCCTTCGGCTTCCACGTGTCAGAGATGGAAGTGGATCAACCGACTCAAAACTAGAACCTAACCCTAAACCCCTAACCCTAAACCCCTATCCCTAACCCCCTATCCCTAAACCCCTATCCCTAACCCCCTAACCCTAAAACCCTCTAACCCTAACCCTAAACCCCTATCCCTAACCCCCTATCCCTAAAACCCTCTAACCCTAAAACCCTCTAACCCTTAACCTCTAACCCCCTAACCCTCTAACCCCCTAACCCTCTAACCCCCCCTTAGGCTTCCACGTGTCAGAGATGGAAGTGGATCAACCGACTCAGAACTAGAAACTAACCCCTACCCCAACACCCTAACCCTACCCCCCCCTAACCCTAACCCCTATCCCTAAACCCCTATCCCTAAACCCCTATCCCTAAACCCCCTAACCCTAAAACCCCCTAACCCTAAAACCCCCTAACCCTCTAACCCTAACCCCTAACCCTAACCCTAACCAGTTGAAACGAAACACAATTATATTCAAAACCTAACCCTAACCCCCTAACCGTAACCCTAACCCTCGTAACCCTAACCCTGGATCAACAGACTCAAAACTAGAAACCTAACCCTAACCCTAACCCTCGAAACCCTAACCCGCAATCCTAACCCTCGAAATCCTAACCCTCGAAACCCTAACCCTCGAAACCCTAACCCTCGAAACCCTAACCCTCGAAACCCTAACCCTCGAAACCCTAACCCTCGTAACCCTAACCCTGGATCAACAGACTCAAAACTAGAAACCTAACCCTAACCAGTTGAAACAAAACACAATTATATTCAAAACCTAACCCTCTAACCCAAACCCCCTAACCCTAAGCGCATATGAGTGGAGTACACCCCCTCCCTTCCCCCCTCCGGTTTCCACGTGTCAGAGATGGAAGTGGATCAACCGATTCAAACCTAGAACCCTAACCCCCTAACCCTGACCCCCCTAACCCTAAACCTAACCCCTAACCCAAACACTGGAGCAGTTACACCAACTTCGGAGGACACACATCACTGGAAACAACAAACAAAAAAAAATCCGGACCCGTATCTCCCATTCCCCAAGTGGACGAAAACACGGCAAAAAAATCTAACGCATACACAGGATCCCAAATGGACAAAAACGCGATGGTAGCTAGACTTGTATGGCAATTTAGCTAGTTAACTTGCTAGCTAATTTGTCCTGTGATATAAACATTGCGTTATTTTTTTACCTGAATTACACAAATTCCTCTACTCCGACAATTAATCCACACATAAACCGGTCAACTGAATCGTTTCTAGTCATCCCTCCTTCTTCATCTTTGAATTTATATGGTTATTGCCATCGACACAAATCAGTTCGTGCTTCAATCAACCACGTGAGTGAGGAGATATCACGTGCATAGGCAGAAATCCCAGGGGGGACACGACCCCCCTATCCTGGGAAAAATATGATTTCCCCCCCAATATATCACTGTAAACATATCTATGTAATTTCAATAATATGAATGAACGCAATGAAAGCACTTAAGCTGATTATAGACACTAATAGCGCGTTTTTAAGTTTCAAAAGATAGCGACCCCTTTGCCTCAATGGTTTGATCCACTGTAGGTCATTAGTTTAGCTAACTAATGAAACTAATTGACTTGAGGTTAACGTTGGAAGCGTTCACACACACACTTGCTGAATTTGCAGAGCTGGCGCGCAAACTAAAGCAAACATTAACTATCAAGCTAGCTAGCTAACTAGTACCTATTCAATTTATGTGGAGTTGTCAAAAATTGAACTTTTGCTATCGTCTGTTAACAAGGTTGGTTATGTTTCCACCTGCCTCTAAAGAAATGTGTATTTAATGTTCAAGCATTCTTATTGGTTGGATCTCATCATTCAAGCATTCTTATTGGTTGATTTCATCTGGGTGCTTGTGTCACCGACTAACACCATGGTGTAGCTCCAGTTCTCCTCAGTCCGAGAAAACACATAGAGAAGGGTATGTGTTGCAGATTACTCCTTTGTAGAAGTCCATAACATGAAATAGATTAAACATCCCAAGGTTAATGCTGTAGATATTGTTATAAGGGAGTGTGAGACTATTGAAACATGTAACTTTCAGAGTTTTATTGTTGTTATTAATATAGTTTACAGAGTGCTAAAAGTGCTGCTGTTGCTAGCTAGCAAGCCTTTCTGGATGTAGACGATTAGCTTTGCTGGCCACCTGTGCTGGCGTTGCATTATGGGAGATGTAGTTTGGTCCTCTACGGTTTGAATGGAATAGAGGCGATTTCACGTTGTAACACGTTGAAATAAATGATGAAAGGCTGGTTGTAAGTACATATACCTGCATACATACTGGACTGATAAGGAACACTGCTTTAACTATTATTAGTAGTAGTATTATAATGATTTGAACAAGTTGGGACAACCCTTCAGTTAACTACTGTACCTATCAATTATCCAGTAGTAGTGATTATGGTTCCTCAATATACATTTAACATATTACAGCGTAGGCTATGTGTTACAGCACTACTTTTGGTGTTTTTTCAGGAATTGCTCTTGAGAAAATGTCATGTAATTGTCCCCTTCAAAGTTGATATCAGATTTTAGCCCCTGCTAGGGCAGATGGCACACAGACAGCAGAACTGGGGACAGACTGGTAGAGACAGGGAGTCTCAGGTAAGTTTGTTGCACCCCATATACAGTCAGTGTACAGTACCATTGCCACCTACTGTCCGGTATGTATGCAGGTATATGTACTACAACCAGCAATACCAAGAAAGGCTGGTTGTAAGCACATATACCTGCACACATACTGGACTGAAAAGGAACACTGCTTTAACTATTATTAGTAGTAGTATTATAATGATTTGAACAAGTTGGGACAACCCTTCAGTTAACTACTGTACCTATCAATTATCCAGTAGTAGTGATTATGGTTCCTCAATATACATTTAACATATTACAGCGTAGGCTATGTGTTACAGCACTACTTTTGGTGTTTTTTCAGGAATTGCTCTTGAGAAAATGTCATGTAATTGTCCCCTCCAAAGTTGATATCCGATTTTAGCCCCTGCTAGGGCAGATGGCACACAGACAGCAGAACTGGGGACAGATATGCAGGGACAGACTGGCAGAGACAGGGAGTCTCAGGTAAGTTTGTTGCACCCCATATACAGTCAGTGTACTTTTGGTGTTTTTTCAGGAATTGCTCTTGAGAAAATGACATGTAATTGTCCCTTCTAAGTTGATATCAGATTTTAGCCCCTGCTAGGGCAGATGGCACACAGACAGCAGAACTGGGGACAGATATGCAGGGACAGACTGGCAGAGACAGGGAGTCCCAGGTAAGTTTGTTGCACCCCAGATACAGTCAGTGTACAGTACCATTGCCACATACTGTCCAGTATGTATGCAGGTATATGTACTACAACCAGCAATACCAAGAAAGGCTGGTTGTAAAAGCACATATACCTGCATACATACTGGACTGATAAGGAACACTGCTTTTAACCATTATTAGTATTAGTATTATAATGATTTGAACAAGTTGGGACAACCCTTCAGTTAACTACTGTACCTATCAATTATCCAGTAGTAGTGATTATGGTTCCTCAATATACATTTAACATATTACAGCGTAGGCTATGTGTTACAGCACTACTTTTGGTGTTTTTTCAGGAATTGCTCTTGAGAAAATGTCATGTAATTGTCCCCTCCAAAGTTGATATCCGATTTTAGCCCCTGCTAGGGCAGATGGCACACAGACAGCAGAACTGGGGACAGATATGCAGGGACAGACTGGCAGAGACAGGGAGTCTCAGGTAAGTTTGTTGCACCCCATATACAGTCAGTGTACTTTTGGTGTTTTTTCAGGAATTGCTCTTGAGAAAATGACATGTAATTGTCCCTTCTAAGTTGATATCAGATTTTAGCCCCTGCTAGGGCAGATGGCACACAGACAGCAGAACTGGGGACAGATATGCAGGGACAGACTGGCAGAGACAGGGAGTCTCAGGTAAGTTTGTTGCACCCCATATACAGTCAGTGTACAGTACCATTGCCACCTACTGTCCGGTATGTATGCAGGTATATGTACAACAACCAGCAATACCAAGAAAGGCTGGTTGTATGTAGCACATATACCTGCATACATACTGGACTGATAAGGAACACTGCTTTAACTATTATTAGTAGTAGTATTATAATGATTTGAACAAGTTGGGACAACCCTTCAGTTAACTACTGTACCTATCAATTATCCAGTAGTAGTGATTATGGTTCCTCAATATACATTTAACATATTACAGCGTAGGCTATGTGTTACAGCACTACTTTTGGTGTTTTTTCAGGAATTGCTCTTGAGAAAATGTCATGTAATTGTCCCCTCCCAAAGTTGATAACAGATTTTAGCCCCTGCTAGGGCAGATGGCACACAGACAGCAGAACTGGGGACAGATATGCAGGGACAGACTGGCAGAGACAGGGAGTCCCAGGTAAGTTTGTTGCACCCCAGATACAGTCAGTGTACAGTACCATTGCCACATACTGTCCAGTATGTATGCAGGTATATGTACTACAACCAGCAATACCAAGAAAGGCTGGTTGTAAAAGCACATATACCTGCATACATACTGGACTGATAAGGAACACTGCTTTTAACCATTATTAGTATTAGTATTATAATGATTTGAACAAGTTGGGACAACCCTTCAGTTAACTACTGTACCTATCAATTATCCAGTAGTAGTGATTATGGTTCCTCAATATACATTTAACATATTACAGCGTAGGCTATGTGTTACAGCACTACTTTTGGTGTTTTTTCAGGAATTGCTCTTGAGAAAATGTCATGTAATTGTCCCCTTCAAAGTTGATATCAGATTTTAGCCCCTGCTAGGGCAGATGGCACACAGACAGCAGAACTGGGGACAGATATGCAGGGACAGACTGGCAGAGACAGGGAGTCTCAGGTAAGTTTGTTGCACCCCATATACAGTCAGTGTACAGTACCATTGCCACCTACTGTCCAGTATGTACAGTGCCTTGCGAAAGTATTCGGCCCCCTTGAACTTTGCAACCTTTTGCCACATTTCAGGCTTCAAAAATAAAGATATAAAACTGTATTTTTTCGTGAAGAATCAACAACAAGTGGGACACAATCATGAAGTGGAACGACATTTATTGGATATTTCAAACTTTTTTAACAAATCAAAAACTGAAAAATTGGGCTTGCAAAATTATTCAGCCCCCTTGTAAGCGCCACCTTTTGCTGCGATTACAGCTGTAAGTCGCTTGGGGTATGTCTCTATCAGTTTTGCACATCGAGAGACTGACATTTTTTCCCATTCCTCCTTGCAAAACAGCTCGAGCTCATTGAGGTTGGATGGAGAGCATTTGTGAACAGCAGTTTTCAGTTCTTTCCACAGATTCTCTATTGGATTCAGGTCTGGACTTTGATTTGGCCATTCTAACACCTGGATATGTTTATTTTTGAACCATTCCATTGTAGATTTTGCTTTATGTTTTGGATCATTGTCTTGTTGGAAGACAAATCTCCGTCCCAGTCTCAGGTCTTTTGCAGACTCCATCAGGTTTTCTTCCAGAATGGTCCTGTATTTGGCTCCATCCATCTTCCCATCAATTTTATCCATCTTCCCTGTCCCTGCTGAAGAAAAGCAGGCCCAAACCATGATGCTGCCACCACCATGTTTGACAGTGGGGATGGTGTGTTCTGTGTTGCTTTTACGCCAAACATAACGTTTTGCATTGTTGGCAAAAAGTTCAATTTTGGTTTCATCTGACCAGAGCACCTTCTTCCACATGTTTGGTGTGTCTCCCAGGTGGCTTGTGGCAAACTTTAAACGACACTTTTTATGGATATCTTTAAGAAATGGCTTTCTTCTTGCCACTCTTCCATAAAGGCCAGATTTGTGCAATATACAACTGATTGTTGTCGTATGGACAGAGTCTCCCACCTCAGCTGTAGATCTCTGCAGTTCATCCAGAGTGATCATGGGCCTCTTGGCTGCATCTCTGATCAGTCTTCTCCTTGTATGAGCTGAAAGTTTAGAGGGACGGCCAGGTCTTGGTAGATTTGCAGTGGTCTGATACTCCTTCCATTTCAATATTATCGCTTGCACAGTGCTTCTTGGGATGTTTAAAGCTTGGGAAATCTTTTTGTATCCAAATCCGGCTTTAAACTTCTTCACAACAGTATCTCGGACCTGCCCGGTGTGTTCCTTGTTCTTCATGATGCTCTCTGCGCTTTTAACGGACCTCTGAGACTATCACAGTGCAGGTGCATTTATACGGAGACTTGATTACACACCGGTGGATTGTATTTATCATCTTTAGTCATTTAGGTCAACATTGGATCATTCAGAGATCCTCACTGAACTTCTGGAGAGAGTTTGCTGCACTGAAAGTAAAGGGGCTGAATAAGTTTGCATGCCCAATTTTTCAGTTTTTGATTTGTTAAAAAAGTTTGAAATATCCAATAAATGTCGTTCCACTTCATGATTGTGTCCCACTTGTTGTTGATTCTTCACAAAAAAATACAGTTTTATATCTTTATGTTTGAAGCCTGAAATGTGGCAAAAGGTCGCAAAGTTCAAGGGGGCCGAATACTTTCGCAAGGCACTGTAACTGTTCAAACTAGATGATAGGGACACTGTGGACAATTTTCAGCAAGTTGCAGCAAATAAACTAACAGAAATAACCACTTTTCCATAAACAAGGTCTAAATCATGTTTGATTGCACTCTGGAAGTACATTTTTCACAGAACTGTTCAAACAAGATGATAGGAACACTGTGGACCATTTTCAGCAAGTTGCAGCATTGAACTACAGAAATAACCACTTTTCCATAAACAAGGTCTAAATCATGATTGGTTGCACTCTGAATACAATGTTTTAAACATAACTGTTCAAACTACTGGCAGACGAAAACCAGAGAAGATTTGCCTGATCCTAAACCCTCCATACACCTACCGAAACACAGGACGGAACTCTAAGGGCGGATGCATGACAACCATAGAGAGGGCTCGCCTTCTGGGTTTTTGTCTGCTCAAACCACTTGTAGTTTAAACACTAACCACTTGACAGGGACACATGGCAACCAACTGAGGTCCGGACCTGCACAAGGTACGCAACTCAATGGTTTTGCCTGATCCTACGCCGAGTATACCCATACAGACCAGCTGGATTCGACTAGACAGGTGTTAATTCAGAGTTAGGATCCTGGAAGGGAATAACTCCTAATTACACACATGATTGAAAACATCCAGGGCCAAAAGACTGACGAACACGGAAGTAAATACATAGACAACGTGGAGCTAAAAAAGAAGGATCCGACAGAGAGTAAACTCCTAGGTTGCACTATGCTTTCCACTTCCGTTGACAAGCAGACCTAGACATCATGACCATACCACTCGACATGGACACATGGCAACCAACCGAGGACCGGACCTGTTGACAGACCTACCTAACCCTAACCCTATACCTTAACCATTCTAAAAAACTATACCTAACCCTAAGCTTAACTATTCTATTCTAAAACTATTCTAAAAAACTATACCTTACTCTTACCTCAACCTTAACCATTCTAAAAACCATACCTAACCCTAACCCTACAGACAGACAGTCTTTAAACCCAACCAACGGGTTAATCTACAAGTGGGGCCTACTACTTTGGCCGGCCGCGCCCGGACCCCTCCGGCCCGCGCGTATATGATGTGGAGTGCACACCCCTCCCTTCCCCCCCTTCGGCTTCCACGTGTCAGAGATGGAAGTGGATCAACCGACTCAAAACTAGAACCTAACCCTAAACCCCTAACCCTAAACCCCTATCCCTAACCCCCTATCCCTAAACCCCTATCCCTAACCCTCTAACCCTAAAACCCTCTAACCCTTAACCTCTAACCCCCTAACCCTCTAACCCCCCCTTAGGCTTCCACGTGTCAGAGATGGAAGTGGATCAACCGACTCAGAACTAGAAACTAACCCCTACCCCAACACCCTAACCCTACCCCCCCCTAACCCTAACCCCTATCCCTAAACCCCTATCCCTAAACCCCCTAACCCTAAAACCCCCTAACCCTAAAACCCCCTAACCCTCTAACCCTAACCCCTAACCCTAACCCTAACCAGTTGAAACGAAACACAATTATATTCAAAACCTAACCCTAACCCCCTAACCGTAACCCTAACCCTCGTAACCCTAACCCTGGATCAACAGACTCAAAACTAGAAACCTAACCCTAACCCTCGAAACCCTAACCCGCAATCCTAACCCTCGAAATCCTAACCCTCGAAACCCTAACCCTCGAAACCCTAACCCTCGAAACCCTAACCCTCGAAACCCTAACCCTCGAAACCCTAACCCTCGTAACCCTAACCCTGGATCAACAGACTCAAAACTAGAAACCTAACCCTAACCAGTTGAAACAAAACACAATTATATTCAAAACCTAACCCTCTAACCCAAACCCCCTAACCCTAAGCGCATATGAGTGGAGTACACCCCCTCCCTTCCCCCCTCCGGTTTCCACGTGTCAGAGATGGAAGTGGATCAACCGATTCAAACCTAGAACCCTAACCCCCTAACCCTGACCCCCCTAACCCTAAACCTAACCCAAACACTGGAGCAGTTACACCAACTTCGGAGGACACACATCACTGGAAACAAAAAAAACAAAAATCCGGACCAATCAATCAATCAATTCAATCAACCACGTGAGTGAGGAGATATCACGTGCATAGGCAGAAATCCCAGGGGGGACACGACCCCCCTATCCTGGGAAAAATATGATTTCCCCCCCAATATATCACTGTAAACATATCTATGTAATTTCAATAATATGAATGAACGCAATGAAAGCACTTAAGCTGATTATAGACACTAATAGCGCGTTTTTAAGTTTCAAAAGATAGCGACCCCTTTGCCTCACAATGGTTTGATCCACTGTAGGTCATTAGTTTAGCTAACTAATGAAACTAATTGACTTGAGGTTAACGTTGGAAGCGTTCACACACACACTTGCTGAATTTGCAGAGCTGGCGCGCAAACTAAAGCAAACATTAACTATCAAGCTAGCTAGCTAACTAGTACCTATTCAATTTATGTGGAGTTGTCAAAAATTGAACTTTTGCTATCGTCTGTTAACAAGGTTGGTTATGTTTCCACCTGCCTCTAAAGAAATGTGTATTTAATGTTCAAGCATTCTTATTGGTTGGATCTCATCATTCAAGCATTCTTATTGGTTGATTTCATCTGGGTGCTTGTGTCACCGACTAACACCATGGTGTAGCTCCAGTTCTCCTCAGTCCGAGAAAACACATAGAGAAGGGTATGTGTTGCAGATTACTCCTTTGTAGAAGTCCATAACATGAAATAGATTAAACATCCCAAGGTTAATGCTGTAGATATTGTTATAAGGGAGTGTGAGACTATTGAAACATGTAACTTTCAGAGTTTTATTGTTGTTATTAATATAGTTTACAGAGTGCTAAAAGTGCTGCTGTTGCTAGCTAGCAAGCCTTTCTGGATGTAGACGATTAGCTTTGCTGGCCACCTGTGCTGGCGTTGCATTATGGGAGATGTAGTTTGGTCCTCTACGGTATGAATGGAATAGAGGCGATTTCACGTTGTAACACGTTGAAATAAATGATGAAAGGCTGGTTGTAAGTACATATACCTGCATACATACTGGACTGATAAGGAACACTGCTTTAACTATTATTAGTAGTAGTATTATAATGATTTGAACAAGTTGGGACAACCCTTCAGTTAACTACTGTACCTATCAATTATCCAGTAGTAGTGATTATGGTTCCTCAATATACATTTAACATATTACAGCGTAGGCTATGTGTTACAGCACTACTTTTGGTGTTTTTTCAGGAATTGCTCTTGAGAAAATGTCATGTAATTGTCCCCTTCAAAGTTGATATCAGATTTTAGCCCCTGCTAGGGCAGATGGCACACAGACAGCAGAACTGGGGACAGACTGGTAGAGACAGGGAGTCTCAGGTAAGTTTGTTGCACCCCATATACAGTCAGTGTACAGTACCATTGCCACCTACTGTCCGGTATGTATGCAGGTATATGTACTACAACCAGCAATACCAAGAAAGGCTGGTTGTATGTAGCACATATACCTGCATACATACTGGACTGATAAGGAACACTGCTTTAACTATTATTATTAGTAGTAGTATTATAATGATTTGAACAAGTTGGGACAACCCTTCAGTTAACTACTGTACCTATCAATTATCCAGTAGTAGTGATTATGGTTCCTCAATATACATTTAACATATTACAGCGTAGGCTATGTGTTACAGCACTACTTTTGGTGTTTTTTCAGGAATTGCTCTTGAGAAAATGTCATGTAATTGTCCCCTTCAAAGTTGATATCAGATTTTAGCCCCTGCTAGGGCAGATGGCACACAGACAGCAGAACTGGGGACAGACTGGTAGAGACAGGGAGTCTCAGGTAAGTTTGTTGCACCCCATATACAGTCAGTGTACAGTACCATTGCCACCTACTGTCCGGTATGTATGCAGGTATATGTACAACAACCAGCAATACCAAGAAAGGCTGGTTGTATGTAGCACATATACCTGCATACATACTGGACTGATAAGGAACACTGCTTTAACTATTATTATTAGTAGTAGTATTATAATGATTTGAACAAGTTGGGACAACCCTTCAGTTAACTACTGTACCTATCAATTATCCAGTAGTAGTGATTATGGTTCCTCAATATACATTTAACATATTACAGCGTAGGCTATGTGTTACAGCACTACTTTTGGTGTTTTTTCAGGAATTGCTCTTGAGAAAATGTCATGTAATTGTCCCCTTCAAAGTTGATATCAGATTTTAGCCCCTGCTAGGGCAGATGGCACACAGACAGCAGAACTGGGGACAGACTGGTAGAGACAGGGAGTCTCAGGTAAGTTTGTTGCACCCCATATACAGTCAGTGTACAGTACCATTGCCACCTACTGTCCGGTATGTATGCAGGTATATGTACAACAACCAGCAATACCAAGAAAGGCTGGTTGTATGTAGCACATATACCTGCATACATACTGGACTGATAAGGAACACTGCTTTAACTATTATTAGTAGTAGTATTATAATGATTTGAACAAGTTGGGACAACCCTTCAGTTAACTACTGTACCTATCAATTATCCAGTAGTAGTGATTATGGTTCCTCAATATACATTTAACATATTACAGCGTAGGCTATGTGTTACAGCACTACTTTTGGTGTTTTTTCAGGAATTGCTCTTGAGAAAATGTCATGTAATTGTCCCCTTCAAAGTTGATATCAGATTTTAGCCCCTGCTAGGGCAGATGGCACACAGACAGCAGAACTGGGGACAGACTGGTAGAGACAGGGAGTCTCAGGTAAGTTTGTTGCACCCCATATACAGTCAGTGTACAGTACCATTGCCACCTACTGTCCAGTATGTATGCAGGTATATGTACAACAACCAGCAATACCAAGAAAGGCTGGTTGTATGTAGCACATATACCTGCATACATACTGGACTGATAAGGAACACTGCTTTAACTATTATTAGTAGTAGTATTATAATGATTTGAACAAGTTGGGACAACCCTTCAGTTAACTACTGTACCTATCAATTATCCAGTAGTAGTGATTATGGTTCCTCAATATACATTTAACATATTACAGCGTAGGCTATGTGTTACAGCACTACTTTTGGTGTTTTTTCAGGAATTGCTCTTGAGAAAATGTCATGTAATTGTCCCCTCCAAAGTTGATATCCGATTTTAGCCCCTGCTAGGGCAGATGGCACACAGACAGCAGAACTGGGGACAGATATGCAGGGACAGACTGGCAGAGACAGGGAGTCTCAGGTAAGTTTGTTGCACCCCATATACAGTCAGTGTACTTTTGGTGTTTTTTCAGGAATTGCTCTTGAGAAAATGTCATGTAATTGTCCCTTCTAAGTTGATATCAGATTTTAGCCCCTGCTAGGGCAGATGGCACACAGACAGCAGAACTGGGGACAGATATGCAGGGACAGACTGGCAGAGACAGGGAGTCTCAGGTAAGTTTGTTGCACCCCATATACAGTCAGTGTACAGTACCATTGCCACCTACTGTCCAGTATGTACAGTGCCTTGCGAAAGTATTCGGCCCCCTTGAACTTTGCAACCTTTTGCCACATTTCAGGCTTCAAAAATAAAGATATAAAACTGTATTTTTTTGTGAAGAATCAACAACAAGTGGGACACAATCATGAAGTGGAACGACATTTATTGGATATTTCAAACTTTTTTAACAAATCAAAAACTGAAAAATTGGGCTTGCAAAATTATTCAGCCCCCTTGTAAGCGCCACCTTTTGCTGCGATTACAGCTGTAAGTCGCTTGGGGTATGTCTCTATCAGTTTTGCACATCGAGAGACTGACATTTTTTCCCATTCCTCCTTGCAAAACAGCTCGAGCTCATTGAGGTTGGATGGAGAGCATTTGTGAACAGCAGTTTTCAGTTCTTTCCACAGATTCTCTATTGGATTCAGGTCTGGACTTTGATTTGGCCATTCTAACACCTGGATATGTTTATTTTTGAACCATTCCATTGTAGATTTTGCTTTATGTTTTGGATCATTGTCTTGTTGGAAGACAAATCTCCGTCCCAGTCTCAGGTCTTTTGCAGACTCCATCAGGTTTTCTTCCAGAATGGTCCTGTATTTGGCTCCATCCATCTTCCCATCAATTTTATCCATCTTCCCTGTCCCTGCTGAAGAAAAGCAGGCCCAAACCATGATGCTGCCACCACCATGTTTGACAGTGGGGATGGTGTGTTCTGTGTTGCTTTTACGCCAAACATAACGTTTTGCATTGTTGGCAAAAAGTTCAATTTTGGTTTCATCTGACCAGAGCACCTTCTTCCACATGTTTGGTGTGTCTCCCAGGTGGCTTGTGGCAAACTTTAAACGACACTTTTTATGGATATCTTTAAGAAATGGCTTTCTTCTTGCCACTCTTCCATAAAGGCCAGATTTGTGCAATATACAACTGATTGTTGTCGTATGGACAGAGTCTCCCACCTCAGCTGTAGATCTCTGCAGTTCATCCAGAGTGATCATGGGCCTCTTGGCTGCATCTCTGATCAGTCTTCTCCTTGTATGAGCTGAAAGTTTAGAGGGACGGCCAGGTCTTGGTAGATTTGCAGTGGTCTGATACTCCTTCCATTTCAATATTATCGCTTGCACAGTGCTTCTTGGGATGTTTAAAGCTTGGGAAATCTTTTTGTATCCAAATCCGGCTTTAAACTTCTTCACAACAGTATCTCGGACCTGCCCGGTGTGTTCCTTGTTCTTCATGATGCTCTCTGCGCTTTTAACGGAACTCTGAGACTATCACAGTGCAGGTGCATTTATACGGAGACTTGATTACACACCGGTGGATTGTATTTATCATCTTTAGTCATTTAGGTCAACATTGGATCATTCAGAGATCCTCACTGAACTTCTGGAGAGAGTTTGCTGCACTGAAAGTAAAGGGGCTGAATAAGTTTGCATGCCCAATTTTTCAGTTTTTGATTTGTTAAAAAAGTTTGAAATATCCAATAAATGTCGTTCCACTTCATGATTGTGTCCCACTTGTTGTTGATTCTTCACAAAAAAATACAGTTTTATATCTTTATGTTTGAAGCCTGAAATGTGGCAAAAGGTCGCAAAGTTCAAGGGGGCCGAATAGAGGCGATTTCACGTTGTAACACGTTGAAATAAATGATGAAAGGCTGGTTGTAAGTACATATACCTGCATACATACTGGACTGATAAGGAACACTGCTTTAACTATTATTAGTAGTAGTATTATAATGATTTGAACAAGTTGGGACAACCCTTCAGTTAACTACTGTACCTATCAATTATCCAGTAGTAGTGATTATGGTTCCTCAATATACATTTAACATATTACAGCGTAGGCTATGTGTTACAGCACTACTTTTGGTGTTTTTTCAGGAATTGCTCTTGAGAAAATGTCATGTAATTGTCCCCTTCAAAGTTGATATCAGATTTTAGCCCCTGCTAGGGCAGATGGCACACAGACAGCAGAACTGGGGACAGACTGGTAGAGACAGGGAGTCTCAGGTAAGTTTGTTGCACCCCATATACAGTCAGTGTACAGTACCATTGCCACCTACTGTCCGGTATGTATGCAGGTATATGTACAACAACCAGCAATACCAAGAAAGGCTGGTTGTATGTAGCACATATACCTGCATACATACTGGACTGATAAGGAACACTGCTTTAACTATTATTAGTAGTAGTATTATAATGATTTGAACAAGTTGGGACAACCCTTCAGTTAACTACTGTACCTATCAATTATCCAGTAGTAGTGATTATGGTTCCTCAATATACATTTAACATATTACAGCGTAGGCTATGTGTTACAGCACTACTTTTGGTGTTTTTTCAGGAATTGCTCTTGAGAAAATGTCATGTAATTGTCCCCTTCAAAGTTGATATCAGATTTTAGCCCCTGCTAGGGCAGATGGCACACAGACAGCAGAACTGGGGACAGATATGCAGGGACAGACTGGCAGAGACAGGGAGTCTCAGGTAAGTTTGTTGCACCCCATATACCGTTAGTTTACAGTACCATTGCCACCTACTGTCCAGTATGTATGCAGGTATATGTACTACAACCAGCAATACCAAGAAAGGCTGGTTGTAAGCACATATACCTGCACACATACTGGACTGAAAAGGAACACTGCTTTAACTATTATTAGTAGTAGTATTATAATGATTTGAACAAGTTGGGACAACCCTTCAGTTAACTACTGTACCTATCAATTATCCAGTAGTAGTGATTATGGTTCCTCAATATACATTTAACATATTACAGCGTAGGCTATGTGTTACAGCACTACTTTTGGTGTTTTTTCAGGAATTGCTCTTGAGAAAATGTCATGTAATTGTCCCCTCCAAAGTTGATATCCGATTTTAGCCCCTGCTAGGGCAGATGGCACACAGACAGCAGAACTGGGGACAGATATGCAGGGACAGACTGGCAGAGACAGGGAGTCTCAGGTAAGTTTGTTGCACCCAATATACAGTCAGTGTACTTTTGGTGTTTTTTCAGGAATTGCTCTTGAGAAAATGTCATGTAATTGTCCCCTTCAAAGTTGATATCAGATTTTAGCCCCTGCTAGGGCAGATGGCACACAGACAGCAGAACTGGGGACAGATATGCAGGGACAGACTGGCAGAGACAGGGAGTCTCAGGTAAGTTTGTTGCACCCCATATACAGTCAGTGTACAGTACCATTGCCACCTACTGTCCAGTATGTACAGTGCCTTGCGAAAGTATTCGGCCCCCTTGAACTTTGCAACCTTTTGCCACATTTTTTTGTGAAGAATCAACAACAAGTGGGACACAATCATGAAGTGGAACGACATTTATTGGATATTTCAAACTTTTTTAACAAATCAAAAACTGAAAAATTGGGCTTGCAAAATTATTATTGTTATGGACTTCTACAAAGGAGTAATTTGCAACACATACCCTTCTCTATGTGTTTTCTCGGACTGAGGAGAACTGGAGCTACACCATGGTGTTAGTCGGTGACACAAGCACCCAGATGAAATCAACCAATAAGAATGCTTGAATGATGAGATTCAACCAATAAGAATGCTTGAACATTAAATACACATTTCTTTCGAGGCAGGTGGAAACATAACCAACCTTGTTAACAGACGATAGCAAAAGTTCAATTTTTGAAACTCCACATAAATTGAATAGGTACTAGTTAGCTAGCTAGCTTGATAGTTAATGTTTGCTTTAGTTTGCGCGCCAGCTCTGCAAATTCAGCAAGTGTGTGTGTGAACGCTTCCAACGTTAACCTCAAGTCAATTAGTTTCATTAGTTAGCTAAACTAATGACCTACAGTGGATCAAACCATTGTGAGGCAAAGGGGTCGCTATCTTTTGAAACTTAAAAACGCGCTATTAGTGTCTATAATCAGCTTAAGTGCTTTCATTGCGTTCATTCATATTATTGAAATTACATAGATATGTTTACAGTGATATATTGGGGGGGAAATCATATTTTTCCCAGGATAGGGGGGTCGTGTCCCCCCTGGGATTTCTGCCTATGCACGTGATATCTCCTCACTCACGTGGTTGATTGAAGCACGAACTGATTTGTGTTGATGGCAATAACCATATAAATTCAAAGATGAAGAAGGAGGGATGACTAGAAACGATTCAGTTGACCGGTTTATGTGTGGATTAATTGTCGGAGTAGAGGAATTTGTGTAATTCAGGTAAAAAAATAACGCAATGTTTATATCACAGGACAAATTAGCTAGCAAGTTAACTAGCTAAATTGCCATACAAGTCTAGCTACCATCGCGTTTTTGTCCATTTGGGATCCTGTGTATGCGGTAGATTTTTTTGCCGTGTTTTCGTCCACTTGGGGAATGGGAGATACGGGTCCGGATTTTTTTTTGTTTGTTGTTTCCAGTGATGTGTGTCCTCCGAAGTTGGTGTAACTGCTCCAGTGTTTGGGTTAGGGGTTAGGTTTAGGGTTAGGGGGGTCAGGGTTAGGGGGTTAGGGTTCTAGGTTTGAATCGGTTGATCCACTTCCATCTCTGACACGTGGAAACCGGAGGGGGGAAGGGAGGGGGTGTACTCCACTCATATGCGCTTAGGGTTAGGGGGTTTGGGTTAGAGGGTTAGGTTTTGAATATAATTGTGTTTTGTTTCAACTGGTTAGGATTAGGTTTCTAGTTTTGAGTCTGTTGATCCAGGGTTAGGGTTACGAGGGTTAGGGTTTCGAGGGTTAGGGTTTCGAGGGTTAGGGTTTCGAGGGTTAGGGTTTCGAGGGTTAGGGTTTCGAGGGTTAGGATTTCGAGGGTTAGGATTGCGGGTTAGGGTTTCGAGGGTTAGGGTTACGAGGGTTGGGGTTAGGTTTCTAGTTTTGAGTCTGTTGATCCAGGGTTAGGGTTACGAGGGTTAGGGTTACGGTTAGGGTTAGGGGGTTAGGGTTAGGTTTTGAATATAATTGTGTTTCGTTTCAACTGGTTAGGGTTGGGGTTAGGGTTAGAGGGTTAGGGGGTTTTAGGGTTAGGGGGTTTTAGGGTTAGGGGGTTTAGGGATAGGGGTTTAGGGATAGGGGTTTAGGGATAGGGGTTAGGGTTAGGGGGGGGTAGGGTTAGGGTGTTGGGGTAGGGGTTAGTTTCTAGTTCTGAGTCGGTTGATCCACTTCCATCTCTGACACGTGGAAGCCTAAGGGGGGGTTAGAGGGTTAGGGGGTTAGAGGTTAAGGGTTAGAGGGTTTTAGGGTTAGAGGGTTTTAGGGATAGGGGGTTAGGGATAGGGGTTTAGGGTTAGGGTTAGAGGGTTTTAGGGTTAGAGGGTTAGGGATAGGGGGTTAGGGATAGGGGGTTAGGGATAGGGGGTTAGGGATAGGGGTTTAGGGTTAGGGGTTTAGGGTTAGGTTCTAGTTTTGAGTCGGTTGATCCACTTCCATCTCTGACACGTGGAAGCCGAAGGGGGGGAAGGGAGGGGTGTGCACTCCACATCATATACGCGCGGGCCGGAGGGGTCCGGGCGCGGCCGGCCAAAGTAGTAGGCCCCACTTGTAGATTAACCCGTTGGTTGGGTTTAAAGACTGTCTGTCTGTAGGGTTAGGGTTAGGTATGGTTTTTAGAATGGTTAAGGTTGAGGTAAGAGTAAGGTATAGTTTTTTAGAATAGTTTTAGAATAGAATAGTTAAGCTTAGGGTTAGGTATAGTTTTTTAGAATGGTTAAGGTATAGGGTTAGGGTTAGGTAGGTCTGTCAACAGGTCCGGTCCTCGGTTGGTTGCCATGTGTCCATGTCGAGTGGTATGGTCATGATGTCTAGGTCTGCTTGTCAACGGAAGTGGAAAGCATAGTGCAACCTAGGAGTTTACTCTCTGTCGGATCCTTCTTTTTTAGCTCCACGTTGTCTATGTATTTACTTCCGTGTTCGTCAGTCTTTTGGCCCTGGATGTTTTCAATCATGTGTGTAATTAGGAGTTATTCCCTTCCAGGATCCTAACTCTGAATTAACACCTGTCTAGTCGAATCCAGCTGGTCTGTATGGGTATACTCGGCGTAGGATCAGGCAAAACCATTGAGTTGCGTACCTTGTGCAGGTCCGGACCTCAGTTGGTTGCCATGTGTCCCTGTCAAGTGGTTAGTGTTTAAACTACAAGTGGTTTGAGCAGACAAAAACCCAGAAGGCGAGCCCTCTCTATGGTTGTCATGCATCCGCCCTTAGAGTTCCGTCCTGTGTTTCGGTAGGTGTATGGAGGGTTTAGGATCAGGCAAATCTTCTCTGGTTTTCGTCTGCCAGTAGTTTGAACAGTTATGTTTAAAACATTGTATTCAGAGTGCAACCAATCATGATTTAGACCTTGTTTATGGAAAAGTGGTTATTTCTGTAGTTCAATGCTGCAACTTGCTGAAAATGGTCCACAGTGTTCCTATCATCTTGTTTGAACAGTTCTGTGAAAAATGTACTTCCAGAGTGCAATCAAACATGATTTAGACCTTGTTTATGGAAAAGTGGTTATTTCTGTTAGTTTATTTGCTGCAACTTGCTGAAAATTGTCCACAGTGTCCCTATCATCTAGTTTGAACAGTTACAGTGCCTTGCGAAAGTATTCGGCCCCCTTGAACTTTGCGACCTTTTGCCACATTTCAGGCTTCAAACATAAAGATATAAAACTGTATTTTTTTGTGAAGAATCAACAACAAGTGGGACACAATCATGAAGTGGAACGACATTTATTGGATATTTCAAACTTTTTTAACAAATCAAAAACTGAAAAATTGGGCATGCAAACTTATTCAGCCCCTTTACTTTCAGTGCAGCAAACGCTCTCCAGAAGTTCAGTGAGGATCTCTGAATGATCCAATGTTGACCTAAATGACTAAAGATGATAAATACAATCCACCGGTGTGTAATCAAGTCTCCGTATAAATGCACCTGCACTGTGATAGTCTCAGAGTTCCGTTAAAAGCGCAGAGAGCATCATGAAGAACAAGGAACACACCGGGCAGGTCCGAGATACTGTTGTGAAGAAGTTTAAAGCCGGATTTGGATACAAAAAGATTTCCCAAGCTTTAAACATCCCAAGAAGCACTGTGCAAGCGATAATATTGAAATGGAAGGAGTATCAGACCACTGCAAATCTACCAAGACCTGGCCTTCCCTCTAAACTTTCAGCTCATACAAGGAGAAGACTGATCAGAGATGCAGCCAAGAGGCCCATGATCACTCTGGATGAACTGCAGAGATCTACAGCTGAGGTGGGAGACTCTGTCCATACGACAACAATCAGTTGTATATTGCACAAATCTGGCCTTTATGGAAGAGTGGCAAGAAGAAAGCCATTTCTTAAAGATATCCATAAAAAGTGTCGTTTAAAGTTTGCCACAAGCCACCTGGGAGACACACCAAACATGTGGAAGAAGGTGCTCTGGTCAGATGAAACCAAAATTGAACTTTTTGCCAACAATGCAAAACGTTATGTTTGGCGTAAAAGCAACACAGAACACACCATCCCCACTGTCAAACATGGTGGTGGCAGCATCATGGTTTGGGCCTGCTTTTCTTCAGCAGGGACAGGGAAGATGGATAAAATTGATGGGAAGATGGATGGAGCCAAATACAGGACCATTCTGGAAGAAAACCTGATGGAGTCTGCAAAAGACCTGAGACTGGGACGGAGATTTGTCTTCCAACAAGACAATGATCCAAAACATAAAGCAAAATCTACAATGGAATGGTTCAAAAATAAACATATCCAGGTGTTAGAATGGCCAAATCAAAGTCCAGACCTGAATCCAATAGAGAATCTGTGGAAAGAACTGAAAACTGCTGTTCACAAATGCTCTCCATCCAACCTCAATGAGCTCGAGCTGTTTTGCAAGGAGGAATGGGAAAAAATGTCAGTCTCTCGATGTGCAAAACTGATAGAGACATACCCCAAGCGACTTACAGCTGTAATCGCAGCAAAAGGTGGCGCTTACAAGGGGGCTGAATAATTTTGCAAGCCCAATTTTTCAGTTTTTGATTTGTTAAAAAAGTTTGAAATATCCAATAAATGTCGTTCCACTTCATGATTGTGTCCCACTTGTTGTTGATTCTTCACAAAAAAATACAGTTTTATATCTTTATTTTTGAAGCCTGAAATGTGGCAAAAGGTTGCAAAGTTCAAGGGGGCCGAATACTTTCGCAAGGCACTGTACATACTGGACAGTAGGTGGCAATGGTACTGTACACTGACTGTATATGGGGTGCAACAAACTTACCTGAGACTCCCTGTCTCTGCCAGTCTGTCCCTGCATATCTGTCCCCAGTTCTGCTGTCTGTGTACCATCTGCCCTAGCAGGGGCTAAAATCTGATATCAACTTAGAAGGGACAATTACATGACATTTTCTCAAGAGCAATTCCTGAAAAAACACCAAAAGTACACTGACTGTATATGGGGTGCAACAAACTTACCTGAGACTCCCTGTCTCTGCCAGTCTGTCCCTGCATATCTGTCCCCAGTTCTGCTGTCTGTGTGCCATCTGCCCTAGCAGGGGCTAAAATCGGATATCAACTTTGGAGGGGACAATTACATGACATTTTCTCAAGAGCAATTCCTGAAAAAACACCAAAAGTAGTGCTGTAACACATAGCCTACGCTGTAATATGTTAAATGTATATTGAGGAACCATAATCACTACTACTGGATAATTGATAGGTACAGTAGTTAACTGAAGGGTTGTCCCAACTTGTTCAAATCATTATAATACTACTACTAATAATAGTTAAAGCAGTGTTCCTTTTCAGTCCAGTATGTGTGCAGGTATATGTGCTTACAACCAGCCTTTCTTGGTATTGCTGGTTGTAGTACATATACCTGCATACATACTGGACAGTAGGTGGCAATGGTACTGTAAACTAACGGTATATGGGGTGCAACAAACTTACCTGAGACTCCCTGTCTCTGCCAGTCTGTCCCTGCATATCTGTCCCCAGTTCTGCTGTCTGTGTGCCATCTGCCCTAGCAGGGGCTAAAATCTGATATCAACTTTGAAGGGGACAATTACATGACATTTTCTCAAGAGCAATTCCTGAAAAAACACCAAAAGTAGTGCTGTAACACATAGCCTACGCTGTAATATGTTAAATGTATATTGAGGAACCATAATCACTACTACTGGATAATTGATAGGTACAGTAGTTAACTGAAGGGTTGTCCCAACTTGTTCAAATCATTATAATACTACTACTAATAATAGTTAAAGCAGTGTTCCTTATCAGTCCAGTATGTATGCAGGTATATGTGCTACATACAACCAGCCTTTCTTGGTATTGCTGGTTGTTGTACATATACCTGCATACATACCGGACAGTAGGTGGCAATGGTACTGTACACTGACTGTATATGGGGTGCAACAAACTTACCTGAGACTCCCTGTCTCTACCAGTCTGTCCCCAGTTCTGCTGTCTGTGTGCCATCTGCCCTAGCAGGGGCTAAAATCTGATATCAACTTTGAAGGGGACAATTACATGACATTTTCTCAAGAGCAATTCCTGAAAAAACACCAAAAGTAGTGCTGTAACACATAGCCTACGCTGTAATATGTTAAATGTATATTGAGGAACCATAATCACTACTACTGGATAATTGATAGGTACAGTAGTTAACTGAAGGGTTGTCCCAACTTGTTCAAATCATTATAATACTACTACTAATAATAGTTAAAGCAGTGTTCCTTATCAGTCCAGTATGTATGCAGGTATATGTGCTACATACAACCAGCCTTTCTTGGTATTGCTGGTTGTTGTACATATACCTGCATACATACCGGACAGTAGGTGGCAATGGTACTGTACACTGACTGTATATGGGGTGCAACAAACTTACCTGAGACTCCCTGTCTCTACCAGTCTGTCCCCAGTTCTGCTGTCTGTGTGCCATCTGCCCTAGCAGGGGCTAAAATCTGATATCAACTTTGAAGGGGACAATTACATGACATTTTCTCAAGAGCAATTCCTGAAAAAACACCAAAAGTAGTGCTGTAACACATAGCCTACGCTGTAATATGTTAAATGTATATTGAGGAACCATAATCACTACTACTGGATAATTGATAGGTACAGTAGTTAACTGAAGGGTTGTCCCAACTTGTTCAAATCATTATAATACTACTACTAATAATAGTTAAAGCAGTGTTCCTTATCAGTCCAGTATGTATGCAGGTATATGTACTTACAACCAGCCTTTCATCATTTATTTCAACGTGTTACAACGTGAAATCGCCTCTATTCCATTCAAACCGTAGAGGACCAAACTACATCTCCCATAATGCAACGCCAGCACAGGTGGCCAGCAAAGCTAATCGTCTACATCCAGAAAGGCTTGCTAGCTAGCAACAGCAGCACTTTTAGCACTCTGTAAACTATATTAATAACAACAATAAAACTCTGAAAGTTACATGTTTCAATAGTCTCACACTCCCTTATAACAATATCTACAGCATTAACCTTGGGATGTTTAATCTATTTCATGTTATGGACTTCTACAAAGGAGTAATCTGCAACACATACCCTTCTCTATGTGTTTTCTCGGACTGAGGAGAACTGGAGCTACACCATGGTGTTAGTCGGTGACACAAGCACCCAGATGAAATCAACCAATAAGAATGCTTGAATGATGAGATCCAACCAATAAGAATGCTTGAACATTAAATACACATTTCTTTAGAGGCAGGTGGAAACATAACCAACCTTGTTAACAGACGATAGCAAAAGTTCAATTTTTGACAACTCCACATAAATTGAATAGGTACTAGTTAGCTAGCTAGCTTGATAGTTAATGTTTGCTTTAGTTTGCGCGCCAGCTCTGCAAATTCAGCAAGTGTGTGTGTGAACGCTTCCAACGTTAACCTCAAGTCAATTAGTTTCATTAGTTAGCTAAACTAATGACCTACAGTGGATCAAACCATTGTGAGGCAAAGGGGTCGCTATCTTTTGAAACTTAAAAACGCGCTATTAGTGTCTATAATCAGCTTAAGTGCTTTCATTGCGTTCATTCATATTATTGAAATTACATAGATATGTTTACAGTGATATATTGGGGGGGAAATCATATTTTTCCCAGGATAGGGGGGTCGTGTCCCCCCTGGGATTTCTGCCTATGCACGTGATATCTCCTCACTCACGTGGTTGATTGAAGCACGAACTGATTTGTGTTGATGGCAATAACCATATAAATTCAAAGATGAAGAAGGAGGGACGACTAGAAACGATTCAGTTGACCGGTTTATGTGTGGATTAATTGTCGGAGTAGAGGAATTTGTGTAATTCAGGTAAAAAAATAACGCAATGTTTATATCACAGGACAAATTAGCTAGCAAGTTAACTAGCTAAATTGCCATACAAGTCTAGCTACCATCGCGTTTTTGTCCATTTGGGATCCTGTGTATGCGGTAGATTTTTTTGCCGTGTTTTCGTCCACTTGGGGAATGGGAGATACGGGTCCGGATTTTTTTTTTTTTTGTTTCCAGTGATGTGTGTCCTCCGAAGTTGGTGTAACTGCTCCAGTGTTTGGGTTAGGGGTTAGGTTTAGGGTTAGGGGGGTCAGGGTTAGGGGGTTAGGGTTCTAGGTTTGAATCGGTTGATCCACTTCCATCTCTGACACGTGGAAACCGGAGGGGGGAAGGGAGGGGGTGTACTCCACTCATATGCGCTTAGGGTTAGGGGGTTTGGGTTAGAGGGTTAGGTTTTGAATATAATTGTGTTTTGTTTCAACTGGTTAGGGTTAGGTTTCTAGTTTTGAGTCTGTTGATCCAGGGTTAGGGTTACGAGGGTTAGGGTTTCGAGGGTTAGGGTTTCGAGGGTTAGGGTTTCGAGGGTTAGGGTTTCGAGGGTTAGGGTTTCGAGGGTTAGGGTTTCGAGGGTTAGGATTGCGGGTTAGGGTTTCGAGGGTTAGGGTTAGGTTTCTAGTTTTGAGTCTGTTGATCCAGGGTTAGGGTTACGAGGGTTAGGGTTACGGTTAGGGGGTTAGGGTTAGGTTTTGAATATAATTGTGTTTCGTTTCAACTGGTTAGGGTTAGGGTTAGGGGTTAGGGTTAGGGGGTTTTAGGGTTAGGGGGTTTTAGGGTTAGGGGGTTTAGGGATAGGGGTTTAGGGATAGGGGTTGAGGGATAGGGGTTAGGGTTAGGGGGGGGTAGGGTTAGGGTGTTGGGGTAGGGGTTAGTTTCTAGTTCTGAGTCGGTTGATCCACTTCCATCTCTGACACGTGGAAGCCTAAGGGGGGGTTAGAGGGTTAGGGGGTTAGAGGTTAAGGGTTAGAGGGTTTTAGGGTTAGAGGGTTTTAGGGATAGGGGGTTAGGGATAGGGGTTTAGGGTTAGGGTTAGAGGGTTTTAGGGTTAGAGGGTTAGGGATAGGGGGTTAGGGATAGGGGTTTAGGGATAGGGGGTTAGGGATAGGGGTTTAGGGTTAGGGGTTTAGGGTTAGGTTCTAGTTTTGAGTCGGTTGATCCACTTCCATCTCTGACACGTGGAAGCCGAAGGGGGGGAAGGGAGGGGTGTGCACTCCACATCATATACGCGCGGGCCGGAGGGGTCCGGGCGCGGCCGGCCAAAGTAGTAGGCCCCACTTGTAGATTAACCCGTTGGTTGGGTTTAAAGACTGTCTGTCTGTAGGGTTAGGGTTAGGTATGGTTTTTAGAATGGTTAAGGTTGAGGTAAGAGTAAGGTATAGTTTTTTAGAATAGTTTTAGAATAGAATAGTTAAGCTTAGGGTTAGGTATAGTTTTTTAGAATGGTTAAGGTATAGGGTTAGGGTTAGGTAGGTCTGTCAACAGGTCCGGTCCTCGGTTGGTTGCCATGTGTCCATGTCGAGTGGTATGGTCATGATGTCTAGGTCTGCTTGTCAACGGAAGTGGAAAGCATAGTGCAACCTAGGAGTTTACTCTCTGTCGGATCCTTCTTTTTTAGCTCCACGTTGTCTATGTATTTACTTCCGTGTTCGTCAGTCTTTTGGCCCTGGATGTGTTCAATCATGTGTGTAATTAGGAGTTATTCCCTTCCAGGATCCTAACTCTGAATTAACACCTGTCTAGTCGAATCCAGCTGGTCTGTATGGGTATACTCGGCGTAGGATCAGGCAAAACCATTGAGTTGCGTACCTTGTGCAGGTCCGGACCTCAGTTGGTTGCCATGTGTCCCTGTCAAGTGGTTAGTGTTTAAACTACAAGTGGTTTGAGCAGACAAAAACCCAGAAGGCGAGCCCTCTCTATGGTTGTCATGCATCCGCCCTTAGAGTTCCGTCCTGTGTTTCGGTAGGTGTATGGAGGGTTTAGGATCAGGCAAATCTTCTCTGGTTTTCGTCTGCCAGTAGTTTGAACAGTTATGTTTAAAACATTGTATTCAGAGTGCAACCAATCATGATTTAGACCTTGTTTATGGAAAAGTGGCTATTTCTGTAGTTCAATGCTGCAACTTGCTGAAAATTGTCCACAGTGTTCCTATCATCTTGTTTGAACAGTTCTGTGAAAAATGTACTTCCAGAGTGCAATCAAACATGATTTAGACCTTGTTTATGGAAAAGTGGTTATTTCTGTTAGTTTATTTGCTGCAACTTGCTGAAAATTGTCCACAGTGTCCCTATCATCTAGTTTGAACAGTTACAGTGCCTTGCGAAAGTATTCGGCCCCCTTGAACTTTGCGACCTTTTGCCACATTTCAGGCTTCAAACATAAAGATATAAAACTGTATTTTTTTGTGAAGAATCAACAACAAGTGGGACACAATCATGAAGTGGAACGACATTTATTGGATATTTCAAACTTTTTTAACAAATCAAAAACTGAAAAATTGGGCATGCAAACTTATTCAGCCCCTTTACTTTCAGTGCAGCAAACTCTCTCCAGAAGTTCAGTGAGGATCTCTGAATGATCCAATGTTGACCTAAATGACTAAAGATGATAAATACAATCCACCGGTGTGTAATCAAGTCTCCGTATAAATGCACCTGCACTGTGATAGTCTCAGAGGTCCGTTAAAAGCGCAGAGAGCATCATGAAGAACAAGGAACACACCGGGCAGGTCCGAGATACTGTTGTGAAGAAGTTTAAAGCCGGATTTGGATACAAAAAGATTTCCCAAGCTTTAAACATCCCAAGAAGCACTGTGCAAGCGATAATATTGAAATGGAAGGAGTATCAGACCACTGCAAATCTACCAAGACCTGGCCGTCCCTCTAAACTTTCAGCTCATACAAGGAGAAGACTGATCAGAGATGCAGCCAAGAGGCCCATGATCACTCTGGATGAACTGCAGAGATCTACAGCTGAGGTGGGAGACTCTGTCCATACGACAACAATCAGTTGTATATTGCACAAATCTGGCATGTGGAATGGTTCAAAAATAAACATATACAGGTGTTAGAATGGCCAAATCAAAGTCCAGACCTGAATCCAATAGAGAATCTGTGGAAAGAACTGAAAACTGCTGTTCACAAATGCTCTCCATCCAACCTCAATGAGCTCGAGCTGTTTTGCAAGGAGGAATGGGAAAAAATGTCAGTCTCTCGATGTGCAAAACTGATAGAGACATACCCCAAGCGACTTACAGCTGTAATCGCAGCAAAAGGTGGCGCTTACAAGGGGGCTGAATAATTTTGCAAGCCCAATTTTTCAGTTTTTGATTTGTTAAAAAAGTTTGAAATATCCAATAAATGTCGTTCCACTTCATGATTGTGTCCCACTTGTTGTTGATTCTTCACAAAAAAATACAGTTTTATATCTTTATTTTTGAAGCCTGAAATGTGGCAAAAGGTTGCAAAGTTCAAGGGGGCCGAATACTTTCGCAAGGCACTGTACATACTGGACAGTAGGTGGCAATGGTACTGTACACTGACTGTATATGGGGTGCAACAAACTTACCTGAGACTCCCTGTCTCTGCCAGTCTGTCCCTGCATATCTGTCCCCAGTTCTGCTGTCTGTGTGCCATCTGCCCTAGCAGGGGCTAAAATCTGATATCAACTTAGAAGGGACAATTACATGACATTTTCTCAAGAGCAATTCCTGAAAAAACACCAAAAGTACACTGACTGTATATGGGGTGCAACAAACTTACCTGAGACTCCCTGTCTCTGCCAGTCTGTCCCTGCATATCTGTCCCCAGTTCTGCTGTCTGTGTGCCATCTGCCCTAGCAGGGGCTAAAATCGGATATCAACTTTGGAGGGGACAATTACATGACATTTTCTCAAGAGCAATTCCTGAAAAAACACCAAAAGTAGTGCTGTAACACATAGCCTACGCTGTAATATGTTAAATGTATATTGAGGAACCATAATCACTACTACTGGATAATTGATAGGTACAGTAGTTAACTGAAGGGTTGTCCCAACTTGTTCAAATCATTATAATACTACTACTAATAATAGTTAAAGCAGTGTTCCTTTTCAGTCCAGTATGTGTGCAGGTATATGTGCTTACAACCAGCCTTTCTTGGTATTGCTGGTTGTAGTACATATACCTGCATACATACTGGACAGTAGGTGGCAATGGTACTGTAAACTAACGGTATATGGGGTGCAACAAACTTACCTGAGACTCCCTGTCTCTGCCAGTCTGTCCCTGCATATCTGTCCCCAGTTCTGCTGTCTGTGTGCCATCTGCCCTAGCAGGGGCTAAAATCTGATATCAACTTTGAAGGGGACAATTACATGACATTTTCTCAAGAGCAATTCCTGAAAAAACACCAAAAGTAGTGCTGTAACACATAGCCTACGCTGTAATATGTGAAATGTATATTGAGGAACCATAATCACTACTACTGGATAATTGATAGGTACAGTAGTTAACTGAAGGGTTGTCCCAACTTGTTCAAATCATTATAATACTACTACTAATAATAGTTAAAGCAGTGTTCCTTATCAGTCCAGTATGTATGCAGGTATATGTGCTACATACAACCAGCCTTTCTTGGTATTGCTGGTTGTTGTACATATACCTGCATACATACCGGACAGTAGGTGGCAATGGTACTGTACACTGACTGTATATGGGGTGCAACAAACTTACCTGAGACTCCCTGTCTCTACCAGTCTGTCCCCAGTTCTGCTGTCTGTGTGCCATCTGCCCTAGCAGGGGCTAAAATCTGATATCAACTTTGAAGGGGACAATTACATGACATTTTCTCAAGAGCAATTCCTGAAAAAACACCAAAAGTAGTGCTGTAACACATAGCCTACGCTGTAATATGTTAAATGTATATTGAGGAACCATAATCACTACTACTGGATAATTGATAGGTACAGTAGTTAACTGAAGGGTTGTCCCAACTTGTTCAAATCATTATAATACTACTACTAATAATAGTTAAAGCAGTGTTCCTTATCAGTCCAGTATGTATGCAGGTATATGTGCTACATACAACCAGCCTTTCTTGGTATTGCTGGTTGTTGTACATATACCTGCATACATACCGGACAGTAGGTGGCAATGGTACTGTACACTGACTGTATATGGGGTGCAACAAACTTACCTGAGACTCCCTGTCTCTACCAGTCTGTCCCCAGTTCTGCTGTCTGTGTGCCATCTGCCCTAGCAGGGGCTAAAATCTGATATCAACTTTGAAGGGGACAATTACATGACATTTTCTCAAGAGCAATTCCTGAAAAAACACCAAAAGTAGTGCTGTAACACATAGCCTACGCTGTAATATGTTAAATGTATATTGAGGAACCATAATCACTACTACTGGATAATTGATAGGTACAGTAGTTAACTGAAGGGTTGTCCCAACTTGTTCAAATCATTATAATACTACTACTAATAATAGTTAAAGCAGTGTTCCTTATCAGTCCAGTATGTATGCAGGTATATGTACTTACAACCAGCCTTTCATCATTTATTTCAACGTGTTACAACGTGAAATCGCCTCTATTCCATTCAAACCGTAGAGGACCAAACTACATCTCCCATAATGCAACGCCAGCACAGGTGGCCAGCAAAGCTAATCGTCTACATCCAGAAAGGCTTGCTAGCTAGCAACAGCAGCACTTTTAGCACTCTGTAAACTATATTAATAACAACAATAAAACTCTGAAAGTTACATGTTTCAATAGTCTCACACTCCCTTATAACAATATCTACAGCATTAACCTTGGGATGTTTAATCTATTTCATGTTATGGACTTCTACAAAGGAGTAATCTGCAACACATACCCTTCTCTATGTGTTTTCTCGGACTGAGGAGAACTGGAGCTACACCATGGTGTTAGTCGGTGACACAAGCACCCAGATGAAATCAACCAATAAGAATGCTTGAATGATGAGATCCAACCAATAAGAATGCTTGAACATTAAATACACATTTCTTTAGAGGCAGGTGGAAACATAACCAACCTTGTTAACAGACGATAGCAAAAGTTACATTTTTGACAACTCCACATAAATTGAATAGGTTAGCTAGCTAGCTTGATAGTTAATGTTTGCTTTAGTTTGCGCGCCAGCTCCGCAAATTCAGCAAGTGTGTGTGTGAACGCTTCCAACGTTAACCTCAAGTCAATTAGTTTCATTAGTTAGCTAAACTAATGACCTACAGTGGATCAAACCATTGTGAGGCAAAGGGGTCGCTATCTTTTGAAACTTAAAAACGCGCTATTAGTGTCTATAATCAGCTTAAGTGCTTTCATTGCGTTCATTCATATTATTGAAATTACATAGATATGTTTACAGTGATATATTGGGGGGGGAATCATATTTTTCCCAGGATAGGGGGGTCGTGTCCCCCCTGGGATTTCTGCCTATGCACGTGATATCTCCTCACTCACGTGGTTGATTGAAGCACGAACTGATTTGTGTTGATGGCAATAACCATATAAATTCAAAGATGAAGAAGGAGGGATGACTAGAAACGATTCAGTTGACCGGTTTATGTGTGGATTAATTGTCGGAGTAGAGGAATTTGTGTAATTCAGGTAAAAAAATAACGCAATGTTTATATCACAGGACAAATTAGCTAGCAAGTTAACTAGCTAAATTGCCATACAAGTCTAGCTACCATCGCATTTTTGTCCATTTGGGATCCTGTGTATGCGGTAGATTTTTTTGCCGTGTTTTCGTCCACTTGGGGAATGGGAGATACGGGTCCGGATTTTTTTTTGTTTTTGTTGTTTCCAGTGATGTGTGTCCTCCGAAGTTGGTGTAACTGCTCCAGTGTTTGGGTTAGGGGTTAGGTTTAGGGTTAGGGGGGTCAGGGTTAGGGGGTTAGGGTTCTAGGTTTGAATCGGTTGATCCACTTCCATCTCTGACACGTGGAAACCGGAGGGGGGAAGGGAGGGGGTGTACTCCACTCATATGCGCTTAGGGTTAGGGGGTTTGGGTTAGAGGGTTAGGTTTTGAATATAATTGTGTTTTGTTTCAACTGGTTAGGGTTAGGTTTCTAGTTTTGAGTCTGTTGATCAAGGGTTAGGGTTACGAGGGTTAGGGTTTCGAGGGTTAGGGTTTCGAGGGTTAGGGTTTCGAGGGTTAGGGTTTCGTGGGTTAGGGTTTCGAGGGTTAGGGTTTCGAGGGTTAGGATTTCGAGGGTCAGGATTGCGGGTTAGGGTTTCGAGGGTTAGGGTTTCGAGGGTTAGGTTTCTAGTTTTGAGTCTGTTGATCCAGGGTTAGGGTTACGAGGGAGGGGGTTAGGGTTAGGTTTTGAATATAATTGTGTTTCGTTTCAACTGGTTAGGGTTAGGGTTAGGGGTTAGGGTTAGAGGGTTAGGGGGTTTTAGGGTTAGGGGGTTTTAGGGTTAGGGGGTTTAGGGATAGGGGTTTAGGGATAGGGGTTTAGGGATAGGGGTTAGGGTTAGGGGGGGGTAGGGTTAGGGTGTTGGGGTAGGGGTTAGTTTCTAGTTCTGAGTCGGTTGATCCACTTCCATCTCTGACACGTGGAAGCCTAAGGGGGGGTTAGAGGGTTAGGGGGTTAGAGGTTAAGGGTTAGAGGGTTTTAGGGTTAGAGGGTTTTAGGGATAGGGGGTTAGGGATAGGGGTTTAGGGTTAGGGTTAGAGGGTTTTAGGGTTAGGGATAGGGGGTTAGGGATAGGGGTTTAGGGATAGGGGTTTAGGGATAGGGGTTTAGGGTTAGGTTCTAGTTTTGAGTCGGTTGATCCACTTCCATCTCTGACACGTGGAAGCCGAAGGGGGGGAAGGGAGGGGTGTGCACTCCACATCATATACGCGCGGGCCGGAGGGGTCCGGGCGCGGCCGGCCAAAGTAGTAGGCCCCACTTGTAGATTAACCCGTTGGTTGGGTTTAAAGACTGTCTGTCTGTAGGGTTAGGGTTAGGTATGGTTTTTAGAATGGTTAAGGTTGAGGTAAGAGTAAGGTATAGTTTTTTAGAATAGTTTTAGAATAGAATAGTTAAGCTTAGGGTTAGGTATAGTTTTTTAGAATGGTTAAGGTATAGGGTTAGGGTTAGGTAGGTCTGTCAACAGGTCCGGTCCTCGGTTGGTTGCCATGTGTCCATGTCGAGTGGTATGGTCATGATGTCTAGGTCTGCTTGTCAACGGAAGTGGAAAGCATAGTGCAACCTAGGAGTTTACTCTCTGTCGGATCCTTCTTTTTTAGCTCCACGTTGTCTATGTATTTACTTCCGTGTTCGTCAGTCTTTTGGCCCTGGATGTTTTCAATCATGTGTGTAATTAGGAGTTATTCCCTTCCAGGATCCTAACTCTGAATTAACACCTGTCTAGTCGAATCCAGCTGGTCTGTATGGGTATACTCGGCGTAGGATCAGGCAAAACCATTGAGTTGCGTACCTTGTGCAGGTCCGGACCTCAGTTGGTTGCCATGTGTCCCTGTCAAGTGGTTAGTGTTTAAACTACAAGTGGTTTGAGCAGACAAAAACCCAGAAGGCGAGCCCTCTCTATGGTTGTCATGCATCCGCCCTTAGAGTTCCGTCCTGTGTTTCGGTAGGTGTATGGAGGGTTTAGGATCAGGCAAATCTTCTCTGGTTTTCGTCTGCCAGTAGTTTGAACAGTTATGTTTAAAACATTGTATTCAGAGTGCAACCAATCATGATTTAGACCTTGTTTATGGAAAAGTGGTTATTTCTGTAGTTCAATGCTGCAACTTGCTGAAAATGGTCCACAGTGTTCCTATCATCTTGTTTGAACAGTTCTGTGAAAAATGTACTTCCAGAGTGCAATCAAACATGATTTAGACCTTGTTTATGGAAAAGTGGTTATTTCTGTTAGTTTATTTGCTGCAACTTGCTGAAAATTGTCCACAGTGTCCCTATCATCTAGTTTGAACAGTTACAGTGCCTTGCGAAAGTATTCGGCCCCCTTGAACTTTGCGACCTTCTGCCACATTTCAGGCTTCAAACATAAAGATATAAAACTGTATTTTTTTGTGAAGAATCAACAACAAGTGGGACACAATCATGAAGTGGAACGACATTTATTGGATATTTCAAACTTTTTTAACAAATCAAAAACTGAAAAATTGGGCATGCAAACTTATTCAGCCCCTTTACTTTCAGTGCAGCAAACTCTCTCCAGAAGTTCAGTGAGGATCTCTGAATGATCCAATGTTGACCTAAATGACTAAAGATGATAAATACAATCCACCGGTGTGTAATCAAGTCTCCGTATAAATGCACCTGCACTGTGATAGTCTCAGAGGTCCGTTAAAAGCGCAGAGAGCATCATGAAGAACAAGGAACACACCGGGCAGGTCCGAGATACTGTTGTGAAGAAGTTTAAAGCCGGATTTGGATACAAAAAGATTTCCCAAGCTTTAAACATCCCAAGAAGCACTGTGCAAGCGATAATATTGAAATGGAAGGAGTATCAGACCACTGCAAATCTACCAAGACCTGGCCGTCCCTCTAAACTTTCAGCTCATACAAGGAGAAGACTGATCAGAGATGCAGCCAAGAGGCCCATGATCACTCTGGATGAACTGCAGAGATCTACAGCTGAGGTGGGAGACTCTGTCCATACGACAACAATCAGTTGTATATTGCACAAATCTGGCCTTTATGGAAGAGTGGCAAGAAGAAAGCCATTTCTTAAAGATATCCATAAAAAGTGTCGCTTAAAGTTTGCCACAAGCCACCTGGGAGACACACCAAACATGTGGAAGAAGGTGCTCTGGTCAGATGAAACCAAAATTGAACTTTTTGCCAACAATGCAAAACGTTATGTTTGGCGTAAAAGCAACACAGAACACACCATCCCCACTGTCAAACATGGTGGTGGCAGCATCATGGTTTGGGCCTGCTTTTCTTCAGCAGGGACAGGGAAGATGGATAAAATTGATGGGAAGATGGATGGAGCCAAATACAGGACCATTCTGGAAGAAAACCTGATGGAGTCTGCAAAAGACCTGAGACTGGGACGGAGATTTGTCTTCCAACAAGACAATGATCCAAAACATAAAGCAAAATCTACAATGGAATGGTTCAAAAATAAACATATCCAGGTGTTAGAATGGCCAAATCAAAGTCCAGACCTGAATCCAATAGAGAATCTGTGGAAAGAACTGAAAACTGCTGTTCACAAATGCTCTCCATCCAACCTCAATGAGCTCGAGCTGTTTTGCAAGGAGGAATGGGAAAAAATGTCAGTCTCTCGATGTGCAAAACTGATAGAGACATACCCCAAGCGACTTACAGCTGTAATCGCAGCAAAAGGTGGCGCTTACAAGGGGGCTGAATAATTTTGCAAGCCCAATTTTTCAGTTTTTGATTTGTTAAAAAAGTTTGAAATATCCAATAAATGTCGTTCCACTTCATGATTGTGTCCCACTTGTTGTTGATTCTTCACAAAAAAATACAGTTTTATATCTTTATTTTTGAAGCCTGAAATGTGGCAAAAGGTTGCAAAGTTCAAGGGGGCCGAATACTTTCGCAAGGCACTGTACATACTGGACAGTAGGTGGCAATGGTACTGTACACTGACTGTATATGGGGTGCAACAAACTTACCTGAGACTCCCTGTCTCTGCCAGTCTGTCCCTGCATATCTGTCCCCAGTTCTGCTGTCTGTGTGCCATCTGCCCTAGCAGGGGCTAAAATCTGATATCAACTTAGAAGGGACAATTACATTACATTTTCTCAAGAGCAATTCCTGAAAAAACACCAAAAGTAGTGCTGTAACACATAGCCTACGCTGTAATATGTTAAATGTATATTGAGGAACCATAATCACTACTACTGGATAATTGATAGGTACAGTAGTGAACTGAAGGGTTGTCCCAACTTGTTCAAATCATTATAATACTACTACTAATAATAGTTAAAAGCAGTGCTCCTTATCAGTCCAGTATGTGTGCAGGTATATGTGCTTACACCCAGCCTTTCTTGGTATTGCTGGTTGTAGTACATATACCTGCATACATACTGGACAGTAGGTGGCAATGGTACTGTACACTGACTGTATATGGGGTGCAACAAACTTACCTGAGACTCCCTGTCTCTGCCAGTCTGTCCCTGCATATCTGTCCCCAGTTCTGCTGTCTGTGTGCCATCTGCCCTAGCAGAGGCTAAAATCTGATATCAACTTAGAAGGGACAATTACCATGACATTTTCTCAAGAGCAATTCCTGAAAAAACACCAAAAGTAGTGCTGTAACACATAGCCTACGCTGTAATATGTTAAATGTATATTGAGGAACCATAATCACTACTACTGGATAATTGATAGGTACAGTAGTGAACTGAAGGGTTGTCCCAACTTGTTCAAATCATTATAATACTACTACTAATAATAGTTAAAAGCAGTGCTCCTTATCAGTCCAGTATGTGTGCAGGTATATGTGCTTACACCCAGCCTTTCTTGGTATTGCTGGTTGTAGTACATATACCTGCATACATACTGGACAGTAGGTGGCAATGGTACTGTATATGGGGTGCAACAAACTTACCTGAGACTCCCTGTCTCTGCCAGTCTGCCCCTGCATATCTGTCCCCAGTCTGCCCTAGCAGGGGCTAAAATCTGATATCAACTTTGGAGGGGACAATTACATGACATTTTCTCAAGAGCAATTCCTGAAAAAACACCAAAAGTAGTGATGTAACACATAGCCTACGCTGTAATATGTTAAATGTATATTGAGGAACCATAATCACTACTACTGGATAATTGATAGGTACAGTAGTGAACTGAAGGGTTGTCCCAACTTGTTAAAATCATTATAATACTACTACTAATAATAGTTAAAAGCAGTGCTCCTTATCAGTCCAGTATGTGTGCAGGTATATGTGCTTACACCCAGCCTTTCTTGGTATTGCTGGTTGTAGTACATATACCTGCATACATACTGGACAGTATAGGTGGCAATGGTACTGTACACTGACTGTATATGGGGTGCAACAAACTTACCTGAGACTCCCTGTCTCTGCCAGTCTGTCCCTGCATATCTGTCCCCAGTTCTGCTGTCTGTGTGCCATCTGCCTTAGAAGGGACAATTACATGACATTTTCTCAAGAGCAATTCCTGAAAAAACACCAAAAGTAGTGCTGTAACACATAGCCTACGCTGTAATATGTTAAATGTATATTGAGGAACCATAATCACTACTACTGGATAATTGATAGGTACAGTAGTGAACTGAAGGGTTGTCCCAACTTGTTCAAATCATTATAATACTAATACTAATAATAGTTAAAAGCAGTGTTCCTTATCAGTCCAGTATGTATGCAGGTATATGTGCTTTTACAACCAGCCTTTCTTGGTATTGCTGGTTGTAGTACATATACCTGCATACATACTGGACAGTAGGTGGCAATGGTACTGTACACTGACTGTATATGGGGTGCAACAAACTTACCTGAGACTCCCTGTCTCTGCCAGTCTGTCCCTGCATATCTGTCCCCAGTTCTGCTGTCTGTGTGCCATCTGCCCTAGCAGAGGCTAAAATCTGATATCAACTTAGAAGGGACAATTACATGACATTTTCTCAAGAGCAATTCCTGAAAAAACACCAAAAGTAGTGCTGTAACACATAGCCTACGCTGTAATATGTTAAATGTATATTGAGGAACCATAATCACTACTACTGGATAATTGATAGGTACAGTAGTGAACTGAAGGGTTGTCCAAACTTGTTCAAATCATTATAATACTACTACTAATAATAGTTAAAGCAGTGTTCCTTATCAGTCCAGTATGTGTGCAGGTATATGTGCTTACAACCAGCCTTTCTTGGTATTGCTGGTTGTAGTACATATACCTGCATACATACTGGACAGTAGGTGGCAATGGTACTGTACACTGACTGTATATGGGGTGCAACAAACTTACCTGAGACTCCCTGTCTCTGCCAGTCTGTCCCTGCATATCTGTCCCCAGTTCTGCTGTCTGTGTGCCATCCGCCCTAGCAGGGGCTAAAATCGGATATCAACTTTGGAGGGGACAATTACATGACATTTTCTCAAGAGCAATTCCTGAAAAAACACCAAAAGTAGTGCTGTAACACAGCCTACGCTGTAATATGTTAAATGTATATTGAGGAACCATAATCACTACTACTGGATAATTGATAGGTACAGTAGTTAAATGAAGGGTTGTCCCAACTTGTTCAAATCATTATAATACTACTACTAATAATAGTTAAAGCAGTGTTCCTTATCAGTCCAGTATGCATGCAGGTATATGTGCTTTACAACCAGCCTTTCTTGGTATTGCTGGTTGTAGTACATATACCTGCATACATACTGGACAGTAGGTGGCAATGGTACTGTACACTGACTGTATATGGGGTGCAACAAACTTACCTGAGACTCCCTGTCTCTGCCAGTCTGTCCCCAGTTCTGCTGTCTGTGTGCCATCTGCCCTAGCAGGGGCTAAAATCTGATATCAACTTAGAAGGGACAATTACATGACATTTTCTCAAGAGCAATTCCTGAAAAAACACCAAAAGTAGTGCTGTAATATGTTAAATGTATATTGAGGAACCATAATCACTACTACTGGATAATTGATAGGTACAGTAGTTAACTGAAGGGTTGTCCCAACTTGTTCAAATCATTATAATACTACTACTAATAATAGTTAAAAGCAGTGCTCCTTATCAGTCCAGTATGTGTGCAGGTATATGTGCTTACACCCAGCCTTTCTTGGTATTGCTGGTTGTAGTACATATACCTGCATTCATACTGGACAGTAGGTGGCAATGGTACTGTACACTGACTGTATATGGGGTGCAACAAACTTACCTGAGACTCCCTGTCTCTGCCAGTCTGTCCCTGCATATCTGTCCCCAGTTCTGCTGTCTGTGTGCCATCTGCCCTAGCAGGGGCTAAAATCTGTTATCAACTTTGGGAGGGGACAATTACATGACATTTTCTCAAGAGCAATTCCTGAAAAAACACCAAAAGTAGTGCTGTAACACATAGCCTACGCTGTAATATGTTAAATGTATATTGAGGAACCATAATCACTACTACTGGATAATTGCTAGGTACAGTAGTGAACTGAAGGGTTGTCCCAACTTGTTCAAATCATTATAATACTAATACTAATAATAGTTAAAAGCAGTGCTCCTTATCAGTCCAGTATGTGTGCAGGTATATGTGCTTACACCCAGACTTTCTTGGTATTGCTGGTTGTAGTACATATACCTGCATACATACTGGACAGTATGTGGCAATGGTACTGTACACTGACTGTATCTGGGGTGCAACAAACTTACCTGGGACTCCCTGTCTCTGCCAGCCCCTGCATATCTGTCCCCAGTTCTGCTGTCTGTGTGCCATCTGCCCTAGCAGGGGCTAAAATCTGTTATCAACTTTGGGAGGGGACAATTACATGACATTTTCTCAAGAGCAATTCCTGAAAAAACACCAAAAGTAGTGCTGTAACACATAGCCTACGCTGTAATATGTTAAATGTATATTGAGGAACCATAATCACTACTACTGGATAATTGATAGGTACAGTAGTGAACTGAAGGGTTGTCCCAACTTGTTAAAATCATTATTATACTACTACTAATAATAGTTAAAGCAGTGTTCCTTATCAGTCCAGTATGTGTGCAGGTATATGTGCTACAACCAGCCTTTCTTGGTATTGCTGGTTGTAGTACATATACCTGCATACATACTGGACAGTAGGTGGCAATGGTACTGTACACTGACTGTATATGGGGTGCAACAAACTTACCTGAGACTCCCTGTCTCTGCCAGTCTGCCCCTGCATATCTGTCCCCAGTTCTGCTGTCTGTGTGCAGTCTGCCCTAGCAGGGGCTAAAATCTGATATCAACTTTGGAGGGGACATTGTATCCAGAGTTGCAACCAAACATGAAATAGACCTTGTTTATGGAAAAGTGGTTATTTCTGTAGGTCAATTGCTGAAAATTGTCCACAGTTCATCTAGTTTGAACAGTTCTGCAAAAAATGCACTTCCAGAGTGCAACCAAACATGAAATAGACCTTGTTTATGGAAAAGTGGTTATTTCTGTAGGTCAATTGCTGCAACTTGCTGAAAATTGTCCACATTTCATCTAGTTTGAACAGTTCTGCAAAAAATGTACTTCCAGAGTGCAGCCAAACATGAAATAGACCTTGTTTATGGAAAAGTGGTTATTTCTGTAGGTCATTGCTGCAACTTGCAGAAAATTGTCCACAGTTCATCTAGTTTGAACAGTTTTGCAAAAAATGTACTACCAGATCAACTTGCTGAAAATTGTCCACATTTCATCTAGTTTGAACAGTTATGTTTAAAACATTGTATCCAGAGTTGCAACCAAACATGAAATAGACCTTGTTTATGGAAAAGTGGTTATTTCTGTAGGTCATTGCTGACATTTTCTCAAGAGCAATTCCTGAAAAAACACCAAAAGTAGTGCTGTAACACATAGCCTACGCTGTAATATGTTAGATGTATATTGAGGAACCATAATCACTACTACTGGATAATTGATAGGTACAGTAGTGAACTGTCCCTGCATATCTGTCCCCAGTTCTGCTGTCTGTGTGCCATCTGCCCTAGCAGGGGCTAAAATCTGTTATCAACTTTGGAGGGGACAATTACATGACATTTTCTCAAGAGCAATTCCTGAAAAAACACCAAAAGTAGTGCTGTAACACATAGCCTACGCTGTAATATGTTAAATGTATATTGAGGAACCATAATCACTACTACTGGATAATTGATAGGTACAGTAGTTAACTGAAGGGTTGTTCAAATCATTATAATACTACTACTAATAATAGTTATAGCAGTGTTCCTTATCAGTCCAGTATGTATGCAGGTATATGTACTTACAACCAGCCTTTCATCATTTATTTCAACGTGTTACAACGTGAAATCGCCTCTATTCCATTCAAACCGTAGAGGACCAAACTACATCTCCCATAATGCAACGCCAGCACAGGTGGCCAGCAAAGCTAATCGTCTACATCCAGAAAGGCTTTCTAGCTAGCAACAGCAGCACTTTTAGCACTCTGTAAACTATATTAATAACAACAATAAAACTCTGAAAGTTACATGTTTCAATAGTCTCACACTCCCTTATAACATACAGCATTAATTATTGTTATGGACTTCTACAAAGGAGTAATTTGCAACACATACCCTTCTCTGTGTTTTCTCGGACTGAGGAGAACTGGAGCTACACCATGGTGTTAGTCGGTGACACGAGCGCCCAGATGAAATCAACCAATAAGAATGCTTGAATGATGAGATCCAACCAATAAGAATGCTTGAACATTAAATACACATTTCTTTCGAGGCAGGTGGAAACATAACCAACCTTGTTAACAGACGATAGCAAAAGTTAAATTTTTGACAACTCCACATAAATTGAATAGGTACTAGCTAGCTAGCTTGATAGTTAATGTTTGCGCGCCAGCTCTGCAAATTCAGCAAGTGTGTGTGAACGCTTCCAACGTTAACCTCAAGTCAATTAGTTTAATTAGTTAGCTAAACTAATGACCTACAGTGGATCAAACCATTGAGGCAAAGGGCGGGGGTCGCAGTCTTTTGAAACTTAAAAACGCGCTATTAGTGTCTATAATCAGCTTAAGTGCTTTCATTGCGTTCATTCATATTATTGAAATTGCATAGATATGTTTACAGTGATATATTGGGGGGGGGGGGGGGGGGGGGAATCATATTTTTCCCAGGATAGGGGGATCGTGTCCCCCCTGGGATTTCTGCCTATGCACGTGATATCTCCTCACTCACGTGGTTGATTGAAGGACGAACTGATTTGTGTTGATGGCAAAGATGAAGAAGGAGGGATGACTAGAAACGATTCAGTTGACCTGTTTATGTGTGGATTAATTGTCGGAGTAGAGGAATTTGTGTAATTCAGGTAAAAAAATAACGCAATGTTTATATCACAGGACAAATTAGCTAGCAAGTTAACTAGCTAAATTGCCATACAAGTCTAGCTACCATCGCGTTTTTGTCCATTTGGGATCCTGTGTATGCGGTAGATTTTTTGCCGTGTTTTCGTCCACTTGGGGAATGGGAGATACGGGTCCAGATTTTTTGTTGTTGTTGTTTCCAGTGATGTGTGTCCTCCGAAGTTGGTGTAACTGCTCCAGTGTTTGGGTTAGAGGTTAGGTTTAGGGTTAGGGGGGTTAGGGTTAAGGGTTAGGTTTCTAGTTTTGAGTCTGTTGATCTAGGGTTACGGGTGTTAGGGTTACGGGGGTTAGGGTTTGAATATAATTGTGTTTTGTTTCAACTGGTTAGGGTTAGGTTTCTAGTTTTGAGTCTGTTGATCCAGGGTTAGGGTTACGAGGGTTGGGGTTAGGTTTTGAATATAATTGTGTTTCGTTTCAACTGGTTAGTTGTAAGGTGCACAGGCCTATCTCCTGTTTATCCCTCCTGTTTCTGATCTAATATAATAGGTGTAGTACTTAAAAAGGCCCGTAGATGTCCTCCTAGGATCATAAATTAAACTGAGGTAAGTTCCAAGTTCCCTCTTTTTCTGGGTGGCAGTGCAGAAGTCGATGTGGTGAGAGATTCATTCAACCATAGTGTTGTTAAATATGAACATTAAATGGTTTTATTGTTTTGTTAAAGGAAAGGAAAAACCTAAAAGTAGTGCTGTAACACATAGCCTACGCTGTAATATGTTAAATGTATATTGAGGAACCATAACCACTACTACTGGATAATTGATAGGTACAGTAGTGAACTGAAGGGTTGTCCCAACTTGGTCAAATCATTATAATACTACTACTAATAATAGTTAAAGCAGTGTTCCTTATCAGTCCAGTATGTGTGCAGGTATATGTGCTACAACCAGCCTTTCTTGGTATTGCTGGTTGTAGTACATATACCGGCATACATACTGGACAGTAGGTGGCAATGGTACTGTACACTGACTGTATATGGGGTGCAACAAACTTACCTGAGACTCCCTGTCTCTGCCAGTCTGCCCCTGCATATCTGTCCCCAGTTCTGCTGTCTGTGTGCAGTCTGCCCTAGCAGGGGCTAAAATCTGATATCAACTTTGGAGGGGACATTGTATCCAGAGTTGCAACCAAACATGAAATAGACCTTGTTTATGGAAAAGTGGTTATTTCTGTAGGTCAATTGCTGAAAATTGTCCACAGTTCATCTAGTTTGAACAGTTCTGCAAAAAATGCACTTCCAGAGTGCAACCAAACATGAAATAGACCTTGTTTATGGAAAAGTGGTTATTTCTGTAGGTCAATTGCTGCAACTTGCTGAAAATTGTCCACATTTCATCTAGTTTGAACAGTTCTGCAAAAAATGTACTTCCAGAGTGCAGCCAAACATGAAATAGACCTTGTTTATGGAAAAGTGGTTATTTCTGTAGGTCATTGCTGCAACTTGCAGAAAATTGTCCGCAGTTCATCTAGTTTGAACAGTTTTGCAAAAAATGTACTACCAGATCAACTTGCTGAAAATTGTCCACATTTCATCTAGTTTGAACAGTTATGTTTAAAACATTGTATCCAGAGTTGCAACCAAACATGAAATAGACCTTGTTTATGGAAAAGTGGTTATTTCTGTAGGTCATTGCTGACATTTTCTCAAGAGCAATTCCTGAAAAAACACCAAAAGTAGTGCTGTAACACATAGCCTACGCTGTAATATGTTAGATGTATATTGAGGAACCATAATCACTACTACTGGATAATTGATAGGTACAGTAGTGAACTGAAGGGTTGTCCCAACTTGTTCAAATCATTATAATACTACTACTAATAATAGTTAAAAGCAGTGCTCCTTATCAGTCCAGTATGTGTGCAGGTATATGTGCTTACACCCAGCCTTTCTTGGTATTGCTGGTTGTAGTACATATACCTGCATACATACTGGACAGTAGGTGGCAATGGTACTGTACACTGACTGTATATGGGGTGCAACAAACTTACCTGAGACTCCCTGTCTCTGCCAGTCTGTCCCTGCATATCTGTCCCCAGTTCTGCTGTCTGTGTGCCATCTGCCCTAGCAGGGGCTAAAATCTGTTATCAACTTTGGAGGGGACAATTACATGACATTTTCTCAAGAGCAATTCCTGAAAAAACACCAAAAGTAGTGCTGTAACACATAGCCTACGCTGTAATATGTTAAATGTATATTGAGGAACCATAATCACTACTACTGGATAATTGATAGGTACAGTAGTGAACTGAAGGGTTGTCCCAACTTGTTCAAATCATTATAATACAATTACTAATAATAGTTAAAAGCAGTGCTCCTTATCAGTCCAGTATGTGTGCAGGTATATGTGCTTACACCCAGCCTTTCTTGGTATTGCTGGTTGTAGTACATATACCTGCATACATACTGGACAGTAGGTGGCAATGGTACTGTACACTGACTGTATCTGGGGTGCAACAAACTTACCTGGGACTCCCTGTCTCTGCCAGCCCCTGCATATCTGTCCCCAGTTCTGCTGTCTGTGTGCCATCTGCCCTAGCAGGGGCTAAAATCTGTTATCAACTTTGGGAGGGGACAATTACATGACATTTTCTCAAGAGCAATTCCTGAAAAAACACCAAAAGTAGTGCTGTAACACATAGCCTACGCTGTAATATGTTAAATGTATATTGAGGAACCATAATCACTACTACTGGATAATTGATAGGTACAGTAGTTAACTGAAGGGTTGTTCAAATCATTATAATACTACTACTAATAATAGTTATAGCAGTGTTCCTTATCAGTCCAGTATGTATGCAGGTATATGTACTTACAACCAGCCTTTCATCATTTATTTCAACGTGTTACAACGTGAAATCGCCTCTATTCCATTCAAACCGTAGAGGACCAAACTACATCTCCCATAATGCAACGCCAGCACAGGTGGCCAGCAAAGCTAATCATCTACATCCAGAAAGGCTTTCTAGCTAGCAACAGCAGCACTTTTAGCACTCTAAACTATATTAATAACAACAATAAAACTCTGAAAGTTACATGTTTCAATAGTCTCACACTCCCTTATAACATACAGCATTAATTATTGTTATGGACTTCTACAAAGGAGTAATTTGCAACACATACCCTTCTCTATGTGTTTTCTCGGACTGAGGAGAACTGGAGCTACACCATGGTGTTAGTCGGTGACACGAGCGCCCAGATGAAATCAACCAATAAGAATGCTTGAATGATGAGATCCAACCAATAAGAATGCTTGAACATTAAATACACATTTCTTTCGAGGCAGGTGGAAACATAACCAACCTTGTTAACAGACGATAGCAAAAGTTCAATTTTTGACAACTCCACATAAATTGAATAGGTACTAGCTAGCTAGCTTGATAGTTAATGTTTGCGCGCCAGCTCTGCAAATTCAGCAAGTGTGTGTGAACGCTTCCAACGTTAACCTCAAGTCAATTAGTTTAATTAGTTAGCTAAACTAATGACCTACAGTGGATCAAACCATTGAGGCAAAGGGCGGGGGTCGCAGTCTTTTGAAACTTAAAAACGCGCTATTAGTGTCTATAATCAGCTTAAGTGCTTTCATTGCGTTCATTCATATTATTGAAATTACATAGATATGTTTACAGTGATATATTGGGGGGGGGGGGGAAATCATATTTTTCCCAGGATAGGGGGATCGTGTCCCCCCTGGGATTTCTGCCTATGCACGTGATATCTCCTCACTCACGTGGTTGATTGAAGGACGAACTGATTTGTGTTGATGGCAAAGATGAAGAAGGAGGGATGACTAGAAACGATTCAGTTGACCTGTTTATGTGTGGATTAATTGTCGGAGTAGAGGAATTTGTGTAATTCAGGTAAAAAAATAACGCAATGTTTATATCACAGGACAAATTAGCTAGCAAGTTAACTAGCTAAATTGCCATACAAGTCTAGCTACCATCGCGTTTTTGTCCATTTGGGATCCTGTGTATGCGGTAGATTTTTTGCCGTGTTTTCGTCCACTTGGGGAATGGGAGATACGGGTCCAGATTTTTTGTTGTTGTTGTTTCCAGTGATGTGTGTCCTCCGAAGTTGGTGTAACTGCTCCAGTGTTTGGGTTAGAGGTTAGGTTTAGGGTTAGGGGGGTTAGGGGTTAGGGTTAAGGGTTAGGTTTCTAGTTTTGAGTCTGTTGATCTAGGGTTACGGGTGTTAGGGTTACGGGGGTTAGGGTTTGAATATAATTGTGTTTTGTTTCAACTGGTTAGGGTTAGGTTTCTAGGTTTGAGTATGTTGATCCAGGGTTAGGGTTACGAGGGTTGGGGTTAGGTTTTGAATATAATTGTGTTTCGTTTCAACTGGTTAGTTGTAAGGTGCACAGGCCTATCTCCTGTTTATCCCTCCTGTTTCTGATCTAATATAATAGGTGTAGTACTTAAAAAGGCCCGAAGATGTCCTCCTAGGATCATAAATTAAACTGAGGTAAGTTCCAAGTTTCCTCTTTTTCTGGGTGGCAGTGCAGAAGTCGATGTGGTGAGAGATTCATTCAACCATAGTGTTGTTAAATATGAACATTAAATGGTTTTATTGTTTTGTTAAAGGAAAGGAAAAACCTAAAAGTAGTGCTGTAACACATAGCCTACGCTGTAATATGTTAAATGTATATTGAGGAACCATAATCACTACTACTGGATAATTGATAGGTACAGTAGTGAACTGAAGGGTTGTCCCAACTTGTTCAAATCATTATAATACTACTACTAATAATAGTTAAAAGCAGTGCTCCTTATCAGTCCAGTATGTGTGCAGGTATATGTGCTTACACCCAGCCTTTCTTGGTATTGCTGGTTGTAGTACATATACCTGCATACATACTGGACAGTAGGTGGCAATGGTACTGTACACTGACTGTATATGGGGTGCAACAAACTTACCTGAGACTCCCTGTCTCTGCCAGTCTGTCCCTGCATATCTGTCCCCAGTTCTGCTGTCTGTGTGCCATCTGCCCTAGCAGGGGCTAAAATCTGTTATCAACTTTGGAGGGGACAATTACATGACATTTTCTCAAGAGCAATTCCTGAAAAAACACCAAAAGTAGTGCTGTAACACATAGCCTACGCTGTAATATGTTAAATGTATATTGAGGAACCATAATCACTACTACTGGATAATTGATAGGTACAGTAGTGAACTGAAGGGTTGTCCCAACTTGTTCAAATCATTATAATACAATTACTAATAATAGTTAAAAGCAGTGCTCCTTATCAGTTCAGTATGTGTGCAGGTATATGTGCTTACACCCAGCCTTTCTTGGTATTGCTGGTTGTAGTACATATACCTGCATACATACTGGACAGTAGGTGGCAATGGTACTGTACACTGACTGTATATGGGGTGCAACAAACTTACCTGAGACTCCCTGTCCCTGCATATCTGTCCCCAGTTCTGCTGTCTGTGTGCCATCTGCCCTAGCAGGGGCTAAAATCTGTTATCAACTTTGGGAGGGGACAATTACATGACATTTTCTCAAGAGCAATTCCTGAAAAAACACCAAAAGTAGTGCTGTAACACATAGCCTACGCTGTAATATGTTAAATGTATATTGAGGAACCATAATCACTACTACTGGATAATTGATAGGTACAGTAGTGAACTGAAGGGTTGTCCCAACTTGGTCAAATCATTATAATACTACTACTAATAATAGTTAAAGCAGTGTTCCTTATCAGTCCAGTATGTGTGCAGGTATATGTGCTACAACCAGCCTTTCTTGGTATTGCTGGTTGTAGTACATATACCGGCATACATACTGGACAGTAGGTGGCAATGGTACTGTACACTGACTGTATATGGGGTGCAACAAACTTACCTGAGACTCCCTGTCTCTGCCAGTCTGCCCCTGCATATCTGTCCCCAGTTCTGCTGTCTGTGTGCAGTCTGCCCTAGCAGGGGCTAAAATCTGATATCAACTTTGGAGGGGACAATTACATGACATTTTCTCAAGAGCAATTCCTGAAAAAACACCAAAAGTAGTGCTGTAACACATAGCCTACGCTGTAATATGTTAAATGTATATTGAGGAACCATAATCACTACTACTGGATAATTGATAGGTACAGTAGTGAACTGAAGGGTTGTCCCAACTTGGTCAAATCATTATAATACTACTACTAATAATAGTTAAAGCAGTGTTCCTTATCAGTCCAGTATGTGTGCAGGTATATGTGCTACAACCAGCCTTTCTTGGTATTGCTGGTTGTAGTACATATACCGGCATACATACTGGACAGTAGGTGGCAATGGTACTGTACACTGACTGTATATGGGGTGCAACAAACTTACCTGAGACTCCCTGTCTCTGCCAGTCTGCCCCTGCATATCTGTCCCCAGTTCTGCTGTCTGTGTGCAGTCTGCCCTAGCAGGGGCTAAAATCTGATATCAACTTTGGAGGGGACAATTACATGACATTTTCTCAAGAGCAATTCCTGAAAAAACACCAAAAGTAGTGATGTAACACATAGCCTACGCTGTAATATGTTAAATGTATATTGAGGAACCATAATCACTACTACTGGATAATTGATAGGTACAGTAGTGAACTGAAGGGTTGTCCCAACTTGTTAAAATCATTATTATACTACTACTAATAATAGTTAAAGCAGTGTTCCTTATCAGTCCAGTATGTGTGCAGGTATATGTGCTTACACCCAGCCTTTCTTGGTATTGCTGGTTGTAGTACATATACCTGCATACATACTGGACAGTAGGTGGCAATGGTACTGTACACTGACTGTATATGGGGTGCAACAAACTTACCTGAGACTCCCTGTCTCTGCCAGTCTGCCCCTGCATATCTGTCCCCAGTTCTGCTGTCTGTGTGCAGTCTGCCCTAGCAGGGGCTAAAATCTGATATCAACTTTGGAGGGGACATTGTATCCAGAGTTGCAACCAAACATGAAATAGACCTTGTTTATGGAAAAGTGGTTATTTCTGTAGGTCAATTGCTGAAAATTGTCCACAGTTCATCTAGTTTGAACAGTTCTGCAAAAAATGCACTTCCAGAGTGCAACCAAACATGAAATAGACCTTGTTTATGGAAAAGTGGTTATTTCTGTAGGTCATTGCTGACATTTTCTCAAGAGCAATTCCTGAAAAAACACCAAAAGTAGTGCTGTAACACATAGCCTACGCTGTAATATGTTAGATGTATATTGAGGAACCATAATCACTACTACTGGATAATTGATAGGTACAGTAGTGAACTGAAGGGTTGTCCCAACTTGTTCAAATCATTATAATACTACTACTAATAATAGTTAAAAGCAGTGCTCCTTATCAGTCCAGTATGTGTGCAGGTATATGTGCTTACACCCAGCCTTTCTTGGTATTGCTGGTTGTAGTACATATACCTGCATACATACTGGACAGTAGGTGGCAATGGTACTGTACACTGACTGTATATGGGGTGCAACAAACTTACCTGAGACTCCCTGTCTCTGCCAGTCTGTCCCTGCATATCTGTCCCCAGTTCTGCTGTCTGTGTGCCATCTGCCCTAGCAGGGGCTAAAATCTGTTATCAACTTTGGAGGGGACAATTACATGACATTTTCTCAAGAGCAATTCCTGAAAAAACACCAAAAGTAGTGCTGTAACACATAGCCTACGCTGTAATATGTTAAATGTATATTGAGGAACCATAATCACTACTACTGGATAATTGATAGGTACAGTAGTGAACTGAAGGGTTGTCCCAACTTGTTCAAATCATTATAATACAATTACTAATAATAGTTAAAAGCAGTGCTCCTTATCAGTCCAGTATGTGTGCAGGTATATGTGCTTACACCCAGCCTTTCTTGGTATTGCTGGTTGTAGTACATATACCTGCATACATACTGGACAGTAGGTGGCAATGGTACTGTACACTGACTGTATATGGGGTGCAACAAACTTACCTGAGACTCCCTGTCCCTGCATATCTGTCCCCAGTTCTGCTGTCTGTGTGCCATCTGCCCTAGCAGGGGCTAAAATCTGTTATCAACTTTGGGAGGGGACAATTACATGACATTTTCTCAAGAGCAATTCCTGAAAAAACACCAAAAGTAGTGCTGTAACACATAGCCTACGCTGTAATATGTTAAATGTATATTGAGGAACCATAATCACTACTACTGGATAATTGATAGGTACAGTAGTGAACTGAAGGGTTGTCCCAACTTGTTCAAATCATTATAATACTAATACTAATAATAGTTAAAAGCAGTGCTCCTTATCAGTCCAGTATGTGTGCAGGTATATGTGCTTACACCCAGCCTTTCTTGGTATTGCTGGTTGTAGTACATATACCTGCATACATACTGGACAGTAGGTGGCAATGGTACTGTACACTGACTGAATCTGGGGTGCAACAAACTTACCTGAGACTCCCTGTCTCTGCCAGCCCCTGCATATCTGTCCCCAGTTCTGCTGTCTGTGTGCCATCTGCCCTAGCAGGGGCTAAAATCTGTTATCAACTTTGGGAGGGGACAATTACATGACATTTTCTCAAGAGCAATTCCTGAAAAAACACCAAAAGTAGTGCTGTAACACATAGCCTACGCTGTAATATGTTAAATGTATATTGAGGAACCATAATCACTACTACTGGATAATTGATAGGTACAGTAGTTAACTGAAGGGTTGTTCAAATCATTATAATACTACTACTAATAATAGTTATAGCAGTGTTCCTTATCAGTCCACTATGTATGCAGGTATATGTACTTACAACCAGCCTTTCATCATTTATTTCAACGTGTTACAACGTGAAATCGCCTCTATTCCATTCAAACCGTAGAGGACCAAACTACATCTCCCATAATGCAACGCCAGCACAGGTGGCCAGCAAAGCTAATCGTCTACATCCAGAAAGGCTTTCTAGCTAGCAACAGCAGCACTTTTAGCACTCTGTAAACTATATTAATAACAACAATAAAACTCTGAAAGTTACATGTTTCAATAGTCTCACACTCCCTTATAACATACAGCATTAATTATTGTTATGGACTTCTACAAAGGAGTAATTTGCAACACATACCCTTCTCTGTGTTTTCTCGGACTGAGGAGAACTGGAGCTACACCATGGTGTTAGTCGGTGACACGAGCGCCCAGATGAAATCAACCAATAAGAATGCTTGAATGATGAGATCCAACCAATAAGAATGCTTGAACATTAAATACACATTTCTTTCGAGGCAGGTGGAAACATAACCAACCTTGTTAACAGACGATAACAAAAGTTCAATTTTTGACAACTCCACATAAATTGAATAGGTACTAGCTAGCTAGCTTGATAGTTAATGTTTGCGCGCCAGCTCTGCAAATTCAGCAAGTGTGTGTGAACGCTTCCAACGTTAACCTCAAGTCAATTAGTTTAATTAGTTAGCTAAACTAATGACCTACAGTGGATCAAACCATTGAGGCAAAGGGCGGGGGTCGCAGTCTTTTGAAACTTAAAAACGCGCTATTAGTGTCTATAATCAGCTTAAGTGCTTTCATTGCGTTCATTCATATTATTGAAATTACATAGATATGTTTACAGTGATATATTGGGGGGGGGGGGGGGGGGGGGAATCATATTTTTCCCAGGATAGGGGGATCGTGTCCCCCCTGGGATTTCTGCCTATGCACGTGATATCTCCTCACTCACGTGGTTGATTGAAGGACGAACTGATTTGTGTTGATGGCAAAGATGAAGAAGGAGGGATGACTAGAAACGATTCAGTTGACCTGTTTATGTGTGGATTAATTGTCGGAGTAGAGGAATTTGTGTAATTCAGGTAAAAAAATAACGCAATGTTTATATCACAGGACAAATTAGCTAGCAAGTTAACTAGCTAAATTGCCATACAAGTCTAGCTACCATCGCGTTTTTGTCCATTTGGGATCCTGTGTATGCGGTAGATTTTTTGCCGTGTTTTCGTCCACTTGGGGAATGGGAGATACGGGTCCAGATTTTTTGTTGTTGTTGTTTCCAGTGATGTGTGTCCTCCGAAGTTGGTGTAACTGCTCCAGTGTTTGGGTTAGAGGTTAGGTTTAGGGTTAGGGGGGTTAGGGGTTAGGGGTTAGGGTTAAGGGTTAGGTTTCTAGTTTTGAGTCTGTTGATCTAGGGTTACGGGTGTTAGGGTTACGGGGGTTAGGGTTTGAATATAATTGTGTTTTGTTTCAACTGGTTAGGGTTAGGTTTCTAGTTTTGAGTCTGTTGATCCAGGGTTAGGGTTACGAGGGTTGGGGTTAGGTTTTGAATATAATTGTGTTTCGTTTCAACTGGTTAGTTGTAAGGTGCACAGGCCTATCTCCTGTTTATCCCTCCTGTTTCTGATCTAATATAATAGGTGTAGTACTTAAAAAGGCCCGTAGATGTCCTCCTAGGATCATAAATTAAACTGAGGTAAGTTCCAAGTTTCCTCTTTTTCTGGGTGGCAGTGCAGAAGTCGATGTGGTGAGAGATTCATTCAACCATAGTGTTGTTAAATATGAACATTAAATGGTTTTATTGTTTTGTTAAAGGAAAGGAAAAACCTAAAAGTAGTGCTGTAACACATAGCCTACGCTGTAATATGTTAAATGTATATTGAGGAACCATAATCACTACTACTGGATAATTGATAGGTACAGTAGTGAACTGAAGGGTTGTCCCAACTTGTTCAAATCATTATAATACTACTACTAATAATAGTTAAAAGCAGTGCTCCTTATCAGTCCAGTATGTGTGCAGGTATATGTGCTTACACCCAGCCTTTCTTGGTATTGCTGGTTGTAGTACATATACCTGCATACATACTGGACAGTAGGTGGCAATGGTACTGTACACTGACTGTATATGGGGTGCAACAAACTTACCTGAGACTCCCTGTCTCTGCCAGTCTGTCCCTGCATATCTGTCCCCAGTTCTGCTGTCTGTGTGCCATCTGCCCTAGCAGGGGCTAAAATCTGTTATCAACTTTGGAGGGGACAATTACATGACATTTTCTCAAGAGCAATTCCTGAAAAAACACCAAAAGTAGTGCTGTAACACATAGCCTACGCTGTAATATGTTAAATGTATATTGAGGAACCATAATCACTACTACTGGATAATTGATAGGTACAGTAGTGAACTGAAGGGTTGTCCCAACTTGTTCAAATCATTATAATACAATTACTAATAATAGTTAAAAGCAGTGCTCCTTATCAGTTCAGTATGTGTGCAGGTATATGTGCTTACACCCAGCCTTTCTTGGTATTGCTGGTTGTAGTACATATACCTGCATACATACTGGACAGTAGGTGGCAATGGTACTGTACACTGACTGTATATGGGGTGCAACAAACTTACCTGAGACTCCCTGTCCCTGCATATCTGTCCCCAGTTCTGCTGTCTGTGTGCCATCTGCCCTAGCAGGGGCTAAAATCTGTTATCAACTTTGGGAGGGGACAATTACATGACATTTTCTCAAGAGCAATTCCTGAAAAAACACCAAAAGTAGTGCTGTAACACATAGCCTACGCTGTAATATGTTAAATGTATATTGAGGAACCATAATCACTACTACTGGATAATTGATAGGTACAGTAGTGAACTGAAGGGTTGTCCCAACTTGGTCAAATCATTATAATACTACTACTAATAATAGTTAAAGCAGTGTTCCTTATCAGTCCAGTATGTGTGCAGGTATATGTGCTACAACCAGCCTTTCTTGGTATTGCTGGTTGTAGTACATATACCGGCATACATACTGGACAGTAGGTGGCAATGGTACTGTACACTGACTGTATATGGGGTGCAACAAACTTACCTGAGACTCCCTGTCTCTGCCAGTCTGCCCCTGCATATCTGTCCCCAGTTCTGCTGTCTGTGTGCAGTCTGCCCTAGCAGGGGCTAAAATCTGATATCAACTTTGGAGGGGACAATTACATGACATTTTCTCAAGAGCAATTCCTGAAAAAACACCAAAAGTAGTGATGTAACACATAGCCTACGCTGTAATATGTTAAATGTATATTGAGGAACCATAATCACTACTACTGGATAATTGATAGGTACAGTAGTGAACTGAAGGGTTGTCCCAACTTGTTAAAATCATTATTATACTACTACTAATAATAGTTAAAGCAGTGTTCCTTATCAGTCCAGTATGTGTGCAGGTATATGTGCTACAACCAGCCTTTCTTGGTATTGCTGGTTGTAGTACATATACCTGCATACATACTGGACAGTAGGTGGCAATGGTACTGTACACTGACTGTATATGGGGTGCAACAAACTTACCTGAGACTCCCTGTCTCTGCCAGTCTGCCCCTGCATATCTGTCCCCAGTTCTGCTGTCTGTGTGCAGTCTGCCCTAGCAGGGGCTAAAATCTGATATCAACTTTGGAGGGGACATTGTATCCAGAGTTGCAACCAAACATGAAATAGACCTTGTTTATGGAAAAGTGGTTATTTCTGTAGGTCAATTGCTGCAACTTGCTGAAAATTGTCCACATTTCATCTAGTTTGAACAGTTCTGCAAAAAATGTACTTCCAGAGTGCAGCCAAACATGAAATAGACCTTGTTTATGGAAAAGTGGTTATTTCTGTAGGTCATTGCTGCAACTTGCAGAAAATTGTCCACAGTTCATCTAGTTTGAACAGTTTTGCAAAAAATGTACTACCAGATCAACTTGCTGAAAATTGTCCACATTTCATCTAGTTTGAACAGTTATGTTTAAAACATTGTATCCAGAGTTGCAACCAAACATGAAATAGACCTTGTTTATGGAAAAGTGGTTATTTCTGTAGGTCATTGCTGACATTTTCTCAAGAGCAATTCCTGATAAAACACCAAAAGTAGTGCTGTAACACATAGCCTACGCTGTAATATGTTAAATGTATATTGAGGAACCATAATCACTACTACTGGATAATTGATAGGTACAGTAGTTAACTGAAGGGTTGTCCCAACTTGTTCAAATCATTATAATACTACTACTAATAATAGTTAAAGCAGTGTTCCTTTTCAGTCCAGTATGTGTGCAGGTATATGTGCTTACAACCAGCCTTTCTTGGTATTGCTGGTTGTAGTACATATACCTGCATACATACTGGACAGTAGGTGGCAATGGTACTGTATATGGGGTGCAACAAACTTACCTGAGACTCCCTGTCTCTACCAGTCTGCCCCTGCATATCTGTCCCCAGTTCTGCTGTCTGTGTGCAGTCTGCCCTAGCAGGGGCTAAAATCTGTTATCAACTTTGGGAGGGGACAATTACATGACATTTTCTCAAGAGCAATTCCTGAAAAAACGCTTTGCCTTTGCCTTTGCCTTTGCCTTTGCCTTTGCCTTTGCCTTTGCCTTTGCCTTTGCCCTGCCCTGCCCTGCCCTGCCCTGCCCTGCCCTGCCCTGCCCTGCCCTGCCCTGCCCTGCCCTGCCCTGCCTTACAGCTGTAAGTCGCTTGGGGTATGTCTCTATCAGTTTTGCACATCGAGAGACTGACATTTTTTCCCATTCCTCCTTGCAAAACAGCTCGAGCTCATTGAGGTTGGATGGAGAGCATTTGTGAACAGCAGTTTTCAGTTCTTTCCACAGATTCTCTATTGGATTCAGGTCTGGACTTTGATTTGGCCATTCTAACACCTGGATATGTTTATTTTTGAACCATTCCATTGTAGATTTTGCTTTATGTTTTGGATCATTGTCTTGTTGGAAGACAAATCTCCGTCCCAGTCTCAGGTCTTTTGCAGACTCCATCAGGTTTTCTTCCAGAATGGTCCTGTATTTGGCTCCATCCATCTTCCCATCAATTTTATCCATCTTCCCTGTCCCTGCTGAAGAAAAGCAGGCCCAAACCATGATGCTGCCACCACCATGTTTGACAGTGGGGATGGTGTGTTCTGTGTTGCTTTTACGCCAAACATAACGTTTTGCATTGTTGGCAAAAAGTTCAATTTTGGTTTCATCTGACCAGAGCACCTTCTTCCACATGTTTGGTGTGTCTCCCAGGTGGCTTGTGGCAAACTTTAAACGACACTTTTTATGGATATCTTTAAGAAATGGCTTTCTTCTTGCCACTCTTCCATAAAGGCCAGATTTGTGCAATATACAACTGATTGTTGTCGTATGGACAGAGTCTCCCACCTCAGCTGTAGATCTCTGCAGTTCATCCAGAGTGATCATGGGCCTCTTGGCTGCATCTCTGATCAGTCTTCTCCTTGTATGAGCTGAAAGTTTAGAGGGACGGCCAGGTCTTGGTAGATTTGCAGTGGTCTGATACTCCTTCCATTTCAATATTATCGCTTGCACAGTGCTTCTTGGGATGTTTAAAGCTTGGGAAATCTTTTTGTATCCAAATCCGGCTTTAAACTTCTTCACAACAGTATCTCGGACCTGCCCGGTGTGTTCCTTGTTCTTCATGATGCTCTCTGCGCTTTTAACGGAACTCTGAGACTATCACAGTGCAGGTGCATTTATACGGAGACTTGATTACACACCGGTGGATTGTATTTATCATCTTTAGTCATTTAGGTCAACATTGGATCATTCAGAGATCCTCACTGAACTTCTGGAGAGAGTTTGCTGCACTGAAAGTAAAGGGGCTGAATAAGTTTGCATGCCCAATTTTTCAGTTTTTGATTTGTTAAAAAAGTTTGAAATATCCAATAAATGTCGTTCCACTTCATGATTGTGTCCCACTTGTTGTTGATTCTTCACAAAAAAATACAGTTTTATATCTTTATGTTTGAAGCCTGAAATGTGGCAAAAGGTCGCAAAGTTCAAGGGGGCCGAATACTTTCGCAAGGCACTGTAACTGTTCAAACTAGATGATAGGGACACTGTGGACAATTTTCAGCAAGTTGCAGCAAATAAACTAACAGAAATAACCACTTTTCCATAAACAAGGTCTAAATCATGTTTGATTGCACTCTGGAAGTACATTTTTCACAGAACTGTTCAAACAAGATGATAGGAACACTGTGGACCATTTTCAGCAAGTTGCAGCATTGAACTACAGAAATAACCACTTTTCCATAAACAAGGTCTAAATCATGATTGGTTGCACTCTGAATACAATGTTTTAAACATAACTGTTCAAACTACTGGCAGACGAAAACCAGAGAAGATTTGCCTGATCCTAAACCCTCCATACACCTACCGAAACACAGGCCGGAACTCTAAGGGCGGATGCATGACAACCATAGAGAGGGCTCGCCTTCTGGGTTTTTGTCTGCTCAAACCACTTGTAGTTTAAACACTAACCACTTGACAGGGACACATGGCAACCAACTGAGGTCCGGACCTGCACAAGGTACGCAACTCAATGGTTTTGCCTGATCCTACGCCGAGTATACCCATACAGACCAGCTGGATTCGACTAGACAGGTGTTAATTCAGAGTTAGGATCCTGGAAGGGAATAACTCCTAATTACACACATGATTGAAAACATCCAGGGCCAAAAGACTGACGAACACGGAAGTAAATACATAGACAACGTGGAGCTAAAAAAGAAGGATCCGACAGAGAGTAAACTCCTAGGTTGCACTATGCTTTCCACTTCCGTTGACAAGCAGACCTAGACATCATGACCATACCACTCGACATGGACACATGGCAACCAACCGAGGACCGGACCTGTTGACAGACCTACCTAACCCTAACCCTATACCTTAACCATTCTAAAAAACTATACCGAACCCTAAGCTTAACTATTCTATTCTAAAACTATTCTAAAAAACTATACCTTACTCTTACCTCAACCTTAACCATTCTAAAAACCATACCTAACCCTAACCCTACAGACAGACAGTCTTTAAACCCAACCAACGGGTTAATCTACAAGTGGGGCCTACTACTTTGGCCGGCCGCGCCCGGACCCCTCCGGCCCGCGCGTATATGATGTGGAGTGCACACCCCTCCCTTCCCCCCCTTCGGCTTCCACGTGTCAGAGATGGAAGTGGATCAACCGACTCAAAACTAGAACCTAAAACTAGAACCTAACCCTAAACCCCTAACCCTAAACCCCTATCCCTAACCCCCTATCCCTAAACCCCTATCCCTAACCCCCTATCCCTAACCCTCTAACCCTAAAACCCTCTAACCCTAACCCTAAACCCCTATCCCTAACCCCCTATCCCTAAAACCCTCTAACCCTAAAACCCTCTAACCCTTAACCTCTAACCCCCTAACCCTCTAACCCCCCCTTAGGCTTCCACGTGTCAGAGATGGAAGTGGATCAACCGACTCAGAACTAGAAACTAACCCCTACCCCAACACCCTAACCCTACCCCCCCCTAACCCTAACCCCTATCCCTAAACCCCTATCCCTAAACCCCTATCCCTAAACCCCCTAACCCTAAAACCCCCTAACCCTAAAACCCCCTAACCCTAAAACCCCCTAACCCTCTAACCCTAACCCCAACCCTAACCAGTTGAAACGAAACACAATTATATTCAAAACCTAACCCTAACCCCCTAACCGTAACCCTAACCCTCGTAACCCTAACCCTGGATCAACAGACTCAAAACTAGAAACCTAACCCTAACCCCAACCCTCGTAACCCTAACCCTCGAAACCCTAACCCGCAATCCTAACCCTCGAAATCCTAACCCTCGAAACCCTAACCCTCGAAACCCTAACCCTCGAAACCCTAACCCTCGAAACCCTAACCTCGTAACCCTAACCCTCGTAACCCTAACCCTGGATCAACAGACTCAAAACTAGAAACCTAATCCTAACCAGTTGAAACAAAACACAATTATATTCAAAACCTAACCCTCTAACCCAAACCCCCTAACCCTAAGCGCATATGAGTGGAGTACACCCCCTCCCTTCCCCCCTCCGGTTTCCACGTGTCAGAGATGGAAGTGGATCAACCGATTCAAACCTAGAACCCTAACCCCCTAACCCTGACCCCCCTAACCCTAAACCTAACCCCTAACCCAAACACTGGAGCAGTTACACCAACTTCGGAGGACACACATCACTGGAAACAACAAACAAAAAAAAATCCGGACCCGTATCTCCCATTCCCCAAGTGGACGAAAACACGGCAAAAAAATCTACCGCATACACAGGATCCCAAATGGACAAAAACGCGATGGTAGCTAGACTTGTATGGCAATTTAGCTAGTTAACTTGCTAGCTAATTTGTCCTGTGATATAAACATTGCGTTATTTTTTTACCTGAATTACACAAATTCCTCTACTCCGACAATTAATCCACACATAAACCGGTCTACTGAATCGTTTCTAGTCATCCCTCCTTCTTCATCTTTGAATTTATATGGTTATTGCCATCAACACAAATCAGTTCGTGCTTCAATCAACCACGTGAGTGAGGAGATATCACGTGCATAGGCAGAAATCCCAGGGGGGACACGACCCCCCTATCCTGGGAAAAATATGATTTCCCCCCCAATATATCACTGTAAACATATCTATGTAATTTCAATAATATGAATGAACGCAATGAAAGCACTTAAGCTGATTATAGACACTAATAGCGCGTTTTTAAGTTTCAAAAGATAGCGACCCCTTTGCCTCACAATGGTTTGATCCACTGTAGGTCATTAGTTTAGCTAACTAATGAAACTAATTGACTTGAGGTTAACGTTGGAAGCGTTCACACACACACTTGCTGAATTTGCAGAGCTGGCGCGCAAACTAAAGCAAACATTAACTATCAAGCTAGCTAGCTAACTAGTACCTATTCAATTTATGTGGAGTTTCAAAAATTGAACTTTTGCTATCGTCTGTTAACAAGGTTGGTTATGTTTCCACCTGCCTCGAAAGAAATGTGTATTTAATGTTCAAGCATTCTTATTGGTTGGATCTCATCATTCAAGCATTCTTATTGGTTGATTTCATCTGGGTGCTTGTGTCACCGACTAACACCATGGTGTAGCTCCAGTTCTCCTCAGTCCGAGAAAACACATAGAGAAGGGTATGTGTTGCAGATTACTCCTTTGTAGAAGTCCATAACATGAAATAGATTAAACATCCCAAGGTTAATGCTGTAGATATTGTTATAAGGGAGTGTGAGACTATTGAAACATGTAACTTTCAGAGTTTTATTGTTGTTATTAATATAGTTTACAGAGTGCTAAAAGTGCTGCTGTTGCTAGCTAGCAAGCCTTTCTGGATGTAGACGATTAGCTTTGCTGGCCACCTGTGCTGGCGTTGCATTATGGGAGATGTAGTTTGGTCCTCTACGGTTTGAATGGAATAGAGGCGATTTCACGTTGTAACACGTTGAAATAAATGATGAAAGGCTGGTTGTAAGTACATATACCTGCATACATACTGGACTGATAAGGAACACTGCTTTAACTATTATTAGTAGTAGTATTATAATGATTTGAACAAGTTGGGACAACCCTTCAGTTAACTACTGTACCTATCAATTATCCAGTAGTAGTGATTATGGTTCCTCAATATACATTTAACATATTACAGCGTAGGCTATGTGTTACAGCACTACTTTTGGTGTTTTTTCAGGAATTGCTCTTGAGAAAATGTAATGTAATTGTCCCCTTCAAAGTTGATATCAGATTTTAGCCCCTGCTAGGGCAGATGGCACACAGACAGCAGAACTGGGGACAGACTGGTAGAGACAGGGAGTCTCAGGTAAGTTTGTTGCACCCCATATACAGTCAGTGTACAGTACCATTGCCACCTACTGTCCAGTATGTATGCAGGTATATGTACAACAACCAGCAATACCAAGAAAGGCTGGTTGTATGTAGCACACTGCATACATACTGGACTGATAAGGAACACTGCTTTAACTATTATTAGTAGTAGTATTATAATGATTTGAACAAGTTGGGACAACCCTTCAGTTAACTACTGTACCTATCAATTATCCAGTAGTAGTGATTATGGTTCCTCAATATACATTTAACATATTACAGCGTAGGCTATGTGTTACAGCACTACTTTTGGTGTTTTTTCAGGAATTGCTCTTGAGAAAATGTCATGTAATTGTCCCCTTCAAAGTTGATATCAGATTTTAGCCCCTGCTAGGGCAGATGGCACACAGACAGCAGAACTGGGGACAGATATGCAGGGACAGACTGGCAGAGACAGGGAGTCTCAGGTAAGTTTGTTGCACCCCATATACCGTTAGTTTACAGTACCATTGCCACCTACTGTCCAGTATGTATGCAGGTATATGTACTACAACCAGCAATACCAAGAAAGGCTGGTTGTAAGCACATATACCTGCACACATACTGGACTGAAAAGGAACACTGCTTTAACTATTATTAGTAGTAGTATTATAATGATTTGAACAAGTTGGGACAACCCTTCAGTTAACTACTGTACCTATCAATTATCCAGTAGTAGTGATTATGGTTCCTCAATATACATTTAACATATTACAGCGTAGGCTATGTGTTACAGCACTACTTTTGGTGTTTTTTCAGGAATTGCTCTTGAGAAAATGTCATGTAATTGTCCCCTCCAAAGTTGATATCCGATTTTAGCCCCTGCTAGGGCAGATGGCACACAGACAGCAGAACTGGGGACAGATATGCAGGGACAGACTGGCAGAGACAGGGAGTCTCAGGTAAGTTTGTTGCACCCCATATACAGTTAGTTTACAGTACCATTGCCACCTACTGTCCAGTATGTATGCAGGTATATGTACTACAACCAGCAATACCAAGAAAGGCTGGTTGTATGTAGCACATATACCTGCATACATACTGGACTGATAAGGAACACTGCTTTAACTATTATTAGTAGAAGTATTATAATGATTTGAACAAGTTGGGACAACCCTTCAGTTAACTACTGTACCTATCAATTATCCAGTAGTAGTGATTATGGTTCCTCAATATACATTTAACATATTACAGCGTAGGCTATGTGTTACAGCACTACTTTTGGTGTTTTTTCAGGAATTGCTCTTGAGAAAATGTCATGTAATTGTCCCCTTCAAAGTTGATATCAGATTTTAGCCCCTGCTAGGGCAGATGGCACACAGACAGCAGAACTGGGGACAGATATGCAGGGACAGACTGGCAGAGACAGGGAGTCTCAGGTAAGTTTGTTGCACCCCATATACCGTTAGTTTACAGTACCATTGCCACCTACTGTCCAGTATGTATGCAGGTATATGTACTACAACCAGCAATACCAAGAAAGGCTGGTTGTAAGCACATATACCTGCACACATACTGGACTGAAAAGGAACACTGCTTTAACTATTATTAGTAGTAGTATTATAATGATTTGAACAAGTTGGGACAACCCTTCAGTTAACTACTGTACCTATCAATTATCCAGTAGTAGTGATTATGGTTCCTCAATATACATTTAACATATTACAGCGTAGGCTGTGTTACAGCACTACTTTTGGTGTTTTTTCAGGAATTGCTCTTGAGAAAATGTCATGTAATTGTCCCCTCCAAAGTTGATATCCGATTTTAGCCCCTGCTAGGGCGGATGGCACACAGACAGCAGAACTGGGGACAGATATGCAGGGACAGACTGGCAGAGACAGGGAGTCTCAGGTAAGTTTGTTGCACCCCATATACAGTCAGTGTACAGTACCATTGCCACCTACTGTCCAGTATGTATGCAGGTATATGTACTACAACCAGCAATACCAAGAAAGGCTGGTTGTAAGCACATATACCTGCACACATACTGGACTGATAAGGAACACTGCTTTAACTATTATTAGTAGTAGTATTATAATGATTTGAACAAGTTGGGACAACCCTTCAGTTCACTACTGTACCTATCAATTATCCAGTAGTAGTGATTATGGTTCCTCAATATACATTTAACATATTACAGCGTAGGCTATGTGTTACAGCACTACTTTTGGTGTTTTTTCAGGAATTGCTCTTGAGAAAATGTCATGTAATTGTCCCTTCTAAGTTGATATCAGATTTTAGCCTCTGCTAGAGCAGATGGCACACAGACAGCAGAACTGGGGACAGATATGCAGGGACAGACTGGCAGAGACAGGGAGTCTCAGGTAAGTTTGTTGCACCCCATATACAGTCAGTGTACAGTACCATTGCCACCTACTGTCCAGTATGTATGCAGGTATATGTACTACAACCAGCAATACCAAGAAAGGCTGGTTGTAAAAGCACATATACCTGCATACATACTGGACTGATAAGGAACACTGCTTTTAACTATTATTAGTATTAGTATTATAATGATTTGAACAAGTTGGGACAACCCTTCAGTTCACTACTGTACCTATCAATTATCCAGTAGTAGTGATTATGGTTCCTCAATATACATTTAACATATTACAGCGTAGGCTATGTGTTACAGCACTACTTTTGGTGTTTTTTCAGGAATTGCTCTTGAGAAAATGTCATGTAATTGTCCCTTCTAAGGCAGATGGCACACAGACAGCAGAACTGGGGACAGATATGCAGGGACAGACTGGCAGAGACAGGGAGTCTCAGGTAAGTTTGTTGCACCCCATATACAGTCAGTGTACAGTACCATTGCCACCTATACTGTCCAGTATGTATGCAGGTATATGTACTACAACCAGCAATACCAAGAAAGGCTGGGTGTAAGCACATATACCTGCACACATACTGGACTGATAAGGAGCACTGCTTTTAACTATTATTAGTAGTAGTATAATAATGATTTTAACAAGTTGGGACAACCCTTCAGTTCACTACTGTACCTATCAATTATCCAGTAGTAGTGATTATGGTTCCTCAATATACATTTAACATATTACAGCGTAGGCTATGTGTTACATCACTACTTTTGGTGTTTTTTCAGGAATTGCTCTTGAGAAAATGTCATGTAATTGTCCCCTCCAAAGTTGATATCAGATTTTAGCCCCTGCTAGGGCAGACTGGGGACAGATATGCAGGGGCAGACTGGCAGAGACAGGGAGTCTCAGGTAAGTTTGTTGCACCCCATATACAGTACCATTGCCACCTATACTGTCCAGTATGTATGCAGGTATATGTACTACAACCAGCAATACCAAGAAAGGCTGGGTGTAAGCACATATACCTGCACACATACTGGACTGATAAGGAGCACTGCTTTTAACTATTATTAGTAGTAGTATTATAATGATTTGAACAAGTTGGGACAACCCTTCAGTTCACTACTGTACCTATCAATTATCCAGTAGTAGTGATTATGGTTCCTCAATATACATTTAACATATTACAGCGTAGGCTATGTGTTACAGCACTACTTTTGGTGTTTTTTCAGGAATTGCTCTTGAGAAAATGTCATGTAATTGTCCCTTCTAAGTTGATATCAGATTTTAGCCTCTGCTAGGGCAGATGGCACACAGACAGCAGAACTGGGGACAGATATGCAGGGACAGACTGGCAGAGACAGGGAGTCTCAGGTAAGTTTGTTGCACCCCATATACAGTCAGTGTACAGTACCATTGCCACCTACTGTCCAGTATGTATGCAGGTATATGTACTACAACCAGCAATACCAAGAAAGGCTGGGTGTAAGCACATATACCTGCACACATACTGGACTGATAAGGAGCACTGCTTTTAACTATTATTAGTAGTAGTATTATAATGATTTGAACAAGTTGGGACAACACTTCAGTTCACTACTGTACCTATCAATTATCCAGTAGTAGTGATTATGGTTCCTCAATATACATTTAACATATTACAGCGTAGGCTATGTGTTACAGCACTACTTTTGGTGTTTTTTCAGGAATTGCTCTTGAGAAAATGTCATGTAATTGTCCCCTCCAAAGTTTATATCAGATTTTAGCCCCTGCTAGGGCAGACTGCACACAGACAGCAGAAATGGGGACAGATATGCAGGGGCAGACTGGTAGAGACAGGGAGTCTCAGGTAAGTTTGTTGCACCCCATATACAGTACCATTGCCACCTACTGTCCAGTATGTATGCAGGTATATGTACTACAACCCGCAATACCAAGAAAGGCTGGTTGTAAAAGCACATATACCTGCATACATACTGGACTGATAAGGAGCACTGCTTTTAACTATTATTATTAGTAGTATTATAATGATTTGAACAAGTTGGGACAACCCTTCAGTTCACTACTGTACCTATCAATTATCCAGTAGTAGTGATTATGGTTCCTCAATATACATTTAACATATTACAGCGTAGGCTATGTGTTACAGCACTACTTTTGGTGTTTTTTCAGGAATTGCTCTTGAGAAAATGTCATGTAATTGTCCCTTCTAAGTTGATATCAGATTTTAGCCCCTGCTAGGGCAGATGGCACACAGACAGCAGAACTGGGGACAGATATGCAGGGACAGACTGGCAGAGACAGGGAGTCTCAGGTAAGTTTGTTGCACCCCATATACAGTCAGTGTACAGTACCATTGCCACCTATACTGTCCAGTATGTATGCAGGTATATGTACTACAACCAGCAATACCAAGAAAGGCTGGGTGTAAGCACATATACCTGCACACATACTGGACTGATAAGGAGCACTGCTTTTAACTATTATTAGTAGTAGTATTATAATGATTTGAACAAGTTGGGACAACCCTTCAGTTCACTACTGTACCTATCAATTATCCAGTAGTAGTGATTATGGTTCCTCAATATACATTTAACATATTACAGCGTAGGCTATGTGTTACAGCACTACTTTTGGTGTTTTTTCAGGAATTGCTCTTGAGAAAATGTCATGTAATTGTCCCTTCTAAGTTGATATCAGATTTTAGCCCCTGCTAATGGCACACAGACAGCAGATGGCACACAGACAGCAGAACTGGGGACAGATATGCAGGGACAGACTGGCAGAGACAGGGAGTCTCAGGTAAGTTTGTTGCACCCCATATACAGTACCATTGCCACCTACTGTCCAGTATGTATGCAGGTATATGTACTACAACCAGCAATACCAAGAAAGGCTGGGTGTAAGCACATATACCTGCACACATACTGGACTGATAAGGAGCACTGCTTTTAACTATTATTAGTAGTAGTATTATAATGATTTGAACAAGTTGGGACAACCCTTCAGTTCACTACTGTACCTATCAATTATCCAGTAGTAGTGATTATGGTTCCTCAATATACATTTAACATATTACAGCGTAGGCTATGTGTTACAGCACTACTTTTGGTGTTTTTTCAGGAATTGCTCTTGAGAAAATGTCATGTAATTGTCCCTTCTAAGTTGATATCAGATTTTAGCCTCTGCTAGGGCAGATGGCACACAGACAGCAGAACTGGGGACAGATATGCAGGGACAGACTGGCAGAGACAGGGAGTCTCAGGTAAGTTTGTTGCACCCCATATACAGTCAGTGTACAGTACCATTGCCACCTACTGTCCAGTATGTATGCAGGTATATGTACTACAACCAGCAATACCAAGAAAGGCTGGGTGTAAGCACATATACCTGCACACATACTGGACTGATAAGGAGCACTGCTTTTAACTATTATTAGTAGTAGTATTATAATGATTTGAACAAGTTGGGACAACCCTTCAGTTCACTACTGTACCTATCAATTATCCAGTAGTAGTGATTATGGTTCCTCAATATACATTTAACATATTACAGCATAGGCTATGTGTTACAGCACTACTTTTGGTGTTTTTTCAGGAATTGCTCTTGAGAAAATGTCATGTAATTGTCCCCTCCAAAGTTTATATCAGATTTTAGCCCCTGCTAGGGCAGACTGCACACAGACAGCAGAACTGGGGACAGATATGCAGGGGCAGACTGGTAGAGACAGGGAGTCTCAGGTAAGTTTGTTGCACCCCATATACAGTACCATTGCCACCTACTGTCCAGTATGTATGCAGGTATATGTACTACAACCAGCAATACCAAGAAAGGCTGGTTGTAAAAGCACATATACCTGCATACATACTGAAATGATAAGGAGCACTGCTTTTAACTATTATTAGTAGTAGTATTATAATGATTTGAACAAGTTGGGACAACCCTTCAGTTCACTACTGTACCTATCAATTATCCAGTAGTAGTGATTATGGTTCCTCAATATACATTTAACATATTACAGCGTAGGCTATGTGTTACAGCACTACTTTTGGTGTTTTTTCAGGAATTGCTCTTGAGAAAATGTCATGTAATTGTCCCCTCCAAAGTTGATAACAGATTTTAGCCCCTGCTAGGGCAGATGGCACACAGACAGCAGAACTGGGGACAGATATGCAGGGACAGACTGGCAGAGACAGGGAGTCTCAGGTAAGTTTGTTGCACCCCATATACAGTACCATTGCCACCTACTGTCCAGTATGTATGCAGGTATATGTACTACAACCAGCAATACCAAGAAAGGCTGGGTGTAAGCACATATACCTGCACACATACTGGACTGATAAGGAGCACTGCTTTTAACTATTATTAGTAGTAGTATTATAATGATTTGAACAAGTTGGGACAACCCTTCAGTTCACTACTGTACCTATCAATTATCCAGTAGTAGTGATTATGGTTCCTCAATATACATTTAACATATTACAGCGTAGGCTATGTGTTACAGCACTACTTTTAGGTTTTTCCTTTCCTTTAACAAAACAATAAAACCATTTAATGTTCATATTTAACAACACTATGGTTGAATGAATCTCTCACCACATCGACTTCTGCACTGCCACCCAGATAAAGAGGAAACTTGGAACTTACCTCAGTTTAATTTATGATCCTAGGAGGACATCTACGGGCCTTTTTAAGTACTACACCTATTATATTAGATCAGAAACAGGAGGGATAAACAGGAGATAGGCCTGTGCACCTTACAACTAACCAGTTGAAACGAAACACAATTATATTCAAAACCTAACCCCAACCCTCGTAACCCTAACCCTGGATCAACAGACTCAAAACTAGAAACCTAACCCTAACCAGTTGAAACAAAACACAATTATATTCAAACCCTAACCCCCGTAACCCTAACACCCGTAACCCTAGATCAACAGACTCAAAACTAGAAACCTAACCCTTAACCCTAACCCCTAACCCCCCTAACCCTAAACCTAACCTCTAACCCAAACACTGGAGCAGTTACACCAACTTCGGAGGACACACATCACTGGAAACAACAACAACAAAAAATCTGGACCCGTATCTCCCATTCCCCAAGTGGACGAAAACACGGCAAAAAATCTACCGCATACACAGGATCCCAAATGGACAAAAACGCGATGGTAGCTAGACTTGTATGGCAATTTAGCTAGTTAACTTGCTAGCTAATTTGTCCTGTGATATAAACATTGCGTTATTTTTTTACCTGAATTACACAAATTCCTCTACTCCGACAATTAATCCACACATAAACAGGTCAACTGAATCGTTTCTAGTCATCCCTCCTTCTTCATCTTTGCCATCAACACAAATCAGTTCGTCCTTCAATCAACCACGTGAGTGAGGAGATATCACGTGCATAGGCAGAAATCCCAGGGGGGACACGATCCCCCTATCCTGGGAAAAATATGATTTCCCCCCCCCAATATATCACTGTAAACATATCTATGTAATTTCAATAATATGAATGAACGCAATGAAAGCACTTAAGCTGATTATAGACACTAATAGCGCGTTTTTAAGTTTCAAAAGACTGCGACCCCCGCCCTTTGCCTCAATGGTTTGATCCACTGTAGGTCATTAGTTTAGCTAACTAATTAAACTAATTGACTTGAGGTTAACGTTGGAAGCGTTCACACACACTTGCTGAATTTGCAGAGCTGGCGCGCAAACATTAACTATCAAGCTAGCTAGCTAGTACCTATTCAATTTATGTGGAGTTGTCAAAAATTGAACTTTTGCTATCGTCTGTTAACAAGGTTGGTTATGTTTCCACCTGCCTCGAAATAAATGTGTATTTAATGTTCAAGCATTCTTATTGGTTGGATCTCATCATTCAAGCATTCTTATTGGTTGATTTCATCTGGGCGCTCGTGTCACCGACTAACACCATGGTGTAGCTCCAGTTCTCCTCAGTCCGAGAAAACACATAGAGAAGGGTATGTGTTGCAAATTACTCCTTTGTAGAAGTCCATAACAATAATTAATGCTGTATGTTATAAGGGAGTGTGAGACTATTGAAACATGTAACTTTCAGAGTTTTATTGTTGTTATTAATATAGTTTACAGAGTGCTAAAAGTGCTGCTGTTGCTAGCTAGAAAGCCTTTCTGGATGTAGACGATTAGCTTTGCTGGCCACCTGTGCTGGCGTTGCATTATGGGAGATGTAGTTTGGTCCTCTACGGTTTGAATGGAATAGAGGCGATTTCACGTTGTAACACGTTGAAATAAATGATGAAAGGCTGGTTGTAAGTACATATACCTGCATACATACTGGACTGATAAGGAACACTGCTATAACTATTATTAGTAGTAGTATTATAATGATTTGAACAACCCTTCAGTTAACTACTGTACCTATCAATTATCCAGTAGTAGTGATTATGGTTCCTCAATATACATTTAACATATTACAGCGTAGGCTATGTGTTACAGCACTACTTTTGGTGTTTTTTCAGGAATTGCTCTTGAGAAAATGTCATGTAATTGTCCCCTCCCAAAGTTGATAACAGATTTTAGCCCCTGCTAGGGCAGATGGCACACAGACAGCAGAACTGGGGACAGATATGCAGGGGCTGGCAGAGACAGGGAGTCCCAGGTAAGTTTGTTGCACCCCAGATACAGTCAGTGTACAGTACCATTGCCACATACTGTCCAGTATGTATGCAGGTATATGTACTACAACCAGCAATACCAAGAAAGGCTGGGTGTAAGCACAACTACCTGCACACATACTGGACTGATAAGGAGCACTGCTTTTAACTATTATTAGTAGTAGTATTATAATGATTTGAACAAGTTGGGACAACCCTTCAGTTCACTACTGTACCTATCAATTATCCAGTAGTAGTGATTATGGTTCCTCAATAGACATTTAACATATTACAGCGTAGGCTATGTGTTACAGCACTACTTTTGGTGTTTTTTCAGGAATTGCTCTTGAGAAAATGTCATGTAATTGTCCCTTCTAAGTTGATATCAGATTTTAGCCCCTGCTAATGGCACACAGACAGCAGATGGCACACAGACAGCAGAACTGGGGACAGATATGCAGGGACAGATTGGCAGAGACAGGGAGTCTCAGGTAAGTTTGTTGCACCCCATATACAGTACCATTGCCACCTACTGTCCAGTATGTATGCAGGTATATGTACTACAACCAGCAATACCAAGAAAGGCTGGGTGTAAGCACATATACCTGCACACATACTGGACTGATAAGGAGCACTGCTTTTAACTATTATTAGTAGTAGTATTATAATGATTTGAACAAGTTGGGACAACCCTTCAGTTCACTACTGTACCTATCAATTATCCAGTAGTAGTGATTATGGTTCCTCAATATACATTTAACATATTACAGCGTAGGCTATGTGTTACAGCACTACTTTTGGTGTTTTTTCAGGAATTGCTCTTGAGAAAATGTCATGTAATTGTCCCTTCTAAGTTGATATCAGATTTTAGCCCCTGCTAGGGCAGATGGCACACAGACAGCAGAACTGGGGACAGATATGCAGGGGCAGACTGGCAGAGACAGGGAGTCTCAGGTAAGTTTGTTGCACCCCATATACAGTCAGTGTACAGTACCATTGCCACCTACTGTCCAGTATGTATGCCGGTATATGTACTACAACCAGCAATACCAAGAAAGGCTGGTTGTAGCACATATACCTGCACACATACTGGACTGATAAGGAACACTGCTTTAACTATTATTAGTAGTAGTATTATAATGATTTGACCAAGTTGGGACAACCCTTCAGTTCACTACTGTACCTATCAATTATCCAGTAGTAGTGATTATGGTTCCTCAATATACATTTAACATATTACAGCGTAGGCTATGTGTTACAGCACTACTTTTAGGTTTTTCCTTTCCTTTAACAAAACAATAAAACCATTTAATGTTCATATTTAACAACACTATGGTTGAATGAATCTCTCACCACATCGACTTCTGCACTGCCACCCAGAAAAAGAGGGAACTTGGAACTTACCTCAGTTTAATTTATGATCCTAGGAGGACATCTACGGGCCTTTTTAAGTACTACACCTATTATATTAGATCAGAAACAGGAGGGATAAACAGGAGATAGGCCTGTGCACCTTACAACTAACCAGTTGAAACGAAACACAATTATATTCAAAACCTAACCCCAACCCTCGTAACCCTAACCCTGGATCAACAGACTCAAAACTAGAAACCTAACCCTAACCAGTTGAAACAAAACACAATTATATTCAAACCCTAACCCCCGTAACCCTAGATCAACAGACTCAAAACTAGAAACCTAACCCTTAACCCTAACCCCTAACCCCCCTAACCCTAAACCAAACACTGGAGCAGTTACACCAACTTCGGAGGACACACATCACTGGAAACAACAACAACAAAAAATCTGGACCCGTATCTCCCATTCCCCAAGTGGACGAAAACACGGCAAAAAATCTACCGCATACACAGGATCCCAAATGGACAAAAACGCGATGGTAGCTAGACTTGTATGGCAATTTAGCTAGTTAACTTGCTAGCTAATTTGTCCTGTGACATAAACATTACGTTATTTTTTTACCTGAATTACACAAATTCCTCTACTCCGACAATTAATCCACACATAAACAGGTCAACTGAATCGTTTCTAGTCATCCCTCCTTCTTCATCTTTGCCATCAACACAAATCAGTTCGTCCTTCAATCAACCACGTGAGTGAGGAGATATCACGTGCATAGGCAGAAATCCCAGGGGGGACACGATCCCCCTATCCTGGGAAAAATATGATTCCCCCCCCCCCCCCCCCAATATATCACTGTAAACATATCTATGTAATTTCAATAATATGAATGAACGCAATGAAAGCACTTAAGCTGATTATAGACACTAATAGCGCGTTTTTAAGTTTCAAAAGACTGCGCCCCCGCCCTTTGCCTCAATGGTTTGATCCACTGTAGGTCATTAGTTTAGCTAACTAATTAAACTAATTGACTTGAGGTTAACGTTGGAAGCGTTCACACACTCTTGCTGAATTTGCAGAGCTGGCGCGCAAACATTAACTATCAAGCTAGCTAGCTAGTACCTATTCAATTTATGTGGAGTTGTCAAAAATTGAACTTTTGCTATCGTCTGTTAACAAGGTTGGTTATGTTTCCACCTGCCTCGAAATAAATGTGTATTTAATGTTCAAGCATTCTTATTGGTTGGATCTCATCATTCAAGCATTCTTATTGGTTGATTTCATCTGGGCGCTCGTGTCACCGACTAACACCATGGTGTAGCTCCAGTTCTCCTCAGTCCGAGAAAACACATAGAGAAGGGTATGTGTTGCAAATTACTCCTTTGTAGAAGTCCATAACAATAATTAATGCTGTATGTTATAAGGGAGTGTGAGACTATTGAAACATGTAACTTTCAGAGTTTTATTGTTGTTATTAATATAGTTTAGAGTGCTAAAAGTGCTGCTGTTGCTAGCTAGAAAGCCTTTCTGGATGTAGACGATTAGCTTTGCTGGCCACCTGTGCTGGCGTTGCATTATGGGAGATGTAGTTTGGTCCTCTACGGTTTGAATGGAATAGAGGCGATTTCACGTTGTAACACGTTGAAATAAATGATGAAAGGCTGGTTGTAAGTACATATACCTGCATACATACTGGACTGATAAGGAACACTGCTATAACTATTATTAGTATTAGTATTATAATGATTTGAACAAGTTGGGACAACCCTTCAGTTCACTACTGTACCTATCAATTATCCAGTAGTAGTGATTATGGTTCCTCAATATACATTTAACATATTACAGCGTAGGCTGTGTGTTACAGCACTACTTTTGGTGTTTTTTCAGGAATTGCTCTTGAGAAAATGTCATGTAATTGTCCCCTCCAAAGTTGATATCAGATTTTAGCCCCTGCTAGGGCAGATGGCACACAGACAGCAGAACTGGGGACAGATATGCAGGGACAGGGAGTCTCAGGTAAGTTTGTTGCGCCCCATATACAGTACCATTGCCACCTACTGTCCAGTATGTATGCAGGTATATGTACTACAACCAGCAATACCAAGAAAGGCTGGGTGTAAGCACATATACCTGCACACATACTGGACTGATAAGGAGCACTGCTTTTAACTATTATTAGTAGTAGTATTATAATGATTTGACCAAGTTGGGACAACCCTTCAGTTCACTACTGTACCTATCAATTATCCAGTAGTAGTGATTATGGTTCCTCAATATACATTTAACATATTACAGCGTAGGCTATGTGTTACAGCACTACTTTTGGTGTTTATTCAGGAATTGCTCTTGAGAAAATGTCATGTAATTGTCCCCTCCAAAGTTGATATCAGATTTTAGCCCCTGCTAGGGCAGATGGCACACAGACAGCAGAACTGGGGACAGATATGCAGGGACAGGGAGTCTCAGGTAAGTTTGTTGCGCCCCATATACAGTACCATTGCCACCTACTGTCCAGTATGTATGCAGGTATATGTACTACAACCAGCAATACCAAGAAAGGCTGGGTGTAAGCACATATACCTGCACACATACTGGACTGATAAGGAGCACTGCTTTTAACTATTATTAGTAGTAGTATTATAATGATTTGACCAAGTTGGGACAACCCTTCAGTTCACTACTGTACCTATCAATTATCCAGTAGTAGTGATTATGGTTCCTCAATATACATTTAACATATTACAGCGTAGGCTATGTGTTACAGCACTACTTTTGGTGTTTATTCAGGAATTGCTCTTGAGAAAATGTCATGTAATTGTCCCCTCCAAAGTTGATATCAGATTTTAGCCCCTGCTAGGGCAGACTGCACACAGACAGCAGAACTGGGGACAGATATGCAGGGGCAGACTGGCAGAGACAGGGAGTCTCAGGTAAGTTTGTTGCACCCCATATACAGTCAGTGTACAGTACCATTGCCACCTACTGTCCAGTATGTATGCCGGTATATGTACTACAACCAGCAATACCAAGAAAGGCTGGTTGTAGCACATATACCTGCACACATACTGGACTGATAAGGAACACTGCTTTAACTATTATTAGTAGTAGTATTATAATGATTTGACCAAGTTGGGACAACCCTTCAGTTCACTACTGTACCTATCAATTATCCAGTAGTAGTGATTATGGTTCCTCAATATACATTTAACATATTACAGCGTAGGCTATGTGTTACAGCACTACTTTTAGGTTTTTCCTTTCCTTTAACAAAACAATAAAACCATTTAATGTTCATATTTAACAACACTATGGTTGAATGAATCTCTCACCACATCGACTTCTGCACTGCCACCCAGAAAAAGAGGGAACTTGAAACTTACCTCAGTTTAATTTATGATCCTAGGAGGACATCTACGGGCCTTTTTAAGTACTACACCTATTATATTAGATCAGAAACAGGAGGGATAAACAGGAGATAGGCCTGTGCACCTTACAACTAACCAGTTGAAACGAAACACAATTATATTCAAAACCTAACCCCAACCCTCGTAACCCTAACCCTGGATCAACAGACTCAAAACTAGAAACCTAACCCTAACCAGTTGAAACAAAACACAATTATATTCAAACCCTAACCCCCGTAACCCTAGATCAACAGACTCAAAACTAGAAACCTAACCCTTAACCCTAACCCCTAACCCCCCTAACCCTAAACCAAACACTGGAGCAGTTACACCAACTTCGGAGGACACACATCACTGGAAACAACAACAACAAAAAATCTGGACCCGTATCTCCCATTCCCCAAGTGGACGAAAACACGGCAAAAAATCTACCGCATACACAGGATCCCAAATGGACAAAAACGCGATGGTAGCTAGACTTGTATGGCAATTTAGCTAGTTAACTTGCTAGCTAATTTGTCCTGTGACATAAACATTACGTTATTTTTTTACCTGAATTACACAAATTCCTCTACTCCGACAATTAATCCACACATAAACAGGTCAACTGAATCGTTTCTAGTCATCCCTCCTTCTTCATCTTTGCCATCAACACAAATCAGTTCGTCCTTCAATCAACCACGTGAGTGAGGAGATATCACGTGCATAGGCAGAAATCCCAGGGGGGACACGATCCCCCTATCCTGGGAAAAATATGATTCCCCCCCCCCCCAATATATCACTGTAAACATATCTATGTAATTTCAATAATATGAATGAACGCAATGAAAGCACTTAAGCTGATTATAGACACTAATAGCGCGTTTTTAAGTTTCAAAAGACTGCGACCCCCGCCCTTTGCCTCAATGGTTTGATCCACTGTAGGTCATTAGTTTAGCTAACTAATTAAACTAATTGACTTGAGGTTAACGTTGGAAGCGTTCACACACTCTTGCTGAATTTGCAGAGCTGGCGCGCAAACATTAACTATCAAGCTAGCTAGCTAGCTAGTACCTATTCAATTTATGTGGAGTTGTCAAAAATTGAACTTTTGCTATCGTCTGTTAACAAGGTTGGTTATGTTTCCACCTGCCTCGAAAGAAATGTGTATTTAATGTTCAAGCATTCTTATTGGTTGGATCTCATCATTCAAGCATTCTTATTGGTTGATTTCATCTGGGCGCTCGTGTCACCGACTAACACCATGGTGTAGCTCCAGTTCTCCTCAGTCCGAGAAAACACATAGAGAAGGGTATGTGTTGCAAATTACTCCTTTGTAGAAGTCCATAACAATAATTAATGCTGTATGTTATAAGGGAGTGTGAGACTATTGAAACATGTAACTTTCAGAGTTTTATTGTTGTTATTAATATAGTTTACAGAGTGCTAAAAGTGCTGCTGTTGCTAGCTAGAAAGCCTTTCTGGATGTAGACGATTAGCTTTGCTGGCCACCTGTGCTGGCGTTGCATTATGGGAGATGTAGTTTGGTCCTCTACGGTTTGAATGGAATAGAGGCGATTTCACGTTGTAACACGTTGAAATAAATGATGAAAGGCTGGTTGTAAGTACATATACCTGCATACATACTGGACTGATAAGGAACACTGCTATAACTATTATTAGTAGTAGTATTATAATGATTTGAACAACCCTTCAGTTAACTACTGTACCTATCAATTATCCAGTAGTAGTGATTATGGTTCCTCAATATACATTTAACATATTACAGCGTAGGCTATGTGTTACAGCACTACTTTTGGTGTTTTTTCAGGAATTGCTCTTGAGAAAATGTCATGTAATTGTCCCCTCCCAAAGTTGATAACAGATTTTAGCCCCTGCTAGGGCAGATGGCACACAGACAGCAGAACTGGGGACAGATATGCAGGGGCTGGCAGAGACAGGGAGTCCCAGGTAAGTTTGTTGCACCCCAGATACAGTCAGTGTACAGTACCATTGCCACCTACTGTCCAGTATGTATGCAGGTATATGTACTACAACCAGCAATACCAAGAAAGGCTGGGTGTAAGCACATATACCTGCACACATACTGGACTGATAAGGAGCACTGCTTTTAACTATTATTAGTAGTAGTATTATAATGATTTGAACAAGTTGGGACAACCCTTCAGTTCACTACTGTACCTATCAATTATCCAGTAGTAGTGATTATGGTTCCTCAATATACATTTAACATATTACAGCGTAGGCTATGTGTTACAGCACTACTTTTGGTGTTTTTTCAGGAATTGCTCTTGAGAAAATGTCATGTAATTGTCCCTTCTAAGTTGATATCAGATTTTAGCCCCTGCTAGGGCAGATGGCACACAGACAGCAGAACTGGGGACAGATATGCAGGGACAGACTGGCAGAGACAGGGAGTCTCAGGTAAGTTTGTTGCACCCCATATACAGTACCATTGCCACCTATACTGTCCATTATGTATGCAGGTATATGTACTACAACCAGCAATACCAAGAAAGGCTGGGTGTAAGCACATATACCTGCACACATACTGGACTGATAAGGAGCACTGCTTTTAACTATTATTAGTAGTAGTATTATAATGATTTGAACAAGTTGGGACAACCCTTCAGTTCACTACTGTACCTATCAATTATCCAGTAGTAGTGATTATGGTTCCTCAATAGACATTTAACATATTACAGCGTAGGCTATGTGTTACAGCACTACTTTTGGTGTTTTTTCAGGAATTGCTCTTGAGAAAATGTCATGTAATTGTCCCTTCTAAGTTGATATCAGATTTTAGCCCCTGCTAGGGCAGATGGCACACAGACAGCAGAACTGGGGACAGATATGCAGGGACAGACTGGCAGAGACAGGGAGTCTCAGGTAAGTTTGTTGCACCCCATATACAGTCAGTGTACAGTACCATTGCCACCTATACTGTCCAGTATGTATGCAGGTATATGTACTACAACCAGCAATACCAAGAAAGGCTGGGTGTAAGCACATATACCTGCACACATACTGGACTGATAAGGAGCACTGCTTTTAACTATTATTAGTAATTGTATTATAATGATTTGAACAAGTTGGGACAACCCTTCAGTTCACTACTGTACCTATCAATTATCCAGTAGTAGTGATTATGGTTCCTCAATATACATTTAACATATTACAGCGTAGGCTATGTGTTACAGCACTACTTTTAGGTTTTTCCTTTCCTTTAACAAAACAATAAAACCATTTAATGTTCATATTTAACAACACTATGGTTGAATGAATCTCTCACCACATCGACTTCTGCACTGCCACCCAGAAAAAGAGGGAACTTGGAACTTACCTCAGTTTAATTTATGATCCTAGGAGGACATCTACGGGCCTTTTTAAGTACTACACCTATTATATTAGATCAGAAACAGGAGGGATAAACAGGAGATAGGCCTGTGCACCTTACAACTAACCAGTTGAAACGAAACACAATTATATTCAAAACCTAACCCCAACCCTCGTAACCCTAACCCTGGATCAACAGACTCAAAACTAGAAACCTAACCCTTAACCCTAACCCCTAACCCCCCTAACCCTAAACCTAACCTCTAACCCAAACACTGGAGCAGTTACACCAACTTCGGAGGACACACATCACTGGAAACAACAACAACAAAAAATCTGGACCCGTATCTCCCATTCCCCAAGTGGACGAAAACACGGCAAAAAATCTACCGCATACACAGGATCCCAAATGGACAAAAACGCGATGGTAGCTAGACTTGTATGGCAATTTAGCTAGTTAACTTGCTAGCTAATTTGTCCTGTGATATAAACATTGCGTTATTTTTTTACCTGAATTACACAAATTCCTCTACTCCGACAATTAATCCACACATAAACAGGTCAACTGAATCGTTTCTAGTCATCCCTCCTTCTTCATCTTTGCCATCAACACAAATCAGTTCGTCCTTCAATCAACCACGTGAGTGAGGAGATATCACGTGCATAGGCAGAAATCCCAGGGGGGACACGATCCCCCTATCCTGGGAAAAATATGATTTCCCCCCCCCCCCCCCCCCCCCCCAATATATCACTGTAAACATATCTATGTAATTTCAATAATATGAATGAACGCAATGAAAGCACTTAAGCTGATTATAGACACTAATAGCGCGTTTTTAAGTTTCAAAAGACTGCGACCCCCGCCCTTTGCCTCAATGGTTTGATCCACTGTAGGTCATTAGTTTAGCTAACTAATTAAACTAATTGACTTGAGGTTAACGTTGGAAGCGTTCACACACACTTGCTGAATTTGCAGAGCTGGCGCGCAAACATTAACTATCAAGCTAGCTAGCTAGTACCTATTCAATTTATGTGGAGTTGTCAAAAATTGAACTTTTGCTATCGTCTGTTAACAAGGTTGGTTATGTTTCCACCTGCCTCGAAAGAAATGTGTATTTAATGTTTAAGCATTCTTATTGGTTGGATCTCATCATTCAAGCATTCTTATTGGTTGATTTCATCTGGGCGCTCGTGTCACCGACTAACACCATGGTGTAGCTCCAGTTCTCCTCAGTCCGAGAAAACACATAGAGAAGGGTATGTGTTGCAAATTACTCCTTTGTAGAAGTCCATAACAATAATTAATGCTGTATGTTATAAGGGAGTGTGAGACTATTGAAACATGTAACTTTCAGAGTTTTATTGTTGTTATTAATATAGTTTACAGAGTGCTAAAAGTGCTGCTGTTGCTAGCTAGAAAGCCTTTCTGGATGTAGACGATTAGCTGTGCTGGCGTTGCATTATGGGAGATGTAGTTTGGTCCTCTACGGTTTGAATGGAATAGAGGCGATTTCACGTTGTAACACGTTGAAATAAATGATGAAAGGCTGGTTGTAAGTACATATACCTGCATACATACTGGACTGATAAGGAACACTGCTATAACTATTATTAGTATTAGTATTATAATGATTTGAACAAGTTGGGACAACCCTTCAGTTCACTACTGTACCTATCAATTATCCAGTAGTAGTGATTATGGTTCCTCAATATACATTTAACATATTACAGCGTAGGCTGTGTGTTACAGCACTACTTTTGGTGTTTTTTCAGGAATTGCTCTTGAGAAAATGTCATGTAATTGTCCCCTCCAAAGTTGATATCAGATTTTAGCCCCTGCTAGGGCAGATGGCACACAGACAGCAGAACTGGGGACAGATATGCAGGGACAGGGAGTCTCAGGTAAGTTTGTTGCGCCCCATATACAGTCAGTGTACAGTACCATTGCCACCTACTGTCCAGTATGTATGCAGGTATATGTACTACAACCAGCAATACCAAGAAAGGCTGGGTGTAAGCACATATACCTGCATACATACTGGACTGATAAGGAGCACTGCTTTTAACTATTATTATTATTAGTAGTAGTATTATAATGATTTGAACAAGTTGGGACAACCCTTCAGTTCACTACTGTACCTATCAATTATCCAGTAGTAGTGATTATGGTTCCTCAATATACATTTAACATATTACAGCGTAGGCTATGTGTTACAGCACTACTTTTGGTGTTTTTTCAGGAATTGCTCTTGAGAAAATGTCATGTAATTGTCCCCTCCAAAGTTGATAACAGATTTTAGCCCCTGCTAGGGCAGATGGCACACAGACAGCAGAACTGGGGACAGATATGCAGGGACAGGGAGTCTCAGGTAAGTTTGTTGCACCCCATATACAGTCAGTGTACAGTACCATTGCCACCTACTGTCCAGTATGTATGCAGGTATATGTACTACAACCAGCAATACCAAGAAAGGCTGGGTGTAAGCACATATACCTGCACACATACTGGACTGATAAGGAGCACTGCTTTTAACTATTATTAGTAGTAGTATTATAATGATTTGAACAAGTTGGGACAACCCTTCAGTTCACTACTGTACCTATCAATTATCCAGTAGTAGTGATTATGGTTCCTCAATATACATTTAACATATTACAGCGTAGGCTATGTGTTACAGCACTACTTTTGGTGTTTTTTCAGGAATTGCTCTTGAGAAAATGTGATGTAATTGTCCCCTCCCAAAGTTGATAACAGATTTTAGCCCCTGCTAGGGCAGATGGCACACAGACAGCAGAACTGGGGACAGATATGCAGGGACAGACTGGCAGAGACAGGGAGTCTCAGGTAAGTTTGTTGCACCCCATATACAGTACCATTGCCACCTATACTGTCCAGTATGTATGCAGGTATATGTACTACAACCAGCAATACCAAGAAAGGCTGGGTGTAAGCACATATACCTGCACACATACTGGACTGATAAGGAGCACTGCTTTTAACTATTATTAGTAATTGTATTATAATGATTTGAACAAGTTGGGACAACCCTTCAGTTCACTACTGTACCTATCAATTATCCAGTAGTAGTGATTATGGTTCCTCAATATACATTTAACATATTACAGCGTAGGCTGTGTGTTACAGCACTACTTTTGGTGTTTTTTCAGGAATTGCTCTTGAGAAAATGTCATGTAATTGTCCCCTCCAAAGTTGATAACAGATTTTAGCCCCTGCTAGGGCAGATGGCACACAGACAGCAGAACTGGGGACAGATATGCAGGGACAGACTGGCAGAGACAGGGAGTCTCAGGTAAGTTTGTTGCACCCCATATACAGTCAGTGTACAGTACCATTGCCACCTACTGTCCAGTATGTATGCAGGTATATGTACTACAACCAGCAATACCAAGAAAGGCTGGGTGTAAGCACATATACCTGCACACATACTGGACTGATAAGGAACACTGCTTTAACTATTATTAGTAGTAGTATTATAATGATTTGACCAAGTTGGGACAACCCTTCAGTTCACTACTGTACCTATCAATTATCCAGTAGTAGTGATTATGGTTCCTCAATATACATTTAACATATTACAGCGTAGGCTATGTGTTACAGCACTACTTTTGGTGTTTTTTCAGGAATTGCTCTTGAGAAAATGTAATGTAATTGTCCCCTCCAAAGTTGATATCAGATTTTAGCCCCTGCTAGGGCAGACTGCACACAGACAGCAGAACTGGGGACAGATATGCAGGGGCAGACTGGCAGAGACAGGGAGTCTCAGGTAAGTTTGTTGCACCCCATATACAGTCAGTGTACAGTACCATTGCCACCTACTGTCCAGTATGTATGCCGGTATATGTACTACAACCAGCAATACCAAGAAAGGCTGGTTGTAGCACATATACCTGCACACATACTGGACTGATAAGGAACACTGCTTTAACTATTATTAGTAGTAGTATTATAATGATTTGACCAAGTTGGGACAACCCTTCAGTTAACTACTGTACCTATCAATTATCCAGTAGTAGTGATTATGGTTCCTCAATATACATTTAACATATTACAGCGTAGGCTATGTGTTACAGCACTACTTTTGGTGTTTTTTCAGGAATTGCTCTTGAGAAAATGTCATGTAATTGTCCCTTCTAAGTTGATATCAGATTTTAGCCCCTGCTAGGGCAGATGGCACACAGACAGCAGAACTGGGGACAGATATGCAGGGACAGACTGGCAGAGACAGGGAGTCTCAGGTAAGTTTGTTGCACCCCATATACAGTACCATTGCCACCTATACTGTCCAGTATGTATGCAGGTATATGTACTACAACCAGCAATACCAAGAAAGGCTGGGTGTAAGCACATATACCTGCACACATACTGGACTGATAAGGAGCACTGCTTTTAACTATTATTAGTAGTAGTATTATAATGATTTGAACAAGTTGGGACAACCCTTCAGTTCACTACTGTACCTAGCAATTATCCAGTAGTAGTGATTATGGTTCCTCAATATACATTTAACATATTACAGCGTAGGCTATGTGTTACAGCACTACTTTTGGTGTTTTTTCAGGAATTGCTCTTGAGAAAATGTCATGTAATTGTCCCCTCCCAAAGTTGATAACAGATTTTAGCCCCTGCTAGGGCAGATGGCACACAGACAGCAGAACTGGGGACAGATATGCAGGGACAGACTGGCAGAGACAGGGAGTCTCAGGTAAGTTTGTTGCACCCCATATACAGTACCATTGCCACCTATACTGTCCAGTATGTATGCAGGTATATGTACTACAACCAGCAATACCAAGAAAGGCTGGGTGTAAGCACATATACCTGCACACATACTGGACTGATAAGGAGCACTGCTTTTAACTATTATTAGTAGTAGTATTATAATGATTTGAACAAGTTGGGACAACCCTTCAGTTCACTACTGTACCTATCAATTATCCAGTAGTAGTGATTATGGTTCCTCAATATACATTTAACATATTACAGCGTAGGCTATGTGTTACAGCACTACTTTTGGTGTTTTTTCAGGAATTGCTCTTGAGAAAATGTCATGTAATTGTCCCCTCCCAAAGTTGATAACAGATTTTAGCCCCTGCTAGGGCAGATGGCACACAGACAGCAGAACTGGGGACAGATATGCAGGGACAGACTGGCAGAGACAGGGAGTCTCAGGTAAGTTTGTTGCACCCCATATACAGTACCATTGCCACCTATACTGTCCAGTATGTATGCAGGTATATGTACTACAACCAGCAATACCAAGAAAGGCTGGGTGTAAGCACATATACCTGCACACATACTGGACTGATAAGGAGCACTGCTTTTAACTATTATTAGTAGTAGTATTATAATGATTTGAACAAGTTGGGACAACCCTTCAGTTCACTACTGTACCTATCAATTATCCAGTAGTAGTGATTATGGTTCCTCAATATACATTTAACATATTACAGCGTAGGCTATGTGTTACAGCACTACTTTTGGTGTTTTTTCAGGAATTGCTCTTGAGAAAATGTCATGTAATTGTCCCTTCTAAGTTGATATCAGATTTTAGCCCCTGCTAGGGCAGATGGCACACAGACAGCAGAACTGGGGACAGATATGCAGGGACAGGGAGTCTCAGGTAAGTTTGTTGCACCCCATATACAGTCAGTGTACAGTACCATTGCCACCTACTGTCCAGTATGTATGCAGGTATATGTACTACAACCAGCAATACCAAGAAAGGCTGGTTGTAAAAGCACATATACCTGCATACATACTGGACTGATAAGGAACACTGCTTTTAACCATTATTAGTAATTGTATTATAATGATTTGAACAAGTTGGGACAACCCTTCAGTTCACTACTGTACCTATCAATTATCCAGTAGTAGTGATTATGGTTCCTCAATATACATTTAACATATTACAGCGTAGGCTATGTGTTACAGCACTACTTTTGGTGTTTTTTCAGGAATTGCTCTTGAGAAAATGTCATGTAATTGTCCCCTCCAAAGTTGATAACAGATTTTAGCCCCTGCTAGGGCAGATGGCACACAGACAGCAGAACTGGGGACAGATATGCAGGGACAGACTGGCAGAGACAGGGAGTCTCAGGTAAGTGTGTTGCACCCCATATACAGTCAGTGTACAGTACCATTGCCACCTACTGTCCAGTATGTATGCAGGTATATGTACTACAACCAGCAATACCAAGAAAGGCTGGGTGTAAGCACATATACCTGCACACATACTGGACTGATAAGGAGCACTGCTTTTAACTATTATTAGTAGTAGTATTATAATGATTTGAACAAGTTGGGACAACCCTTCAGTTCACTACTGTACCTATCAATTATCCAGTAGTAGTGATTATGGTTCCTCAATATACATTTAACATATTACAGCGTAGGCTATGTGTTACAGCACTACTTTTAGGTTTTTCCTTTCCTTTAACAAAACAATAAAACCATTTAATGTTCATATTTAACAACACTATGGTTGAATGAATCTCTCACCACATCGACTTCTGCACTGCCACCCAGAAAAAGAGGGAACTTGGAATTTACCTCAGTTTAATTTATGATCCTAGGAGGACATCTACGGGCCTTTTTAAGTACTACACCTATTATATTAGATCAGAAACAGGAGGGATAAACAGGAGATAGGCCTGTGCACCTTACAACTAACCAGTTGAAACGAAACACAATTATATTCAAAACCTAACCCCAACCCTCGTAACCCTAACCCTGGATCAACAGACTCAAAACTAGAAACCTAACCCTAACCAGTTGAAACAAAACACAATTATATTCAAACCCTAACCCCCGTAACCCTAACACCCGTAACCCTAGATCAACAGACTCAAAACTAGAAACCTAACCCTTAACCCTAACCCCTAACCCCCCTAACCCTAAACCTAACCTCTAACCCAAACACTGGAGCAGTTACACCAACTTCGGAGGACACACATCACTGGAAACAACAACAACAAAAAATCTGGACCCGTATCTCCCATTCCCCAAGTGGACGAAAACACGGCAAAAAATCTACCGCATACACAGGATCCCAAATGGACAAAAACGCGATGGTAGCTAGACTTGTATGGCAATTTAGCTAGTTAACTTGCTAGCTAATTTGTCCTGTGATATAAACATTGCGTTATTTTTTTACCTGAATTACACAAATTCCTCTACTCCGACAATTAATCCACACATAAACAGGTCAACTGAATCGTTTCTAGTCATCCCTCCTTCTTCATCTTTGCCATCAACACAAATCAGTTCGTCCTTCAATCAACCACGTGAGTGAGGAGATATCACGTGCATAGGCAGAAATCCCAGGGGGGACACGATCCCCCTATCCTGGGAAAAATATGATTCCCCCCCCCCCCCCCCAATATATCACTGTAAACATATCTATGTATTTTCAATAATATGAATGAACGCAATGAAAGCACTTAAGCTGATTATAGACACTAATAGCGCGTTTTTAAGTTTCAAAAGACTGCGACCCCCGCCCTTTGCCTCAATGGTTTGATCCACTGTAGGTCATTAGTTTAGCTAACTAATTAAACTAATTGACTTGAGGTTAACGTTGGAAGCGTTCACACACACTTGCTGAATTTGCAGAGCTGGCGCGCAAACATTAACTATCAAGCTAGCTAGCTAGTACCTATTCAATTTATGTGGAGTTGTCAAAAATTGAACTTTTGCTATCGTCTGTTAACAAGGTTGGTTATGTTTCCACCTGCCTCGAAATAAATGTGTATTTAATGTTCAAGCATTCTTATTGGTTGGATCTCATCATTCAAGCATTCTTATTGGTTGATTTCATCTGGGCGCTCGTGTCACCGACTAACACCATGGTGTAGCTCCAGTTCTCCTCAGTCCGAGAAAACACATAGAGAAGGGTATGTGTTGCAGATTACTCCTTTGTAGAAGTCCATAACAATAATTAATGCTGTATGTTATAAGGGAGTGTGAGACTATTGAAACATGTAACTTTCAGAGTTTTATTGTTGTTATTAATATAGTTTACAGAGTGCTAAAAGTGCTGCTGTTGCTAGCTAGAAAGCCTTTCTGGATGTAGACGATTAGCTTTGCTGGCCACCTGTGCTGGCGTTGCATTATGGGAGATGTAGTTTGGTCCTCTACGGTTTGAATGGAATAGAGGCGATTTCACGTTGTAACACGTTGAAATAAATGATGAAAGGCTGGTTGTAAGTACATATACCTGCATACATACTGGACTGATAAGGAACACTGCTATAACTATTATTAGTAGTAGTATTATAATGATTTGAACAACCCTTCAGTTAACTACTGTACCTATCAATTATCCAGTAGTAGTGATTATGGTTCCTCAATATACATTTAACATATTACAGCGTAGGCTATGTGTTACAGCACTACTTTTGGTGTTTTTTCAGGAATTGCTCTTGAGAAAATGTCATGTAATTGTCCCTTCTAAGTTGATATCAGATTTTAGCCCCTGCTAGGGCAGATGGCACACAGACAGCAGAACTGGGGACAGATATGCAGGGACAGACTGGCAGAGACAGGGAGTCTCAGGTAAGTTTGTTGCACCCCATATACAGTCAGTGTACAGTACCATTGCCACCTACTGTCCAGTATGTATGCAGGTATATGTACTACAACCAGCAATACCAAGAAAGGTTGGTTGTAAAAGCACATATACCTGCATACATACTGGACTGATAAGGAACACTGCTTTTAACCATTATTAGTAATTGTATTATAATGATTTGAACAAGTTGGGACAACCCTTCTGTTCACTACTGTACCTATCAATTATCCAGTAGTAGTGATTATGGTTCCTCAATATACATTTAACATATTACAGCATAGGCTATGTGTTACAGCACTACTTTTGGTGTTTTTTCAGGAATTGCTCTTGAGAAAATGTCATGTAATTGTCCCCTCCAAAGTTGATAACAGATTTTAGCCCCTGCTAGGGCAGATGGCACACAGACAGCAGAACTGGGGACAGATATGCAGGGACAGGGAGTCTCAGGTAAGTTTGTTGCACCCCATATACAGTCAGTGTACAGTACCATTGCCACCTACTGTCCAGTATGTATGCAGGTATATGTACTACAACCAGCAATACCAAGAAAGGTTGGTTGTAAAAGCACATATACCTGCATACATACTGGACTGATAAGGAACACTGCTTTTAACCATTATTAGTAATTGTATTATAATGATTTGAACAAGTTGGGACAACCCTTCAGTTCACTACTGTACCTATCAATTATCCAGTAGTAGTGATTATGGTTCCTCAATATACATTTAATATATTACAGCGTAGGCTATGTGTTACAGCACTACTTTTGGTGTTTTTTCAGGAATTGCTCTTGAGAAAATGTCATGTAATTGTCCCCTCCAAAGTTGATAACAGATTTTAGCCCCTGCTAGGGCAGATGGCACACAGACAGCAGAACTGGGGACAGATATGCAGGGACAGACTGGCAGAGACAGGGAGTCTCAGGTAAGTTTGTTGCACCCCATATACAGTACCATTGCCACCTACTGTCCAGTATGTATGCCGGTATATGTACTACAACCAGCAATACCAAGAAAGGCTGGTTGTAGCACATATACCTGCACACATACTGGACTGATAAGGAACACTGCTTTAACTATTATTAGTAGTAGTATTATAATGATTTGACCAAGTTGGGACAACCCTTCAGTTCACTACTGTACCTATCAATTATCCAGTAGTAGTGATTATGGTTCCTCAATATACATTTAACATATTACAGCGTAGGCTATGTGTTACAGCACTACTTTTGGTGTTTTTTCAGGAATTGCTCTTGAGAAAATGTCATGTAATTGTCCCCTCCCAAAGTTGATAACAGATTTTAGCCCCTGCTAGGGCAGACTGCACACAGACAGCAGAACTGGGGACAGATATGCAGGGGCAGACTGGTAGAGACAGGGAGTCTCAGGTAAGTTTGTTGCACCCCATATACAGTACCATTGCCACCTACTGTCCAGTATGTATGCAGGTATATGTACTACAACCAGCAATACCAAGAAAGGCTGGTTGTAAAAGCACATATACCTGCATACATACTGGACTGATAAGGAACACTGCTATAACTATTATTAGTAGTAGTGTTATAATGATTTGAACAACCCTTCAGTTAACTACTGTACCTATCAATTATCCAGTAGTAGTGATTATGGTTCCTCAATATACATTTAACATATTACAGCGTAGGCTATGTGTTACAGCACTACTTTTGGTGTTTTTTCAGGAATTGCTCTTGAGAAAATGTCATGTAATTGTCCCTCCCAAAGTTGATAACAGATTTTAGCCCCTGCTAGGGCAGATGGCACACAGACAGCAGAACTGGGGACAGATATGCAGGGACAGGGAGTCTCAGGTAAGTTTGTTGCGCCCCATATACAGTCAGTGTACAGTACCATTGCCACCTACTGTCCAGTATGTATGCCGGTATATGTACAGTAGTAGTGATTATGGTTCCTCAATATACATTTAACATATTACAGCGTAGGCTATGTGTTACAGCACTACTTTTAGGTTTTTCCTTTCCTTTAACAAAACAATAAAACCATTTAATGTTCATATTTAACAACACTATGGTTGAATGAATCTCTCACCACATCGACTTCTGCACTGCCACCCAGAAAAAGAGGGAACTTGGAACTTACCTCAGTTTAATTTATGATCCTAGGAGGACATCTACGGCCTTTTTAAGTACTACACCTATTATATTAGATCAGAAACAGGAGGGATAAACAGGAGATAGGCCTGTGCACCTTACAACTAACCAGTTGAAACGAAATACAATTATATTCAAAACCTAACCCTAACCCCAACCCTCGTAACCCTAACCCTGGATCAACAGACTCAAAACTAGAAACCTAACCCTAACCAGTTGAAACAAAACACAATTATATTCAAACCTAACCCCCGTAACCCTAACACCCGTAACCCTAGATCAACAGACTCAAAACTAGAAACCTAACCCTTAACCCTAACCCCTAACCCCCCTAACCCTAAACCTAACCTCTAACCCAAACACTGGAGCAGTTACACCAACTTCGGAGGACACACATCACTGGAAACAACAACAACAAAAAATCTGGACCCGTATCTCCCATTCCCCAAGTGGACGAAAACACGGCAAAAAATCTACCGCATACACAGGATCCCAAATGGACAAAAACGCGATGGTAGCTAGACTTGTATGGCAATTTAGCTAGTTAACTTGCTAGCTAATTTGTCCTGTGATATAAACATTGCGTTATTTTTTTACCTGAATTACACAAATTCCTCTACTCCGACAATTAATCCACACATAAACCGGTCAACTGAATCGTTTCTAGTCATCCCTCCTTCTTCATCTTTGAATTTATATGGTTATTGCCATCAACACAAATCAGTTCGTGCTTCAATCAACCACGTGAGTGAGGAGATATCACGTGCATAGGCAGAAATCCCAGGGGGGACACGACCCCCCTATCCTGGGAAAAATATGATTTCCCCCCCAATATATCACTGTAAACATATATGTATGCAGGTATATGTACTACAACCAGCAATACCAAGAAAGGCTGGGTGTAAGCACATATACCTGCACACATACTGGACTGATAAGGAGCACTGCTTTTAACTATTATTAGTATTAGTATTATAATGATTTGAACAAGTTGGGACAACCCTTCAGTTCACTACTGTACCTAGCAATTATCCAGTAGTAGTGATTATGGTTCCTCAATATACATTTAACATATTACAGCGTAGGCTATGTGTTACAGCACTACTTTTGGTGTTTTTTCAGGAATTGCTCTTGAGAAAATGTCATGTAATTGTCCCCTCCCAAAGTTGATAACAGATTTTAGCCCCTGCTAGGGCAGATGGCACACAGACAGCAGAACTGGGGACAGATATGCAGGGACAGACTGGCAGAGACAGGGAGTCCCAGGTAAGTTTGTTGCACCCCAGATACAGTCAGTGTACAGTACCATTGCCACATACTGTCCAGTATGTATGCAGGTATATGTACTACAACCAGCAATACCAAGAAAGGCTGGTTGTAAAAGCACATATACCTGCATACATACTGGACTGATAAGGAACACTGCTTTTAACCATTATTAGTATTAGTATTATAATGATTTGAACAAGTTGGGACAACCCTTCAGTTCACTACTGTACCTATCAATTATCCAGTAGTAGTGATTATGGTTCCTCAATATACATTTAACATATTACAGCGTAGGCTATGTGTTACAGCACTACTTTTGGTGTTTTTTCAGGAATTGCTCTTGAGAAAATGTCATGTAATTGTCCCCTCCCAAAGTTGATAACAGATTTTAGCCCCTGCTAGGGCAGACTGCACACAGACAGCAGAACTGGGGACAGATATGCAGGGGCAGACTGGTAGAGACAGGGAGTCTCAGGTAAGTTTGTTGCACCCCATATACAGTACCATTGCCACCTACTGTCCAGTATGTATGCAGGTATATGTACTACAACCAGCAATACCAAGAAAGGCTGGTTGTAAAAGCACATATACCTGCATACATACTGGACTGATAAGGAACACTGCTATAACTATTATTAGTAGTAGTGTTATAATGATTTGAACAACCCTTCAGTTAACTACTGTACCTATCAATTATCCAGTAGTAGTGATTATGGTTCCTCAATATACATTTAACATATTACAGCGTAGGCTATGTGTTACAGCACTACTTTTGGTGTTTTTTCAGGAATTGCTCTTGAGAAAATGTCATGTAATTGTCCCTCCCAAAGTTGATAACAGATTTTAGCCCCTGCTAGGGCAGATGGCACACAGACAGCAGAACTGGGGACAGATATGCAGGGACAGACTGGCAGAGACAGGGAGTCTCAGGTAAGTTTGTTGCACCCCATATACAGTACCATTGCCACCTACTGTCCAGTATGTATGCAGGTATATGTACTACAACCAGCAATACCAAGAAAGGCTGGGTGTAAGCACATATACCTGCACACATACTGGACTGATAAGGAGCACTGCTTTTAACTATTATTAGTATTAGTATTATAATGATTTGAACAAGTTGGGACAACCCTTCAGTTCACTACTGTACCTATCAATTATCCAGTAGTAGTGATTATGGTTCCTCAATATACATTTAACATATTACAGCGTAGGCTGTGTGTTACAGCACTACTTTTGGTGTTTTTTCAGGAATTGCTCTTGAGAAAATGTCATGTAATTGTCCCCTCCAAAGTTGATAACAGATTTTAGCCCCTGCTAGGGCAGATGGCACACAGACAGCAGAACTGGGGACAGATATGCAGGGACAGGGAGTCTCAGGTAAGTTTGTTGCGCCCCATATACAGTCAGTGTACAGTACCATTGCCACCTACTGTCCAGTATGTATGCCGGTATATGTACAGTAGTAGTGATTATGGTTCCTCAATATACATTTAACATATTACAGCGTAGGCTATGTGTTACAGCACTACTTTTAGGTTTTTCCTTTCCTTTAACAAAACAATAAAACCATTTAATGTTCATATTTAACAACACTATGGTTGAATGAATCTCTCACCACATCGACTTCTGCACTGCCACCCAGAAAAAGAGGGAACTTGGAACTTACCTCAGTTTAATTTATGATCCTAGGAGGACATCTACGGCCTTTTTAAGTACTACACCTATTATATTAGATCAGAAACAGGAGGGATAAACAGGAGATAGGCCTGTGCACCTTACAACTAACCAGTTGAAACGAAATACAATTATATTCAAAACCTAACCCTAACCCCAACCCTCGTAACCCTAACCCTGGATCAACAGACTCAAAACTAGAAACCTAACCCTAACCAGTTGAAACAAAACACAATTATATTCAAACCTAACCCCCGTAACCCTAACACCCGTAACCCTAGATCAACAGACTCAAAACTAGAAACCTAACCCTTAACCCTAACCCCTAACCCCCCTAACCCTAAACCTAACCTCTAACCCAAACACTGGAGCAGTTACACCAACTTCGGAGGACACACATCACTGGAAACAACAACAACAAAAAATCTGGACCCGTATCTCCCATTCCCCAAGTGGACGAAAACACGGCAAAAAATCTACCGCATACACAGGATCCCAAATGGACAAAAACGCGATGGTAGCTAGACTTGTATGGCAATTTAGCTAGTTAACTTGCTAGCTAATTTGTCCTGTGATATAAACATTGCGTTATTTTTTTACCTGAATTACACAAATTCCTCTACTCCGACAATTAATCCACACATAAACCGGTCAACTGAATCGTTTCTAGTCATCCCTCCTTCTTCATCTTTGAATTTATATGGTTATTGCCATCAACACAAATCAGTTCGTGCTTCAATCAACCACGTGAGTGAGGAGATATCACGTGCATAGGCAGAAATCCCAGGGGGGACACGACCCCCCTATCCTGGGAAAAATATGATTTCCCCCCCAATATATCACTGTAAACATATATGTATGCAGGTATATGTACTACAACCAGCAATACCAAGAAAGGCTGGGTGTAAGCACATATACCTGCACACATACTGGACTGATAAGGAGCACTGCTTTTAACTATTATTAGTATTAGTATTATAATGATTTGAACAAGTTGGGACAACCCTTCAGTTCACTACTGTACCTAGCAATTATCCAGTAGTAGTGATTATGGTTCCTCAATATACATTTAACATATTACAGCGTAGGCTATGTGTTACAGCACTACTTTTGGTGTTTTTTCAGGAATTGCTCTTGAGAAAATGTCATGTAATTGTCCCCTCCCAAAGTTGATAACAGATTTTAGCCCCTGCTAGGGCAGATGGCACACAGACAGCAGAACTGGGGACAGATATGCAGGGACAGACTGGCAGAGACAGGGAGTCCCAGGTAAGTTTGTTGCACCCCAGATACAGTCAGTGTACAGTACCATTGCCACATACTGTCCAGTATGTATGCAGGTATATGTACTACAACCAGCAATACCAAGAAAGGCTGGTTGTAAAAGCACATATACCTGCATACATACTGGACTGATAAGGAACACTGCTTTTAACCATTATTAGTATTAGTATTATAATGATTTGAACAAGTTGGGACAACCCTTCAGTTCACTACTGTACCTATCAATTATCCAGTAGTAGTGATTATGGTTCCTCAATATACATTTAACATATTACAGCGTAGGCTATGTGTTACAGCACTACTTTTGGTGTTTTTTCAGGAATTGCTCTTGAGAAAATGTCATGTAATTGTCCCCTCCCAAAGTTGATAACAGATTTTAGCCCCTGCTAGGGCAGACTGCACACAGACAGCAGAACTGGGGACAGATATGCAGGGGCAGACTGGTAGAGACAGGGAGTCTCAGGTAAGTTTGTTGCACCCCATATACAGTACCATTGCCACCTACTGTCCAGTATGTATGCAGGTATATGTACTACAACCAGCAATACCAAGAAAGGCTGGTTGTAAAAGCACATATACCTGCATACATACTGGACTGATAAGGAACACTGCTATAACTATTATTAGTAGTAGTGTTATAATGATTTGAACAACCCTTCAGTTAACTACTGTACCTATCAATTATCCAGTAGTAGTGATTATGGTTCCTCAATATACATTTAACATATTACAGCGTAGGCTATGTGTTACAGCACTACTTTTGGTGTTTTTTCAGGAATTGCTCTTGAGAAAATGTCATGTAATTGTCCCTCCCAAAGTTGATAACAGATTTTAGCCCCTGCTAGGGCAGATGGCACACAGACAGCAGAACTGGGGACAGATATGCAGGGACAGACTGGCAGAGACAGGGAGTCTCAGGTAAGTTTGTTGCACCCCATATACAGTACCATTGCCACCTACTGTCCAGTATGTATGCAGGTATATGTACTACAACCAGCAATACCAAGAAAGGCTGGGTGTAAGCACATATACCTGCACACATACTGGACTGATAAGGAGCACTGCTTTTAACTATTATTAGTATTAGTATTATAATGATTTGAACAAGTTGGGACAACCCTTCAGTTCACTACTGTACCTATCAATTATCCAGTAGTAGTGATTATGGTTCCTCAATATACATTTAACATATTACAGCGTAGGCTGTGTGTTACAGCACTACTTTTGGTGTTTTTTCAGGAATTGCTCTTGAGAAAATGTCATGTAATTGTCCCCTCCAAAGTTGATAACAGATTTTAGCCCCTGCTAGGGCAGATGGCACACAGACAGCAGAACTGGGGACAGATATGCAGGGACAGGGAGTCTCAGGTAAGTTTGTTGCGCCCCATATACAGTCAGTGTACAGTACCATTGCCACCTACTGTCCAGTATGTATGCCGGTATATGTACAGTAGTAGTGATTATGGTTCCTCAATATACATTTAACATATTACAGCGTAGGCTATGTGTTACAGCACTACTTTTAGGTTTTTCCTTTCCTTTAACAAAACAATAAAACCATTTAATGTTCATATTTAACAACACTATGGTTGAATGAATCTCTCACCACATCGACTTCTGCACTGCCACCCAGAAAAAGAGGGAACTTGGAACTTACCTCAGTTTAATTTATGATCCTAGGAGGACATCTACGGCCTTTTTAAGTACTACACCTATTATATTAGATCAGAAACAGGAGGGATAAACAGGAGATAGGCCTGTGCACCTTACAACTAACCAGTTGAAACGAAATACAATTATATTCAAAACCTAACCCTAACCCCAACCCTCGTAACCCTAACCCTGGATCAACAGACTCAAAACTAGAAACCTAACCCTAACCAGTTGAAACAAAACACAATTATATTCAAACCTAACCCCCGTAACCCTAACACCCGTAACCCTAGATCAACAGACTCAAAACTAGAAACCTAACCCTTAACCCTAACCCCTAACCCCCCTAACCCTAAACCTAACCTCTAACCCAAACACTGGAGCAGTTACACCAACTTCGGAGGACACACATCACTGGAAACAACAACAACAAAAAATCTGGACCCGTATCTCCCATTCCCCAAGTGGACGAAAACACGGCAAAAAATCTACCGCATACACAGGATCCCAAATGGACAAAAACGCGATGGTAGCTAGACTTGTATGGCAATTTAGCTAGTTAACTTGCTAGCTAATTTGTCCTGTGATATAAACATTGCGTTATTTTTTTACCTGAATTACACAAATTCCTCTACTCCGACAATTAATCCACACATAAACCGGTCAACTGAATCGTTTCTAGTCATCCCTCCTTCTTCATCTTTGAATTTATATGGTTATTGCCATCAACACAAATCAGTTCGTGCTTCAATCAACCACGTGAGTGAGGAGATATCACGTGCATAGGCAGAAATCCCAGGGGGGACACGACCCCCCTATCCTGGGAAAAATATGATTTCCCCCCCAATATATCACTGTAAACATATATGTATGCAGGTATATGTACTACAACCAGCAATACCAAGAAAGGCTGGGTGTAAGCACATATACCTGCACACATACTGGACTGATAAGGAGCACTGCTTTTAACTATTATTAGTATTAGTATTATAATGATTTGAACAAGTTGGGACAACCCTTCAGTTCACTACTGTACCTAGCAATTATCCAGTAGTAGTGATTATGGTTCCTCAATATACATTTAACATATTACAGCGTAGGCTATGTGTTACAGCACTACTTTTGGTGTTTTTTCAGGAATTGCTCTTGAGAAAATGTCATGTAATTGTCCCCTCCCAAAGTTGATAACAGATTTTAGCCCCTGCTAGGGCAGATGGCACACAGACAGCAGAACTGGGGACAGATATGCAGGGACAGACTGGCAGAGACAGGGAGTCCCAGGTAAGTTTGTTGCACCCCAGATACAGTCAGTGTACAGTACCATTGCCACATACTGTCCAGTATGTATGCAGGTATATGTACTACAACCAGCAATACCAAGAAAGGCTGGTTGTAAAAGCACATATACCTGCATACATACTGGACTGATAAGGAACACTGCTTTTAACCATTATTAGTATTAGTATTATAATGATTTGAACAAGTTGGGACAACCCTTCAGTTCACTACTGTACCTATCAATTATCCAGTAGTAGTGATTATGGTTCCTCAATATACATTTAACATATTACAGCGTAGGCTATGTGTTACAGCACTACTTTTGGTGTTTTTTCAGGAATTGCTCTTGAGAAAATGTCATGTAATTGTCCCCTCCCAAAGTTGATAACAGATTTTAGCCCCTGCTAGGGCAGACTGCACACAGACAGCAGAACTGGGGACAGATATGCAGGGACAGGGAGTCTCAGGTAAGTTTGTTGCACCCCATATACAGTCAGTGTACAGTACCATTGCCACCTATACTGTCCAGTATGTATGCAGGTATATGTACTACAACCAGCAATACCAAGAAAGGCTGGGTGTAAGCACATATACCTGCACACATACTGGACTGATAAGGAGCACTGCTTTTAACTATTATTAGTAGTAGTATTATAATGATTTGAACAAGTTGGGACAACCCTTCAGTTCACTACTGTACCTATCAATTATCCAGTAGTAGTGATTATGGTTCCTCAATATACATTTAACATATTACAGCGTAGGCTATGTGTTACAGCACTACTTTGTGTTTTTTCAGGAATTGCTCTTGAGAAAATGTCATGTAATTGTCCCTTCTAAGTTGATATCAGATTTTAGCCCCTGCTAGGGCAGATGGCACACAGACAGCAGAACTGGGGACAGATATGCAGGGACAGGGAGTCTCAGGTAAGTTTGTTGCACCCCATATACAGTCAGTGTACAGTACCATTGCCACCTACTGTCCAGTATGTATGCAGGTATATGTACTACAACCAGCAATACCAAGAAAGGCTGGGTGTAAGCACATATACCTGCACACATACTGGACTGATAAGGAGCACTGCTTTTAACTATTATTAGTAGTAGTATTATAATGATTTGAACAAGTTGGGACAACCCTTCAGTTCACTACTGTACCTATCAATTATCTAGTAGTAGTGATTATGGTTCCTCAATATACATTTAACATATTACAGCGTAGGCTATGTGTTACAGCACTACTTTTGGTGTTTTTTCAGGAATTGCTCTTGAGAAAATGTCATGTAATTGTCCCCTCCAAAGTTGATAACAGATTTTAGCCCCTGCTAGGGCAGATGGCACACAGACAGCAGAACTGGGGACAGATATGCAGGGGCTGGCAGAGACAGGGAGTCCCAGGTAAGTTTGTTGCACCCCATATACAGTCAGTGTACAGTACCATTGCCACCTACTGTCCAGTATGTATGCAGGTATATGTACTACAACCAGCAATACCAAGAAAGGCTGGGTGTAAGCACATATACCTGCACACATACTGGACTGATAAGGAGCACTGCTTTTAACTATTATTAGTAGTAGTATTATAATGATTTGAACAAGTTGGGACAACCCTTCAGTTCACTACTGTACCTAGCAATTATCCAGTAGTAGTGATTATGGTTCCTCAATATACATTTAACATATTACAGCGTAGGCTATGTGTTACAGCACTACTTTTGGTGTTTTTTCAGGAATTGCTCTTGAGAAAATGTCATGTAATTGTCCCCTCCCAAAGTTGATAACAGATTTTAGCCCCTGCTAGGGCAGATGGCACACAGACAGCAGAACTGGGGACAGATATGCAGGGACAGACTGGCAGAGACAGGGAGTCTCAGGTAAGTTTGTTGCACCCCATATACAGTACCATTGCCACCTATACTGTCCAGTATGTATGCAGGTATATGTACTACAACCAGCAATACCAAGAAAGGCTGGGTGTAAGCACATATACCTGCACACATACTGGACTGATAAGGAGCACTGCTTTTAACTATTATTAGTAGTAGTATTATAATGATTTGAACAAGTTGGGACAACCCTTCAGTTCACTACTGTACCTATCAATTATCCAGTAGTAGTGATTATGGTTCCTCAATATACATTTAACATATTACAGCGTAGGCTATGTGTTACAGCACTACTTTTGGTGTTTTTTCAGGAATTGCTCTTGAGAAAATGTCATGTAATTGTCCCCTCCCAAAGTTGATAACAGATTTTAGCCCCTGCTAGGGCAGATGGCACACAGACAGCAGAACTGGGGACAGATATGCAGGGACAGACTGGCAGAGACAGGGAGTCTCAGGTAAGTTTGTTGCACCCCATATACAGTACCATTGCCACCTATACTGTCCAGTATGTATGCAGGTATATGTACTACAACCAGCAATACCAAGAAAGGCTGGGTGTAAGCACATATACCTGCACACATACTGGACTGATAAGGAGCACTGCTTTTAACTATTATTAGTAGTAGTATTATAATGATTTGAACAAGTTGGGACAACCCTTCAGTTCACTACTGTACCTATCAATTATCCAGTAGTAGTGATTATGGTTCCTCAATATACATTTAACATATTACAGCGTAGGCTATGTGTTACAGCACTACTTTTGGTGTTTTTTCAGGAATTGCTCTTGAGAAAATGTCATGTAATTGTCCCTTCTAAGTTGATATCAGATTTTAGCCCCTGCTAGGGCAGATGGCACACAGACAGCAGAACTGGGGACAGATATGCAGGGACAGGGAGTCTCAGGTAAGTTTGTTGCACCCCATATACAGTCAGTGTACAGTACCATTGCCACCTACTGTCCAGTATGTATGCAGGTATATGTACTACAACCAGCAATACCAAGAAAGGCTGGTTGTAAAAGCACATATACCTGCATACATACTGGACTGATAAGGAACACTGCTTTTAACCATTATTAGTAATTGTATTATAATGATTTGAACAAGTTGGGACAACCCTTCAGTTCACTACTGTACCTATCAATTATCCAGTAGTAGTGATTATGGTTCCTCAATATACATTTAACATATTACAGCGTAGGCTATGTGTTACAGCACTACTTTTGGTGTTTTTTCAGGAATTGCTCTTGAGAAAATGTCATGTAATTGTCCCCTCCAAAGTTGATAACAGATTTTAGCCCCTGCTAGGGCAGATGGCACACAGACAGCAGAACTGGGGACAGATATGCAGGGACAGACTGGCAGAGACAGGGAGTCTCAGGTAAGTGTGTTGCACCCCATATACAGTCAGTGTACAGTACCATTGCCACCTACTGTCCAGTATGTATGCAGGTATATGTACTACAACCAGCAATACCAAGAAAGGCTGGGTGTAAGCACATATACCTGCACACATACTGGACTGATAAGGAGCACTGCTTTTAACTATTATTAGTAGTAGTATTATAATGATTTGAACAAGTTGGGACAACCCTTCAGTTCACTACTGTACCTATCAATTATCCAGTAGTAGTGATTATGGTTCCTCAATATACATTTAACATATTACAGCGTAGGCTATGTGTTACAGCACTACTTTTAGGTTTTTCCTTTCCTTTAACAAAACAATAAAACCATTTAATGTTCATATTTAACAACACTATGGTTGAATGAATCTCTCACCACATCGACTTCTGCACTGCCACCCAGAAAAAGAGGGAACTTGGAATTTACCTCAGTTTAATTTATGATCCTAGGAGGACATCTACGGGCCTTTTTAAGTACTACACCTATTATATTAGATCAGAAACAGGAGGGATAAACAGGAGATAGGCCTGTGCACCTTACAACTAACCAGTTGAAACGAAACACAATTATATTCAAAACCTAACCCCAACCCTCGTAACCCTAACCCTGGATCAACAGACTCAAAACTAGAAACCTAACCCTAACCAGTTGAAACAAAACACAATTATATTCAAACCCTAACCCCCGTAACCCTAACACCCGTAACCCTAGATCAACAGACTCAAAACTAGAAACCTAACCCTTAACCCTAACCCCTAACCCCCCTAACCCTAAACCTAACCTCTAACCCAAACACTGGAGCAGTTACACCAACTTCGGAGGACACACATCACTGGAAACAACAACAACAAAAAATCTGGACCCGTATCTCCCATTCCCCAAGTGGACGAAAACACGGCAAAAAATCTACCGCATACACAGGATCCCAAATGGACAAAAACGCGATGGTAGCTAGACTTGTATGGCAATTTAGCTAGTTAACTTGCTAGCTAATTTGTCCTGTGATATAAACATTGCGTTATTTTTTTACCTGAATTACACAAATTCCTCTACTCCGACAATTAATCCACACATAAACAGGTCAACTGAATCGTTTCTAGTCATCCCTCCTTCTTCATCTTTGCCATCAACACAAATCAGTTCGTCCTTCAATCAACCACGTGAGTGAGGAGATATCACGTGCATAGGCAGAAATCCCAGGGGGGACACGATCCCCCTATCCTGGGAAAAATATGATTCCCCCCCCCCCCCCAATATATCACTGTAAACATATCTATGTATTTTCAATAATATGAATGAACGCAATGAAAGCACTTAAGCTGATTATAGACACTAATAGCGCGTTTTTAAGTTTCAAAAGACTGCGACCCCCGCCCTTTGCCTCAATGGTTTGATCCACTGTAGGTCATTAGTTTAGCTAACTAATTAAACTAATTGACTTGAGGTTAACGTTGGAAGCGTTCACACACACTTGCTGAATTTGCAGAGCTGGCGCGCAAACATTAACTATCAAGCTAGCTAGCTAGTACCTATTCAATTTATGTGGAGTTGTCAAAAATTGAACTTTTGCTATCGTCTGTTAACAAGGTTGGTTATGTTTCCACCTGCCTCGAAATAAATGTGTATTTAATGTTCAAGCATTCTTATTGGTTGGATCTCATCATTCAAGCATTCTTATTGGTTGATTTCATCTGGGCGCTCGTGTCACCGACTAACACCATGGTGTAGCTCCAGTTCTCCTCAGTCCGAGAAAACACATAGAGAAGGGTATGTGTTGCAGATTACTCCTTTGTAGAAGTCCATAACAATAATTAATGCTGTATGTTATAAGGGAGTGTGAGACTATTGAAACATGTAACTTTCAGAGTTTTATTGTTGTTATTAATATAGTTTACAGAGTGCTAAAAGTGCTGCTGTTGCTAGCTAGAAAGCCTTTCTGGATGTAGACGATTAGCTGTGCTGGCGTTGCATTATGGGAGATGTAGTTTGGTCCTCTACGGTTTGAATGGAATAGAGGCGATTTCACGTTGTAACACGTTGAAATAAATGATGAAAGGCTGGTTGTAAGTACATATACCTGCATACATACTGGACTGATAAGGAACACTGCTATAACTATTATTAGTAGTAGTATTATAATGATTTGAACAACCCTTCAGTTAACTACTGTACCTATCAATTATCCAGTAGTAGTGATTATGGTTCCTCAATATACATTTAACATATTACAGCGTAGGCTATGTGTTACAGCACTACTTTTGGTGTTTTTTCAGGAATTGCTCTTGAGAAAATGTCATGTAATTGTCCCTTCTAAGTTGATATCAGATTTTAGCCCCTGCTAGGGCAGATGGCACACAGACAGCAGAACTGGGGACAGATATGCAGGGACAGACTGGCAGAGACAGGGAGTCTCAGGTAAGTTTGTTGCACCCCATATACAGTCAGTGTACAGTACCATTGCCACCTACTGTCCAGTATGTATGCAGGTATATGTACTACAACCAGCAATACCAAGAAAGGTTGGTTGTAAAAGCACATATACCTGCATACATACTGGACTGATAAGGAACACTGCTTTTAACCATTATTAGTAATTGTATTATAATGATTTGAACAAGTTGGGACAACCCTTCTGTTCACTACTGTACCTATCAATTATCCAGTAGTAGTGATTATGGTTCCTCAATATACATTTAACATATTACAGCATAGGCTATGTGTTACAGCACTACTTTTGGTGTTTTTTCAGGAATTGCTCTTGAGAAAATGTCATGTAATTGTCCCCTCCAAAGTTGATAACAGATTTTAGCCCCTGCTAGGGCAGATGGCACACAGACAGCAGAACTGGGGACAGATATGCAGGGACAGGGAGTCTCAGGTAAGTTTGTTGCACCCCATATACAGTCAGTGTACAGTACCATTGCCACCTACTGTCCAGTATGTATGCAGGTATATGTACTACAACCAGCAATACCAAGAAAGGTTGGTTGTAAAAGCACATATACCTGCATACATACTGGACTGATAAGGAACACTGCTTTTAACCATTATTAGTAATTGTATTATAATGATTTGAACAAGTTGGGACAACCCTTCAGTTCACTACTGTACCTATCAATTATCCAGTAGTAGTGATTATGGTTCCTCAATATACATTTAACATATTACAGCGTAGGCTATGTGTTACAGCACTACTTTTGGTGTTTTTTCAGGAATTGCTCTTGAGAAAATGTCATGTAATTGTCCCCTCCAAAGTTGATAACAGATTTTAGCCCCTGCTAGGGCAGATGGCACACAGACAGCAGAACTGGGGACAGATATGCAGGGACAGGGAGTCTCAGGTAAGTTTGTTGCACCCCATATACAGTCAGTGTACAGTACCATTGCCACCTACTGTCCAGTATGTATGCAGGTATATGTACTACAACCAGCAATACCAAGAAAGGTTGGTTGTAAAAGCACATATACCTGCATACATACTGGACTGATAAGGAACACTGCTTTTAACCATTATTAGTAATTGTATTATAATGATTTGAACAAGTTGGGACAACCCTTCAGTTCACTACTGTACCTATCAATTATCCAGTAGTAGTGATTATGGTTCCTCAATATACATTTAACATATTACAGCGTAGGCTATGTGTTACAGCACTACTTTTGGTGTTTTTTCAGGAATTGCTCTTGAGAAAATGTCATGTAATTGTCCCCTCCAAAGTTGATAACAGATTTTAGCCCCTGCTAGGGCAGATGGCACACAGACAGCAGAACTGGGGACAGATATGCAGGGACAGACTGGCAGAGACAGGGAGTCTCAGGTAAGTTTGTTGCACCCCATATACAGTCAGTGTACAGTACCATTGCCACCTACTGTCCAGTATGTATGCAGGTATATGTACTACAACCAGCAATACCAAGAAAGGCTGGGTGTAAGCACATATACCTGCACACATACTGGACTGATAAGGAACACTGCTTTAACTATTATTAGTAGTAGTATTATAATGATTTGACCAAGTTGGGACAACCCTTCAGTTCACTACTGTACCTATCAATTATCCAGTAGTAGTGATTATGGTTCCTCAATATACATTTAACATATAACATATTACATATTACAGCGTAGGCTGTGTGTTACAGCACTACTTTTGGTGTTTTTTCAGGAATTGCTCTTGAGAAAATGTCATGTAATTGTCCCCTCCCAAAGTTGATAACAGATTTTAGCCCCTGCTAGGGCAGATGGCACACAGACAGCAGAACTGGGGACAGATATGCAGGGGCTGGCAGAGACAGGGAGTCCCAGGTAAGTTTGTTGCACCCCAGATACAGTCAGTGTACAGTACCATTGCCACCTACTGTCCAGTATGTATGCAGGTATATGTACTACAACCAGCAATACCAAGAAAGGCTGGGTGTAAGCACATATACCTGCACACATACTGGACTGATAAGGAACACTGCTTTAACTATTATTAGTAGTAGTATTATAATGATTTGACCAAGTTGGGACAACCCTTCAGTTCACTACTGTACCTATCAATTATCCAGTAGTAGTGATTATGGTTCCTCAATATACATTTAACATATTACAGCGTAGGCTGTGTGTTACAGCACTACTTTTGGTGTTTTTTCAGGAATTGCTCTTGAGAAAATGTCATGTAATTGTCCCCTCCAAAGTTGATAACAGATTTTAGCCCCTGCTAGGGCAGATGGCACACAGACAGCAGAACTGGGGACAGATATGCAGGGACAGACTGGCAGAGACAGGGAGTCCCAGGTAAGTTTGTTGCACCCCAGATACAGTCAGTGTACAGTACCATTGCCACGTACTGTCCAGTATGTATGCAGGTATATGTACTACAACCAGCAATACCAAGAAAGGCTGGTTGTAAAAGCACATATACCTGCATACATACTGGACTGATAAGGAACACTGCTTTTAACCATTATTAGTATTAGTATTATAATGATTTGAACAAGTTGGGACAACCCTTCAGTTCACTACTGTACCTATCAATTATCCAGTAGTAGTGATTATGGTTCCTCAATATACATTTAACATATTACAGCGTAGGCTATGTGTTACAGCACTACTTTTGGTGTTTTTTCAGGAATTGCTCTTGAGAAAATGTCATGTAATTGTCCCTTCTAAGTTGATATCAGATTTTAGCCCCTGCTAGGGCAGATGGCACACAGACAGCAGAACTGGGGACAGATATGCAGGGACAGGGAGTCTCAGGTAAGTTTGTTGCACCCCATATACAGTCAGTGTACAGTACCATTGCCACCTATACTGTCCAGTATGTATGCAGGTATATGTACTACAACCAGCAATACCAAGAAAGGCTGGGTGTAAGCACATATACCTGCACACATACTGGACTGATAAGGAGCACTGCTTTTAACTATTATTAGTAGTAGTATTATAATGATTTGAACAAGTTGGGACAACCCTTCAGTTCACTACTGTACCTATCAATTATCCAGTAGTAGTGATTATGGTTCCTCAATATACATTTAACATATTACAGCGTAGGCTATGTGTTACAGCACTACTTTGTGTTTTTTCAGGAATTGCTCTTGAGAAAATGTCATGTAATTGTCCCTTCTAAGTTGATATCAGATTTTAGCCCCTGCTAGGGCAGATGGCACACAGACAGCAGAACTGGGGACAGATATGCAGGGACAGGGAGTCTCAGGTAAGTTTGTTGCACCCCATATACAGTCAGTGTACAGTACCATTGCCACCTACTGTCCAGTATGTATGCAGGTATATGTACTACAACCAGCAATACCAAGAAAGGCTGGGTGTAAGCACATATACCTGCACACATACTGGACTGATAAGGAGCACTGCTTTTAACTATTATTAGTAGTAGTATTATAATGATTTGAACAAGTTGGGACAACCCTTCAGTTCACTACTGTACCTATCAATTATCTAGTAGTAGTGATTATGGTTCCTCAATATACATTTAACATATTACAGCGTAGGCTATGTGTTACAGCACTACTTTTGGTGTTTTTTCAGGAATTGCTCTTGAGAAAATGTCATGTAATTGTCCCCTCCAAAGTTGATAACAGATTTTAGCCCCTGCTAGGGCAGATGGCACACAGACAGCAGAACTGGGGACAGATATGCAGGGGCTGGCAGAGACAGGGAGTCCCAGGTAAGTTTGTTGCACCCCATATACAGTCAGTGTACAGTACCATTGCCACCTACTGTCCAGTATGTATGCAGGTATATGTACTACAACCAGCAATACCAAGAAAGGCTGGGTGTAAGCACATATACCTGCACACATACTGGACTGATAAGGAGCACTGCTTTTAACTATTATTAGTAGTAGTATTATAATGATTTGAACAAGTTGGGACAACCCTTCAGTTCACTACTGTACCTAGCAATTATCCAGTAGTAGTGATTATGGTTCCTCAATATACATTTAACATATTACAGCGTAGGCTATGTGTTACAGCACTACTTTTGGTGTTTTTTCAGGAATTGCTCTTGAGAAAATGTCATGTAATTGTCCCCTCCCAAAGTTGATAACAGATTTTAGCCCCTGCTAGGGCAGATGGCACACAGACAGCAGAACTGGGGACAGATATGCAGGGACAGACTGGCAGAGACAGGGAGTCTCAGGTAAGTTTGTTGCACCCCATATACAGTACCATTGCCACCTATACTGTCCAGTATGTATGCAGGTATATGTACTACAACCAGCAATACCAAGAAAGGCTGGGTGTAAGCACATATACCTGCACACATACTGGACTGATAAGGAGCACTGCTTTTAACTATTATTAGTAGTAGTATTATAATGATTTGAACAAGTTGGGACAACCCTTCAGTTCACTACTGTACCTATCAATTATCCAGTAGTAGTGATTATGGTTCCTCAATATACATTTAACATATTACAGCGTAGGCTATGTGTTACAGCACTACTTTTGGTGTTTTTTCAGGAATTGCTCTTGAGAAAATGTCATGTAATTGTCCCCTCCCAAAGTTGATAACAGATTTTAGCCCCTGCTAGGGCAGATGGCACACAGACAGCAGAACTGGGGACAGATATGCAGGGACAGACTGGCAGAGACAGGGAGTCTCAGGTAAGTTTGTTGCACCCCATATACAGTACCATTGCCACCTATACTGTCCAGTATGTATGCAGGTATATGTACTACAACCAGCAATACCAAGAAAGGCTGGGTGTAAGCACATATACCTGCACACATACTGGACTGATAAGGAGCACTGCTTTTAACTATTATTAGTAGTAGTATTATAATGATTTGAACAAGTTGGGACAACCCTTCAGTTCACTACTGTACCTATCAATTATCCAGTAGTAGTGATTATGGTTCCTCAATATACATTTAACATATTACAGCGTAGGCTATGTGTTACAGCACTACTTTTGGTGTTTTTTCAGGAATTGCTCTTGAGAAAATGTCATGTAATTGTCCCTTCTAAGTTGATATCAGATTTTAGCCCCTGCTAGGGCAGATGGCACACAGACAGCAGAACTGGGGACAGATATGCAGGGACAGGGAGTCTCAGGTAAGTTTGTTGCACCCCATATACAGTCAGTGTACAGTACCATTGCCACCTACTGTCCAGTATGTATGCAGGTATATGTACTACAACCAGCAATACCAAGAAAGGCTGGTTGTAAAAGCACATATACCTGCATACATACTGGACTGATAAGGAACACTGCTTTTAACCATTATTAGTAATTGTATTATAATGATTTGAACAAGTTGGGACAACCCTTCAGTTCACTACTGTACCTATCAATTATCCAGTAGTAGTGATTATGGTTCCTCAATATACATTTAACATATTACAGCGTAGGCTATGTGTTACAGCACTACTTTTGGTGTTTTTTCAGGAATTGCTCTTGAGAAAATGTCACGTAATTGTCCCCTCCAAAGTTGATAACAGATTTTAGCCCCTGCTAGGGCAGATGGCACACAGACAGCAGAACTGGGGACAGATATGCAGGGACAGACTGGCAGAGACAGGGAGTCTCAGGTAAGTGTGTTGCACCCCATATACAGTCAGTGTACAGTACCATTGCCACCTACTGTCCAGTATGTATGCAGGTATATGTACTACAACCAGCAATACCAAGAAAGGCTGGGTGTAAGCACATATACCTGCACACATACTGGACTGATAAGGAGCACTGCTTTTAACTATTATTAGTAGTAGTATTATAATGATTTGAACAAGTTGGGACAACCCTTCAGTTCACTACTGTACCTATCAATTATCCAGTAGTAGTGATTATGGTTCCTCAATATACATTTAACATATTACAGCGTAGGCTATGTGTTACAGCACTACTTTTAGGTTTTTCCTTTCCTTTAACAAAACAATAAAACCATTTAATGTTCATATTTAACAACACTATGGTTGAATGAATCTCTCACCACATCGACTTCTGCACTGCCACCCAGAAAAAGAGGGAACTTGGAATTTACCTCAGTTTAATTTATGATCCTAGGAGGACATCTACGGGCCTTTTTAAGTACTACACCTATTATATTAGATCAGAAACAGGAGGGATAAACAGGAGATAGGCCTGTGCACCTTACAACTAACCAGTTGAAACGAAACACAATTATATTCAAAACCTAACCCCAACCCTCGTAACCCTAACCCTGGATCAACAGACTCAAAACTAGAAACCTAACCCTAACCAGTTGAAACAAAACACAATTATATTCAAACCCTAACCCCCGTAACCCTAACACCCGTAACCCTAGATCAACAGACTCAAAACTAGAAACCTAACCCTTAACCCTAACCCCTAACCCCCCTAACCCTAAACCTAACCTCTAACCCAAACACTGGAGCAGTTACACCAACTTCGGAGGACACACATCACTGGAAACAACAACAACAAAAAATCTGGACCCGTATCTCCCATTCCCCAAGTGGACGAAAACACGGCAAAAAATCTACCGCATACACAGGATCCCAAATGGACAAAAACGCGATGGTAGCTAGACTTGTATGGCAATTTAGCTAGTTAACTTGCTAGCTAATTTGTCCTGTGATATAAACATTGCGTTATTTTTTTACCTGAATTACACAAATTCCTCTACTCCGACAATTAATCCACACATAAACAGGTCAACTGAATCGTTTCTAGTCATCCCTCCTTCTTCATCTTTGCCATCAACACAAATCAGTTCGTCCTTCAATCAACCACGTGAGTGAGGAGATATCACGTGCATAGGCAGAAATCCCAGGGGGGACACGATCCCCCTATCCTGGGAAAAATATGATTCCCCCCCCCCCCCCAATATATCACTGTAAACATATCTATGTATTTTCAATAATATGAATGAACGCAATGAAAGCACTTAAGCTGATTATAGACACTAATAGCGCGTTTTTAAGTTTCAAAAGACTGCGACCCCCGCCCTTTGCCTCAATGGTTTGATCCACTGTAGGTCATTAGTTTAGCTAACTAATTAAACTAATTGACTTGAGGTTAACGTTGGAAGCGTTCACACACACTTGCTGAATTTGCAGAGCTGGCGCGCAAACATTAACTATCAAGCTAGCTAGCTAGTACCTATTCAATTTATGTGGAGTTGTCAAAAATTGAACTTTTGCTATCGTCTGTTAACAAGGTTGGTTATGTTTCCACCTGCCTCGAAATAAATGTGTATTTAATGTTCAAGCATTCTTATTGGTTGGATCTCATCATTCAAGCATTCTTATTGGTTGATTTCATCTGGGCGCTCGTGTCACCGACTAACACCATGGTGTAGCTCCAGTTCTCCTCAGTCCGAGAAAACACATAGAGAAGGGTATGTGTTGCAGATTACTCCTTTGTAGAAGTCCATAACAATAATTAATGCTGTATGTTATAAGGGAGTGTGAGACTATTGAAACATGTAACTTTCAGAGTTTTATTGTTGTTATTAATATAGTTTACAGAGTGCTAAAAGTGCTGCTGTTGCTAGCTAGAAAGCCTTTCTGGATGTAGACGATTAGCTTTGCTGGCCACCTGTGCTGGCGTTGCATTATGGGAGATGTAGTTTGGTCCTCTACGGTTTGAATGGAATAGAGGCGATTTCACGTTGTAACACGTTGAAATAAATGATGAAAGGCTGGTTGTAAGTACATATACCTGCATACATACTGGACTGATAAGGAACACTGCTATAACTATTATTAGTAGTAGTATTATAATGATTTGAACAACCCTTCAGTTAACTACTGTACCTATCAATTATCCAGTAGTAGTGATTATGGTTCCTCAATATACATTTAACATATTACAGCGTAGGCTATGTGTTACAGCACTACTTTTGGTGTTTTTTCAGGAATTGCTCTTGAGAAAATGTCATGTAATTGTCCCTTCTAAGTTGATATCAGATTTTAGCCCCTGCTAGGGCAGATGGCACACAGACAGCAGAACTGGGGACAGATATGCAGGGACAGACTGGCAGAGACAGGGAGTCTCAGGTAAGTTTGTTGCACCCCATATACAGTCAGTGTACAGTACCATTGCCACCTACTGTCCAGTATGTATGCAGGTATATGTACTACAACCAGCAATACCAAGAAAGGTTGGTTGTAAAAGCACATATACCTGCATACATACTGGACTGATAAGGAACACTGCTTTTAACCATTATTAGTAATTGTATTATAATGATTTGAACAAGTTGGGACAACCCTTCTGTTCACTACTGTACCTATCAATTATCCAGTAGTAGTGATTATGGTTCCTCAATATACATTTAACATATTACAGCGTAGGCTATGTGTTACAGCACTACTTTTAGGTTTTTCCTTTCCTTTAACAAAACAATAAAACCATTTAATGTTCATATTTAACAACACTATGGTTGAATGAATCTCTCACCACATCGACTTCTGCACTGCCACCCAGAAAAAGAGGGAACTTGGAATTTACCTCAGTTTAATTTATGATCCTAGGAGGACATCTACGGGCCTTTTTAAGTACTACACCTATTATATTAGATCAGAAACAGGAGGGATAAACAGGAGATAGGCCTGTGCACCTTACAACTAACCAGTTGAAACGAAACACAATTATATTCAAAACCTAACCCCAACCCTCGTAACCCTAACCCTGGATCAACAGACTCAAAACTAGAAACCTAACCCTAACCAGTTGAAACAAAACACAATTATATTCAAACCCTAACCCCCGTAACCCTAACACCCGTAACCCTAGATCAACAGACTCAAAACTAGAAACCTAACCCTTAACCCTAACCCCTAACCCCCCTAACCCTAAACCTAACCTCTAACCCAAACACTGGAGCAGTTACACCAACTTCGGAGGACACACATCACTGGAAACAACAACAACAAAAAATCTGGACCCGTATCTCCCATTCCCCAAGTGGACGAAAACACGGCAAAAAATCTACCGCATACACAGGATCCCAAATGGACAAAAACGCGATGGTAGCTAGACTTGTATGGCAATTTAGCTAGTTAACTTGCTAGCTAATTTGTCCTGTGATATAAACATTGCGTTATTTTTTTACCTGAATTACACAAATTCCTCTACTCCGACAATTAATCCACACATAAACAGGTCAACTGAATCGTTTCTAGTCATCCCTCCTTCTTCATCTTTGCCATCAACACAAATCAGTTCGTCCTTCAATCAACCACGTGAGTGAGGAGATATCACGTGCATAGGCAGAAATCCCAGGGGGGACACGATCCCCCTATCCTGGGAAAAATATGATTCCCCCCCCCCCCCCAATATATCACTGTAAACATATCTATGTATTTTCAATAATATGAATGAACGCAATGAAAGCACTTAAGCTGATTATAGACACTAATAGCGCGTTTTTAAGTTTCAAAAGACTGCGACCCCCGCCCTTTGCCTCAATGGTTTGATCCACTGTAGGTCATTAGTTTAGCTAACTAATTAAACTAATTGACTTGAGGTTAACGTTGGAAGCGTTCACACACACTTGCTGAATTTGCAGAGCTGGCGCGCAAACATTAACTATCAAGCTAGCTAGCTAGTACCTATTCAATTTATGTGGAGTTGTCAAAAATTGAACTTTTGCTATCGTCTGTTAACAAGGTTGGTTATGTTTCCACCTGCCTCGAAATAAATGTGTATTTAATGTTCAAGCATTCTTATTGGTTGGATCTCATCATTCAAGCATTCTTATTGGTTGATTTCATCTGGGCGCTCGTGTCACCGACTAACACCATGGTGTAGCTCCAGTTCTCCTCAGTCCGAGAAAACACATAGAGAAGGGTATGTGTTGCAGATTACTCCTTTGTAGAAGTCCATAACAATAATTAATGCTGTATGTTATAAGGGAGTGTGAGACTATTGAAACATGTAACTTTCAGAGTTTTATTGTTGTTATTAATATAGTTTACAGAGTGCTAAAAGTGCTGCTGTTGCTAGCTAGAAAGCCTTTCTGGATGTAGACGATTAGCTTTGCTGGCCACCTGTGCTGGCGTTGCATTATGGGAGATGTAGTTTGGTCCTCTACGGTTTGAATGGAATAGAGGCGATTTCACGTTGTAACACGTTGAAATAAATGATGAAAGGCTGGTTGTAAGTACATATACCTGCATACATACTGGACTGATAAGGAACACTGCTATAACTATTATTAGTAGTAGTATTATAATGATTTGAACAACCCTTCAGTTAACTACTGTACCTATCAATTATCCAGTAGTAGTGATTATGGTTCCTCAATATACATTTAACATATTACAGCGTAGGCTATGTGTTACAGCACTACTTTTGGTGTTTTTTCAGGAATTGCTCTTGAGAAAATGTCATGTAATTGTCCCTTCTAAGTTGATATCAGATTTTAGCCCCTGCTAGGGCAGATGGCACACAGACAGCAGAACTGGGGACAGATATGCAGGGACAGACTGGCAGAGACAGGGAGTCTCAGGTAAGTTTGTTGCACCCCATATACAGTCAGTGTACAGTACCATTGCCACCTACTGTCCAGTATGTATGCAGGTATATGTACTACAACCAGCAATACCAAGAAAGGTTGGTTGTAAAAGCACATATACCTGCATACATACTGGACTGATAAGGAACACTGCTTTTAACCATTATTAGTAATTGTATTATAATGATTTGAACAAGTTGGGACAACCCTTCTGTTCACTACTGTACCTATCAATTATCCAGTAGTAGTGATTATGGTTCCTCAATATACATTTAACATATTACAGCATAGGCTATGTGTTACAGCACTACTTTTGGTGTTTTTTCAGGAATTGCTCTTGAGAAAATGTCATGTAATTGTCCCCTCCAAAGTTGATAACAGATTTTAGCCCCTGCTAGGGCAGATGGCACACAGACAGCAGAACTGGGGACAGATATGCAGGGACAGGGAGTCTCAGGTAAGTTTGTTGCACCCCATATACAGTCAGTGTACAGTACCATTGCCACCTACTGTCCAGTATGTATGCAGGTATATGTACTACAACCAGCAATACCAAGAAAGGTTGGTTGTAAAAGCACATATACCTGCATACATACTGGACTGATAAGGAACACTGCTTTTAACCATTATTAGTAATTGTATTATAATGATTTGAACAAGTTGGGACAACCCTTCAGTTCACTACTGTACCTATCAATTATCCAGTAGTAGTGATTATGGTTCCTCAATATACATTTAACATATTACAGCGTAGGCTATGTGTTACAGCACTACTTTTGGTGTTTTTTCAGGAATTGCTCTTGAGAAAATGTCATGTAATTGTCCCCTCCAAAGTTGATAACAGATTTTAGCCCCTGCTAGGGCAGATGGCACACAGACAGCAGAACTGGGGACAGATATGCAGGGACAGACTGGCAGAGACAGGGAGTCTCAGGTAAGTTTGTTGCACCCCATATACAGTACCATTGCCACCTACTGTCCAGTATGTATGCCGGTATATGTACTACAACCAGCAATACCAAGAAAGGCTGGTTGTAGCACATATACCTGCACACATACTGGACTGATAAGGAACACTGCTTTAACTATTATTAGTAGTAGTATTATAATGATTTGACCAAGTTGGGACAACCCTTCAGTTCACTACTGTACCTATCAATTATCCAGTAGTAGTGATTATGGTTCCTCAATATACATTTAACATATTACAGCGTAGGCTATGTGTTACAGCACTACTTTTGGTGTTTTTTCAGGAATTGCTCTTGAGAAAATGTCATGTAATTGTCCCCTCCCAAAGTTGATAACAGATTTTAGCCCCTGCTAGGGCAGACTGCACACAGACAGCAGAACTGGGGACAGATATGCAGGGGCAGACTGGTAGAGACAGGGAGTCTCAGGTAAGTTTGTTGCACCCCATATACAGTACCATTGCCACCTACTGTCCAGTATGTATGCAGGTATATGTACTACAACCAGCAATACCAAGAAAGGCTGGTTGTAAAAGCACATATACCTGCATACATACTGGACTGATAAGGAACACTGCTATAACTATTATTAGTAGTAGTGTTATAATGATTTGAACAACCCTTCAGTTAACTACTGTACCTATCAATTATCCAGTAGTAGTGATTATGGTTCCTCAATATACATTTAACATATTACAGCGTAGGCTATGTGTTACAGCACTACTTTTGGTGTTTTTTCAGGAATTGCTCTTGAGAAAATGTCATGTAATTGTCCCTCCCAAAGTTGATAACAGATTTTAGCCCCTGCTAGGGCAGATGGCACACAGACAGCAGAACTGGGGACAGATATGCAGGGACAGGGAGTCTCAGGTAAGTTTGTTGCGCCCCATATACAGTCAGTGTACAGTACCATTGCCACCTACTGTCCAGTATGTATGCCGGTATATGTACAGTAGTAGTGATTATGGTTCCTCAATATACATTTAACATATTACAGCGTAGGCTATGTGTTACAGCACTACTTTTAGGTTTTTCCTTTCCTTTAACAAAACAATAAAACCATTTAATGTTCATATTTAACAACACTATGGTTGAATGAATCTCTCACCACATCGACTTCTGCACTGCCACCCAGAAAAAGAGGGAACTTGGAACTTACCTCAGTTTAATTTATGATCCTAGGAGGACATCTACGGCCTTTTTAAGTACTACACCTATTATATTAGATCAGAAACAGGAGGGATAAACAGGAGATAGGCCTGTGCACCTTACAACTAACCAGTTGAAACGAAATACAATTATATTCAAAACCTAACCCTAACCCCAACCCTCGTAACCCTAACCCTGGATCAACAGACTCAAAACTAGAAACCTAACCCTAACCAGTTGAAACAAAACACAATTATATTCAAACCTAACCCCCGTAACCCTAACACCCGTAACCCTAGATCAACAGACTCAAAACTAGAAACCTAACCCTTAACCCTAACCCCTAACCCCCCTAACCCTAAACCTAACCTCTAACCCAAACACTGGAGCAGTTACACCAACTTCGGAGGACACACATCACTGGAAACAACAACAACAAAAAATCTGGACCCGTATCTCCCATTCCCCAAGTGGACGAAAACACGGCAAAAAATCTACCGCATACACAGGATCCCAAATGGACAAAAACGCGATGGTAGCTAGACTTGTATGGCAATTTAGCTAGTTAACTTGCTAGCTAATTTGTCCTGTGATATAAACATTGCGTTATTTTTTTACCTGAATTACACAAATTCCTCTACTCCGACAATTAATCCACACATAAACCGGTCAACTGAATCGTTTCTAGTCATCCCTCCTTCTTCATCTTTGAATTTATATGGTTATTGCCATCAACACAAATCAGTTCGTGCTTCAATCAACCACGTGAGTGAGGAGATATCACGTGCATAGGCAGAAATCCCAGGGGGGACACGACCCCCCTATCCTGGGAAAAATATGATTTCCCCCCCAATATATCACTGTAAACATATATGTATGCAGGTATATGTACTACAACCAGCAATACCAAGAAAGGCTGGGTGTAAGCACATATACCTGCACACATACTGGACTGATAAGGAGCACTGCTTTTAACTATTATTAGTATTAGTATTATAATGATTTGAACAAGTTGGGACAACCCTTCAGTTCACTACTGTACCTAGCAATTATCCAGTAGTAGTGATTATGGTTCCTCAATATACATTTAACATATTACAGCGTAGGCTATGTGTTACAGCACTACTTTTGGTGTTTTTTCAGGAATTGCTCTTGAGAAAATGTCATGTAATTGTCCCCTCCCAAAGTTGATAACAGATTTTAGCCCCTGCTAGGGCAGATGGCACACAGACAGCAGAACTGGGGACAGATATGCAGGGACAGACTGGCAGAGACAGGGAGTCCCAGGTAAGTTTGTTGCACCCCAGATACAGTCAGTGTACAGTACCATTGCCACATACTGTCCAGTATGTATGCAGGTATATGTACTACAACCAGCAATACCAAGAAAGGCTGGTTGTAAAAGCACATATACCTGCATACATACTGGACTGATAAGGAACACTGCTTTTAACCATTATTAGTATTAGTATTATAATGATTTGAACAAGTTGGGACAACCCTTCAGTTCACTACTGTACCTATCAATTATCCAGTAGTAGTGATTATGGTTCCTCAATATACATTTAACATATTACAGCGTAGGCTATGTGTTACAGCACTACTTTTGGTGTTTTTTCAGGAATTGCTCTTGAGAAAATGTCATGTAATTGTCCCCTCCCAAAGTTGATAACAGATTTTAGCCCCTGCTAGGGCAGACTGCACACAGACAGCAGAACTGGGGACAGATATGCAGGGGCAGACTGGTAGAGACAGGGAGTCTCAGGTAAGTTTGTTGCACCCCATATACAGTACCATTGCCACCTACTGTCCAGTATGTATGCAGGTATATGTACTACAACCAGCAATACCAAGAAAGGCTGGTTGTAAAAGCACATATACCTGCATACATACTGGACTGATAAGGAACACTGCTATAACTATTATTAGTAGTAGTGTTATAATGATTTGAACAACCCTTCAGTTAACTACTGTACCTATCAATTATCCAGTAGTAGTGATTATGGTTCCTCAATATACATTTAACATATTACAGCGTAGGCTATGTGTTACAGCACTACTTTTGGTGTTTTTTCAGGAATTGCTCTTGAGAAAATGTCATGTAATTGTCCCTCCCAAAGTTGATAACAGATTTTAGCCCCTGCTAGGGCAGATGGCACACAGACAGCAGAACTGGGGACAGATATGCAGGGACAGACTGGCAGAGACAGGGAGTCTCAGGTAAGTTTGTTGCACCCCATATACAGTACCATTGCCACCTACTGTCCAGTATGTATGCAGGTATATGTACTACAACCAGCAATACCAAGAAAGGCTGGGTGTAAGCACATATACCTGCACACATACTGGACTGATAAGGAGCACTGCTTTTAACTATTATTAGTATTAGTATTATAATGATTTGAACAAGTTGGGACAACCCTTCAGTTCACTACTGTACCTATCAATTATCCAGTAGTAGTGATTATGGTTCCTCAATATACATTTAACATATTACAGCGTAGGCTGTGTGTTACAGCACTACTTTTGGTGTTTTTTCAGGAATTGCTCTTGAGAAAATGTCATGTAATTGTCCCCTCCAAAGTTGATAACAGATTTTAGCCCCTGCTAGGGCAGATGGCACACAGACAGCAGAACTGGGGACAGATATGCAGGGACAGGGAGTCTCAGGTAAGTTTGTTGCGCCCCATATACAGTCAGTGTACAGTACCATTGCCACCTACTGTCCAGTATGTATGCCGGTATATGTACAGTAGTAGTGATTATGGTTCCTCAATATACATTTAACATATTACAGCGTAGGCTATGTGTTACAGCACTACTTTTAGGTTTTTCCTTTCCTTTAACAAAACAATAAAACCATTTAATGTTCATATTTAACAACACTATGGTTGAATGAATCTCTCACCACATCGACTTCTGCACTGCCACCCAGAAAAAGAGGGAACTTGGAACTTACCTCAGTTTAATTTATGATCCTAGGAGGACATCTACGGCCTTTTTAAGTACTACACCTATTATATTAGATCAGAAACAGGAGGGATAAACAGGAGATAGGCCTGTGCACCTTACAACTAACCAGTTGAAACGAAATACAATTATATTCAAAACCTAACCCTAACCCCAACCCTCGTAACCCTAACCCTGGATCAACAGACTCAAAACTAGAAACCTAACCCTAACCAGTTGAAACAAAACACAATTATATTCAAACCTAACCCCCGTAACCCTAACACCCGTAACCCTAGATCAACAGACTCAAAACTAGAAACCTAACCCTTAACCCTAACCCCTAACCCCCCTAACCCTAAACCTAACCTCTAACCCAAACACTGGAGCAGTTACACCAACTTCGGAGGACACACATCACTGGAAACAACAACAACAAAAAATCTGGACCCGTATCTCCCATTCCCCAAGTGGACGAAAACACGGCAAAAAATCTACCGCATACACAGGATCCCAAATGGACAAAAACGCGATGGTAGCTAGACTTGTATGGCAATTTAGCTAGTTAACTTGCTAGCTAATTTGTCCTGTGATATAAACATTGCGTTATTTTTTTACCTGAATTACACAAATTCCTCTACTCCGACAATTAATCCACACATAAACCGGTCAACTGAATCGTTTCTAGTCATCCCTCCTTCTTCATCTTTGAATTTATATGGTTATTGCCATCAACACAAATCAGTTCGTGCTTCAATCAACCACGTGAGTGAGGAGATATCACGTGCATAGGCAGAAATCCCAGGGGGGACACGACCCCCCTATCCTGGGAAAAATATGATTTCCCCCCCAATATATCACTGTAAACATATATGTATGCAGGTATATGTACTACAACCAGCAATACCAAGAAAGGCTGGGTGTAAGCACATATACCTGCACACATACTGGACTGATAAGGAGCACTGCTTTTAACTATTATTAGTATTAGTATTATAATGATTTGAACAAGTTGGGACAACCCTTCAGTTCACTACTGTACCTAGCAATTATCCAGTAGTAGTGATTATGGTTCCTCAATATACATTTAACATATTACAGCGTAGGCTATGTGTTACAGCACTACTTTTGGTGTTTTTTCAGGAATTGCTCTTGAGAAAATGTCATGTAATTGTCCCCTCCCAAAGTTGATAACAGATTTTAGCCCCTGCTAGGGCAGATGGCACACAGACAGCAGAACTGGGGACAGATATGCAGGGACAGACTGGCAGAGACAGGGAGTCCCAGGTAAGTTTGTTGCACCCCAGATACAGTCAGTGTACAGTACCATTGCCACATACTGTCCAGTATGTATGCAGGTATATGTACTACAACCAGCAATACCAAGAAAGGCTGGTTGTAAAAGCACATATACCTGCATACATACTGGACTGATAAGGAACACTGCTTTTAACCATTATTAGTATTAGTATTATAATGATTTGAACAAGTTGGGACAACCCTTCAGTTCACTACTGTACCTATCAATTATCCAGTAGTAGTGATTATGGTTCCTCAATATACATTTAACATATTACAGCGTAGGCTATGTGTTACAGCACTACTTTTGGTGTTTTTTCAGGAATTGCTCTTGAGAAAATGTCATGTAATTGTCCCCTCCCAAAGTTGATAACAGATTTTAGCCCCTGCTAGGGCAGACTGCACACAGACAGCAGAACTGGGGACAGATATGCAGGGGCAGACTGGTAGAGACAGGGAGTCTCAGGTAAGTTTGTTGCACCCCATATACAGTACCATTGCCACCTACTGTCCAGTATGTATGCAGGTATATGTACTACAACCAGCAATACCAAGAAAGGCTGGTTGTAAAAGCACATATACCTGCATACATACTGGACTGATAAGGAACACTGCTTTTAACCATTATTAGTATTAGTATTATAATGATTTGAACAAGTTGGGACAACCCTTCAGTTCACTACTGTACCTATCAATTATCCAGTAGTAGTGATTATGGTTCCTCAATATACATTTAACATATTACAGCGTAGGCTATGTGTTACAGCACTACTTTTGGTGTTTTTTCAGGAATTGCTCTTGAGAAAATGTCATGTAATTGTCCCTTCTAAGTTGATATCAGATTTTAGCCCCTGCTAGGGCAGATGGCACACAGACAGCAGAACTGGGGACAGATATGCAGGGACAGGGAGTCTCAGGTAAGTTTGTTGCACCCCATATACAGTCAGTGTACAGTACCATTGCCACCTATACTGTCCAGTATGTATGCAGGTATATGTACTACAACCAGCAATACCAAGAAAGGCTGGGTGTAAGCACATATACCTGCACACATACTGGACTGATAAGGAGCACTGCTTTTAACTATTATTAGTAGTAGTATTATAATGATTTGAACAAGTTGGGACAACCCTTCAGTTCACTACTGTACCTATCAATTATCCAGTAGTAGTGATTATGGTTCCTCAATATACATTTAACATATTACAGCGTAGGCTATGTGTTACAGCACTACTTTGTGTTTTTTCAGGAATTGCTCTTGAGAAAATGTCATGTAATTGTCCCTTCTAAGTTGATATCAGATTTTAGCCCCTGCTAGGGCAGATGGCACACAGACAGCAGAACTGGGGACAGATATGCAGGGACAGGGAGTCTCAGGTAAGTTTGTTGCACCCCATATACAGTCAGTGTACAGTACCATTGCCACCTACTGTCCAGTATGTATGCAGGTATATGTACTACAACCAGCAATACCAAGAAAGGCTGGGTGTAAGCACATATACCTGCACACATACTGGACTGATAAGGAGCACTGCTTTTAACTATTATTAGTAGTAGTATTATAATGATTTGAACAAGTTGGGACAACCCTTCAGTTCACTACTGTACCTATCAATTATCTAGTAGTAGTGATTATGGTTCCTCAATATACATTTAACATATTACAGCGTAGGCTATGTGTTACAGCACTACTTTTGGTGTTTTTTCAGGAATTGCTCTTGAGAAAATGTCATGTAATTGTCCCCTCCAAAGTTGATAACAGATTTTAGCCCCTGCTAGGGCAGATGGCACACAGACAGCAGAACTGGGGACAGATATGCAGGGGCTGGCAGAGACAGGGAGTCCCAGGTAAGTTTGTTGCACCCCATATACAGTCAGTGTACAGTACCATTGCCACCTACTGTCCAGTATGTATGCAGGTATATGTACTACAACCAGCAATACCAAGAAAGGCTGGGTGTAAGCACATATACCTGCACACATACTGGACTGATAAGGAGCACTGCTTTTAACTATTATTAGTAGTAGTATTATAATGATTTGAACAAGTTGGGACAACCCTTCAGTTCACTACTGTACCTAGCAATTATCCAGTAGTAGTGATTATGGTTCCTCAATATACATTTAACATATTACAGCGTAGGCTATGTGTTACAGCACTACTTTTGGTGTTTTTTCAGGAATTGCTCTTGAGAAAATGTCATGTAATTGTCCCCTCCCAAAGTTGATAACAGATTTTAGCCCCTGCTAGGGCAGATGGCACACAGACAGCAGAACTGGGGACAGATATGCAGGGACAGACTGGCAGAGACAGGGAGTCTCAGGTAAGTTTGTTGCACCCCATATACAGTACCATTGCCACCTATACTGTCCAGTATGTATGCAGGTATATGTACTACAACCAGCAATACCAAGAAAGGCTGGGTGTAAGCACATATACCTGCACACATACTGGACTGATAAGGAGCACTGCTTTTAACTATTATTAGTAGTAGTATTATAATGATTTGAACAAGTTGGGACAACCCTTCAGTTCACTACTGTACCTATCAATTATCCAGTAGTAGTGATTATGGTTCCTCAATATACATTTAACATATTACAGCGTAGGCTATGTGTTACAGCACTACTTTTGGTGTTTTTTCAGGAATTGCTCTTGAGAAAATGTCATGTAATTGTCCCCTCCCAAAGTTGATAACAGATTTTAGCCCCTGCTAGGGCAGATGGCACACAGACAGCAGAACTGGGGACAGATATGCAGGGACAGACTGGCAGAGACAGGGAGTCTCAGGTAAGTTTGTTGCACCCCATATACAGTACCATTGCCACCTATACTGTCCAGTATGTATGCAGGTATATGTACTACAACCAGCAATACCAAGAAAGGCTGGGTGTAAGCACATATACCTGCACACATACTGGACTGATAAGGAGCACTGCTTTTAACTATTATTAGTAGTAGTATTATAATGATTTGAACAAGTTGGGACAACCCTTCAGTTCACTACTGTACCTATCAATTATCCAGTAGTAGTGATTATGGTTCCTCAATATACATTTAACATATTACAGCGTAGGCTATGTGTTACAGCACTACTTTTGGTGTTTTTTCAGGAATTGCTCTTGAGAAAATGTCATGTAATTGTCCCTTCTAAGTTGATATCAGATTTTAGCCCCTGCTAGGGCAGATGGCACACAGACAGCAGAACTGGGGACAGATATGCAGGGACAGGGAGTCTCAGGTAAGTTTGTTGCACCCCATATACAGTCAGTGTACAGTACCATTGCCACCTACTGTCCAGTATGTATGCAGGTATATGTACTACAACCAGCAATACCAAGAAAGGCTGGTTGTAAAAGCACATATACCTGCATACATACTGGACTGATAAGGAACACTGCTTTTAACCATTATTAGTAATTGTATTATAATGATTTGAACAAGTTGGGACAACCCTTCAGTTCACTACTGTACCTATCAATTATCCAGTAGTAGTGATTATGGTTCCTCAATATACATTTAACATATTACAGCGTAGGCTATGTGTTACAGCACTACTTTTGGTGTTTTTTCAGGAATTGCTCTTGAGAAAATGTCATGTAATTGTCCCCTCCAAAGTTGATAACAGATTTTAGCCCCTGCTAGGGCAGATGGCACACAGACAGCAGAACTGGGGACAGATATGCAGGGACAGACTGGCAGAGACAGGGAGTCTCAGGTAAGTGTGTTGCACCCCATATACAGTCAGTGTACAGTACCATTGCCACCTACTGTCCAGTATGTATGCAGGTATATGTACTACAACCAGCAATACCAAGAAAGGCTGGGTGTAAGCACATATACCTGCACACATACTGGACTGATAAGGAGCACTGCTTTTAACTATTATTAGTAGTAGTATTATAATGATTTGAACAAGTTGGGACAACCCTTCAGTTCACTACTGTACCTATCAATTATCCAGTAGTAGTGATTATGGTTCCTCAATATACATTTAACATATTACAGCGTAGGCTATGTGTTACAGCACTACTTTTAGGTTTTTCCTTTCCTTTAACAAAACAATAAAACCATTTAATGTTCATATTTAACAACACTATGGTTGAATGAATCTCTCACCACATCGACTTCTGCACTGCCACCCAGAAAAAGAGGGAACTTGGAATTTACCTCAGTTTAATTTATGATCCTAGGAGGACATCTACGGGCCTTTTTAAGTACTACACCTATTATATTAGATCAGAAACAGGAGGGATAAACAGGAGATAGGCCTGTGCACCTTACAACTAACCAGTTGAAACGAAACACAATTATATTCAAAACCTAACCCCAACCCTCGTAACCCTAACCCTGGATCAACAGACTCAAAACTAGAAACCTAACCCTAACCAGTTGAAACAAAACACAATTATATTCAAACCCTAACCCCCGTAACCCTAACACCCGTAACCCTAGATCAACAGACTCAAAACTAGAAACCTAACCCTTAACCCTAACCCCTAACCCCCCTAACCCTAAACCTAACCTCTAACCCAAACACTGGAGCAGTTACACCAACTTCGGAGGACACACATCACTGGAAACAACAACAACAAAAAATCTGGACCCGTATCTCCCATTCCCCAAGTGGACGAAAACACGGCAAAAAATCTACCGCATACACAGGATCCCAAATGGACAAAAACGCGATGGTAGCTAGACTTGTATGGCAATTTAGCTAGTTAACTTGCTAGCTAATTTGTCCTGTGATATAAACATTGCGTTATTTTTTTACCTGAATTACACAAATTCCTCTACTCCGACAATTAATCCACACATAAACAGGTCAACTGAATCGTTTCTAGTCATCCCTCCTTCTTCATCTTTGCCATCAACACAAATCAGTTCGTCCTTCAATCAACCACGTGAGTGAGGAGATATCACGTGCATAGGCAGAAATCCCAGGGGGGACACGATCCCCCTATCCTGGGAAAAATATGATTCCCCCCCCCCCCCCAATATATCACTGTAAACATATCTATGTATTTTCAATAATATGAATGAACGCAATGAAAGCACTTAAGCTGATTATAGACACTAATAGCGCGTTTTTAAGTTTCAAAAGACTGCGACCCCCGCCCTTTGCCTCAATGGTTTGATCCACTGTAGGTCATTAGTTTAGCTAACTAATTAAACTAATTGACTTGAGGTTAACGTTGGAAGCGTTCACACACACTTGCTGAATTTGCAGAGCTGGCGCGCAAACATTAACTATCAAGCTAGCTAGCTAGTACCTATTCAATTTATGTGGAGTTGTCAAAAATTGAACTTTTGCTATCGTCTGTTAACAAGGTTGGTTATGTTTCCACCTGCCTCGAAATAAATGTGTATTTAATGTTCAAGCATTCTTATTGGTTGGATCTCATCATTCAAGCATTCTTATTGGTTGATTTCATCTGGGCGCTCGTGTCACCGACTAACACCATGGTGTAGCTCCAGTTCTCCTCAGTCCGAGAAAACACATAGAGAAGGGTATGTGTTGCAGATTACTCCTTTGTAGAAGTCCATAACAATAATTAATGCTGTATGTTATAAGGGAGTGTGAGACTATTGAAACATGTAACTTTCAGAGTTTTATTGTTGTTATTAATATAGTTTACAGAGTGCTAAAAGTGCTGCTGTTGCTAGCTAGAAAGCCTTTCTGGATGTAGACGATTAGCTTTGCTGGCCACCTGTGCTGGCGTTGCATTATGGGAGATGTAGTTTGGTCCTCTACGGTTTGAATGGAATAGAGGCGATTTCACGTTGTAACACGTTGAAATAAATGATGAAAGGCTGGTTGTAAGTACATATACCTGCATACATACTGGACTGATAAGGAACACTGCTATAACTATTATTAGTAGTAGTATTATAATGATTTGAACAACCCTTCAGTTAACTACTGTACCTATCAATTATCCAGTAGTAGTGATTATGGTTCCTCAATATACATTTAACATATTACAGCGTAGGCTATGTGTTACAGCACTACTTTTGGTGTTTTTTCAGGAATTGCTCTTGAGAAAATGTCATGTAATTGTCCCCTCCAAAGTTGATAACAGATTTTAGCCCCTGCTAGGGCAGATGGCACACAGACAGCAGAACTGGGGACAGATATGCAGGGACAGACTGGCAGAGACAGGGAGTCTCAGGTAAGTTTGTTGCACCCCATATACAGTCAGTGTACAGTACCATTGCCACCTACTGTCCAGTATGTATGCAGGTATATGTACTACAACCAGCAATACCAAGAAAGGTTGGTTGTAAAAGCACATATACCTGCATACATACTGGACTGATAAGGAACACTGCTTTTAACCATTATTAGTAATTGTATTATAATGATTTGAACAAGTTGGGACAACCCTTCTGTTCACTACTGTACCTATCAATTATCCAGTAGTAGTGATTATGGTTCCTCAATATACATTTAACATATTACAGCATAGGCTATGTGTTACAGCACTACTTTTGGTGTTTTTTCAGGAATTGCTCTTGAGAAAATGTCATGTAATTGTCCCCTCCAAAGTTGATAACAGATTTTAGCCCCTGCTAGGGCAGATGGCACACAGACAGCAGAACTGGGGACAGATATGCAGGGACAGGGAGTCTCAGGTAAGTTTGTTGCACCCCATATACAGTCAGTGTACAGTACCATTGCCACCTACTGTCCAGTATGTATGCAGGTATATGTACTACAACCAGCAATACCAAGAAAGGTTGGTTGTAAAAGCACATATACCTGCATACATACTGGACTGATAAGGAACACTGCTTTTAACCATTATTAGTAATTGTATTATAATGATTTGAACAAGTTGGGACAACCCTTCAGTTCACTACTGTACCTATCAATTATCCAGTAGTAGTGATTATGGTTCCTCAATATACATTTAACATATTACAGCGTAGGCTATGTGTTACAGCACTACTTTTGGTGTTTTTTCAGGAATTGCTCTTGAGAAAATGTCATGTAATTGTCCCCTCCAAAGTTGATAACAGATTTTAGCCCCTGCTAGGGCAGATGGCACACAGACAGCAGAACTGGGGACAGATATGCAGGGACAGGGAGTCTCAGGTAAGTTTGTTGCACCCCATATACAGTCAGTGTACAGTACCATTGCCACCTACTGTCCAGTATGTATGCAGGTATATGTACTACAACCAGCAATACCAAGAAAGGTTGGTTGTAAAAGCACATATACCTGCATACATACTGGACTGATAAGGAACACTGCTTTTAACCATTATTAGTAATTGTATTATAATGATTTGACCAAGTTGGGACAACCCTTCAGTTCACTACTGTACCTATCAATTATCCAGTAGTAGTGATTATGGTTCCTCAATATACATTTAACATATAACATATTACATATTACAGCGTAGGCTGTGTGTTACAGCACTACTTTTGGTGTTTTTTCAGGAATTGCTCTTGAGAAAATGTCATGTAATTGTCCCCTCCCAAAGTTGATAACAGATTTTAGCCCCTGCTAGGGCAGATGGCACACAGACAGCAGAACTGGGGACAGATATGCAGGGGCTGGCAGAGACAGGGAGTCCCAGGTAAGTTTGTTGCACCCCAGATACAGTCAGTGTACAGTACCATTGCCACCTACTGTCCAGTATGTATGCAGGTATATGTACTACAACCAGCAATACCAAGAAAGGCTGGGTGTAAGCACATATACCTGCACACATACTGGACTGATAAGGAACACTGCTTTAACTATTATTAGTAGTAGTATTATAATGATTTGACCAAGTTGGGACAACCCTTCAGTTCACTACTGTACCTATCAATTATCCAGTAGTAGTGATTATGGTTCCTCAATATACATTTAACATATTACAGCACTACTTTTGGTGTTTTTTCAGGAATTGCTCTTGAGAAAATGTAATGTAATTGTCCCCTCCAAAGTTGATATCAGATTTTAGCCCCTGCTAGGGCAGACTGCACACAGACAGCAGAACTGGGGACAGATATGCAGGGGCAGACTGGCAGAGACAGGGAGTCTCAGGTAAGTTTGTTGCACCCCATATACAGTCAGTGTACAGTACCATTGCCACCTACTGTCCAGTATGTATGCCGGTATATGTACTACAACCAGCAATACCAAGAAAGGCTGGTTGTAGCACATATACCTGCACACATACTGGACTGATAAGGAACACTGCTTTAACTATTATTAGTAGTAGTATTATAATGATTTGACCAAGTTGGGACAACCCTTCAGTTCACTACTGTACCTATCAATTATCCAGTAGTAGTGATTATGGTTCCTCAATATACATTTAACATATTACAGCGTAGGCTGTGTGTTACAGCACTACTTTTGGTGTTTTTTCAGGAATTGCTCTTGAGAAAATGTCATGTAATTGTCCCCTCCAAAGTTGATAACAGATTTTAGCCCCTGCTAGGGCAGATGGCACACAGACAGCAGAACTGGGGACAGATATGCAGGGACAGACTGGCAGAGACAGGGAGTCCCAGGTAAGTTTGTTGCACCCCAGATACAGTCAGTGTACAGTACCATTGCCACGTACTGTCCAGTATGTATGCAGGTATATGTACTACAACCAGCAATACCAAGAAAGGCTGGTTGTAAAAGCACATATACCTGCATACATACTGGACTGATAAGGAACACTGCTTTTAACCATTATTAGTATTATAATGATTTGAACAAGTTGGGACAACCCTTCAGTTCACTACTGTACCTATCAATTATCCAGTAGTAGTGATTATGGTTCCTCAATATACATTTAACATATTACAGCGTAGGCTATGTGTTACAGCACTACTTTTGGTGTTTTTTCAGGAATTGCTCTTGAGAAAATGTCATGTAATTGTCCCTTCTAAGTTGATATCAGATTTTAGCCCCTGCTAGGGCAGATGGCACACAGACAGCAGAACTGGGGACAGATATGCAGGGACAGACTGGCAGAGACAGGGAGTCTCAGGTAAGTTTGTTGCACCCCATATACAGTACCATTGCCACCTACTGTCCAGTATGTATGCAGGTATATGTACTACAACCAGCAATACCAAGAAAGGCTGGGTGTAAGCACATATACCTGCACACATACTGGACTGATAAGGAGCACTGCTTTTAACTATTATTAGTAGTAGTATTATAATGATTTGAACAAGTTGGGACAACCCTTCAGTTCACTACTGTACCTATCAATTATCCAGTAGTAGTGATTATGGTTCCTCAATATACATTTAACATATTACAGCGTAGGCTATGTGTTACAGCACTACTTTTGGTGTTTTTTCAGGAATTGCTCTTGAGAAAATGTCATGTAATTGTCCCTTCTAAGTTGATATCAGATTTTAGCCTCTGCTAGGGCAGATGGCACACAGACAGCAGAACTGGGGACAGATATGCAGGGACAGACTGGCAGAGACAGGGAGTCTCAGGTAAGTTTGTTGCACCCCATATACAGTCAGTGTACAGTACCATTGCCACCTACTGTCCAGTATGTATGCAGGTATATGTACTACAACCAGCAATACCAAGAAAGGCTGGGTGTAAGCACATATACCTGCACACATACTGGACTGATAAGGAGCACTGCTTTTAACTATTATTAGTAGTAGTATTATAATGATTTGAACAAGTTGGGACAACCCTTCAGTTCACTACTGTACCTATCAATTATCCAGTAGTAGTGATTATGGTTCCTCAATATACATTTAACATATTACAGCATAGGCTATGTGTTACAGCACTACTTTTGGTGTTTTTTCAGGAATTGCTCTTGAGAAAATGTCATGTAATTGTCCCCTCCAAAGTTTATATCAGATTTTAGCCCCTGCTAGGGCAGACTGCACACAGACAGCAGAACTGGGGACAGATATGCAGGGGCAGACTGGTAGAGACAGGGAGTCTCAGGTAAGTTTGTTGCACCCCATATACAGTACCATTGCCACCTACTGTCCAGTATGTATGCAGGTATATGTACTACAACCAGCAATACCAAGAAAGGCTGGTTGTAAAAGCACATATACCTGCATACATACTGAAATGATAAGGAGCACTGCTTTTAACTATTATTAGTAGTAGTATTATAATGATTTGAACAAGTTGGGACAACCCTTCAGTTCACTACTGTACCTATCAATTATCCAGTAGTAGTGATTATGGTTCCTCAATATACATTTAACATATTACAGCGTAGGCTATGTGTTACAGCACTACTTTTGGTGTTTTTTCAGGAATTGCTCTTGAGAAAATGTCATGTAATTGTCCCTTCTAAGTTGATATCAGATTTTAGCCCCTGCTAGGGCAGATGGCACACAGACAGCAGAACTGGGGACAGATATGCAGGGACAGGGAGTCTCAGGTAAGTTTGTTGCACCCCATATACAGTCAGTGTACAGTACCATTGCCACCTACTGTCCAGTATGTATGCAGGTATATGTACTACAACCAGCAATACCAAGAAAGGTTGGTTGTAAAAGCACATATACCTGCATACATACTGGACTGATAAGGAACACTGCTTTTAACCATTATTAGTAATTGTATTATAATGATTTGAACAAGTTGGGACAACCCTTCAGTTCACTACTGTACCTATCAATTATCCAGTAGTAGTGATTATGGTTCCTCAATATACATTTAACATATTACAGCATAGGCTATGTGTTACAGCACTACTTTTGGTGTTTTTTCAGGAATTGCTCTTGAGAAAATGTCATGTAATTGTCCCCTCCAAAGTTGATAACAGATTTTAGCCCCTGCTAGGGCAGATGGCACACAGACAGCAGAACTGGGGACAGATATGCAGGGACAGACTGGCAGAGACAGGGAGTCTCAGGTAAGTTTGTTGCACCCCATATACAGTCAGTGTACAGTACCATTGCCACCTACTGTCCAGTATGTATGCAGGTATATGTACTACAACCAGCAATACCAAGAAAGGCTGGGTGTAAGCACATATACCTGCACACATACTGGACTGATAAGGAACACTGCTTTAACTATTATTAGTAGTAGTATTATAATGATTTGACCAAGTTGGGACAACCCTTCAGTTCACTACTGTACCTATCAATTATCCAGTTGTAGTGATTATGGTTCCTCAATATACATTTAACATATTACAGCGTAGGCTATGTGTTACAGCACTACTTTTGGTGTTTTTTCAGGAATTGCTCTTGAGAAAATGTCATGTAATTGTCCCCTCCAAAGTTGATATCAGATTTTAGCCCCTGCTAGGGCAGACTGCACACAGACAGCAGAACTGGGGACAGATATGCAGGGGCAGACTGGCAGAGACAGGGAGTCTCAGGTAAGTTTGTTGCACCCCATATACAGTCAGTGTACAGTACCATTGCCACCTACTGTCCAGTATGTATGCCGGTATATGTACTACAACCAGCAATACCAAGAAAGGCTGGTTGTAGCACATATACCTGCACACATACTGGACTGATAAGGAACACTGCTTTAACTATTATTAGTAGTAGTATTATAATGATTTGACCAAGTTGGGACAACCCTTCAGTTCACTACTGTACCTATCAATTATCCAGTAGTAGTGATTATGGTTCCTCAATATACATTTAACATATTACAGCGTAGGCTGTGTTACAGCACTACTTTTGGTGTTTTTTCAGGAATTGCTCTTGAGAAAATGTCATGTAATTGTCCCTTCTAAGTTGATATCAGATTTTAGCCCCTGCTAGGGCAGATGGCACACAGACAGCAGAACTGGGGACAGATATGCAGGGACAGGGAGTCTCAGGTAAGTTTGTTGCACCCCATATACAGTCAGTGTACAGTACCATTGCCACCTATACTGTCCAGTATGTATGCAGGTATATGTACTACAACCAGCAATACCAAGAAAGGCTGGGTGTAAGCACATATACCTGCACACATACTGGACTGATAAGGAGCACTGCTTTTAACTATTATTAGTAATTGTATTATAATGATTTGAACAAGTTGGGACAACCCTTCAGTTCACTACTGTACCTATCAATTATCCAGTAGTAGTGATTATGGTTCCTCAATATACATTTAACATATTACAGCATAGGCTATGTGTTACAGCACTACTTTTGGTGTTTTTTCAGGAATTGCTCTTGAGAAAATGTCATGTAATTGTCCCCTCCAAAGTTGATAACAGATTTTAGCCCCTGCTAGGGCAGATGGCACACAGACAGCAGAACTGGGGACAGATATGCAGGGACAGACTGGCAGAGACAGGGAGTCTCAGGTAAGTTTGTTGCACCCCATATACAGTCAGTGTACAGTACCATTGCCACCTACTGTCCAGTATGTATGCAGGTATATGTACTACAACCAGCAATACCAAGAAAGGCTGGGTGTAAGCACATATACCTGCACACATACTGGACTGATAAGGAACACTGCTTTAACTATTATTAGTAGTAGTATTATAATGATTTGACCAAGTTGGGACAACCCTTCAGTTCACTACTGTACCTATCAATTATCCAGTTGTAGTGATTATGGTTCCTCAATATACATTTAACATATTACAGCGTAGGCTATGTGTTACAGCACTACTTTTGGTGTTTTTTCAGGAATTGCTCTTGAGAAAATGTCATGTAATTGTCCCCTCCAAAGTTGATATCAGATTTTAGCCCCTGCTAGGGCAGACTGCACACAGACAGCAGAACTGGGGACAGATATGCAGGGGCAGACTGGCAGAGACAGGGAGTCTCAGGTAAGTTTGTTGCACCCCATATACAGTCAGTGTACAGTACCATTGCCACCTACTGTCCAGTATGTATGCCGGTATATGTACTACAACCAGCAATACCAAGAAAGGCTGGTTGTAGCACATATACCTGCACACATACTGGACTGAGAAGGAACACTGCTTTAACTATTATTAGTAGTAGTATTATAATGATTTGACCAAGTTGGGACAACCCTTCAGTTCACTACTGTACCTATCAATTATCCAGTAGTAGTGATTATGGTTCCTCAATATACATTTAACATATTACAGCGTAGGCTATGTGTTACAGCACTACTTTTAGGTTTTTCCTTTCCTTTAACAAAACAATAAAACCATTTAATGTTCATATTTAACAACACTATGGTTGAATGAATCTCTCACCACATCGACTTCTGCACTGCCACCCAGAAAAAGAGGGAACTTGGAACTTACCTCAGTTTAATTTATGATCCTAGGAGGACATCTACGGGCCTTTAAGTACTACACCTATTATATTAGATCAGAAACAGGAGGGATAAACAGGAGATAGGCCTGTGCACCTTACAACTAACCAGTTGAAACGAAACACAATTATATTCAAAACCTAACCCTAACCCCAACCCTCGTAACCCTAACCCTGGATCAACAGACTCAAAACTAGAAACCTAACCCTAACCAGTTGAAACAAAACACAATTATATTCAAACCCTAACCCCCGTAACCCTAACACCCGTAACCCTAGATCAACAGACTCAAAACTAGAAACCTAACCCTTAACCCTAACCCCCCTAACCCTAAACCTAACCTCTAACCCAAACACTGGAGCAGTTACACCAACTTCGGAGGACACACATCACTGGAAACAACAACAACAAAAAATCTGGACCCGTATCTCCCATTCCCCAAGTGGACGAAAACACGGCAAAAAATCTACCGCATACACAGGATCCCAAATGGACAAAAACGCGATGGTAGCTAGACTTGTATGGCAATTTAGCTAGTTAACTTGCTAGCTAATTTGTCCTGTGACATAAACATTGCGTTATTTTTTTACCTGAATTACACAAATTCCTCTACTCCGACAATTAATCCACACATAAACAGGTCAACTGAATCGTTTCTAGTCATCCCTCCTTCTTCATCTTTGCCATCAACACAAATCAGTTCGTCCTTCAATCAACCACGTGAGTGAGGAGATATCACGTGCATAGGCAGAAATCCCAGGGGGGACACGATCCCCCTATCCTGGGAAAAATATGATTCCCCCCCCCCCCCCAATATATCACTGTAAACATATCTATGTAATTTCAATAATATGAATGAACGCAATGAAAGCACTTAAGCTGATTATAGACACTAATAGCGCGTTTTTAAGTTTCAAAAGACTGCGACCCCCGCCCTTTGACTCAATGGTTTGATCCACTGTAGGTCATTAGTTTAGCTAACTAATTAAACTAATTGACTTGAGGTTAACGTTGGAAGCGTTCACTGGCGCGCAAACATTAACTATCAAGCTAGCTAGCTAGTACCTATTCAATTTATGTGGAGTTGTCAAAAATTGAACTTTTGCTATCGTCTGTTAACAAGGTTGGTTATGTTTCCACCTGCCTCGAAAGAAATGTGTATTTAATGTTCAAGCATTCTTATTGGTTGGATCTCATCATTCAAGCATTCTTATTGGTTGATTTCATCTGGGCGCTCGTGTCACCGACTAACACCATGGTGTAGCTCCAGTTCTCCTCAGTCCGAGAAAACACATAGAGAAGGGTATGTGTTGCAAATTACTCCTTTGTAGAAGTCCATAACAATAATTAATGCTGTATGTTATAAGGGAGTGTGAGACTATTGAAACATGTAACTTTCAGAGTTTTATTGTTGTTATTAATATAGTTTACAGAGTGCTAAAAGTGCTGCTGTTGCTAGCTAGAAAGCCTTTCTGGATGTAGACGATTAGCTTTGCTGGCCACCTGTGCTGGCGTTGCATTATGGGAGATGTAGTTTGGTCCTCTACGGTTCGAATGGAATAGAGGCGATTTCACGTTGTAACACGTTGAAATAAATGATGAAAGGCTGGTTGTAAGTACATATACCTGCATACATACTGGACTGATAAGGAACACTGCTATAACTATTATTAGTAGTAGTATTATAATGATTTGACCAAGTTGGGACAACCCTTCAGTTCACTACTGTACCTATCAATTATCCAGTAGTAGTGATTATGGTTCCTCAATATACATTTAACATATTACAGCACTACTTTTGGTGTTTTTTCAGGAATTGCTCTTGAGAAAATGTCATGTAATTGTCCCCTCCAAAGTTGATAACAGATTTTAGCCCCTGCTAGGGCAGATGGCACACAGACAGCAGAACTGGGGACAGATATGCAGGGACAGGGAGTCTCAGGTAAGTTTGTTGCACCCCATATACAGTCAGTGTACAGTACCATTGCCACCTACTGTCCAGTATGTATGCAGGTATATGTACTACAACCAGCAATACCAAGAAAGGCTGGGTGTAAGCACATATACCTGCACACATACTGGACTGATAAGGATCACTGCTTTTAACTATTATTAGTAGTAGTATTATAATGATTTGAACAAGTTGGGACAACCCTTCAGTTCACTACTGTACCTATCAATTATCCAGTAGTAGTGATTATGGTTCCTCAATATACATTTAACATATTACAGCGTAGGCTATGTGTTACAGCACTACTTTTGGTGTTTTTTCAGGAATTGCTCTTGAGAAAATGTCATGTAATTGTCCCTTCTAAGTTGATATCAGATTTTAGCCCCTGCTAGGGCAGATGGCACACAGACAGCAGAACTGGGGACAGATATGCAGGGACAGACTGGCAGAGACAGGGAGTCTCAGGTAAGTTTGTTGCACCCCATATACAGTACCATTGCCACCTATACTGTCCAGTATGTATGCAGGTATATGTACTACAACCAGCAATACCAAGAAAGGCTGGGTGTAAGCACATATACCTGCACACATACTGGACTGATAAGGAGCACTGCTTTTAACTATTATTAGTAATTGTATTATAATGATTTGAACAAGTTGGGACAACCCTTCAGTTCACTACTGTACCTATCAATTATCCAGTAGTAGTGATTATGGTTCCTCAATATACATTTAACATATTACAGCGTAGGCTATGTGTTACAGCACTACTTTTGGTGTTTTTTCAGGAATTGCTCTTGAGAAAATGTCATGTAATTGTCCCCTCCAAAGTTGATATCAGATTTTAACCCCTGCTAGGGCAGACTGCACACAGACAGCAGAACTGGGGACAGATATGCAGGGGCAGACTGGCAGAGACAGGGAGTCTCAGGTAAGTTTGTTGCACCCCATATACAGTCAGTGTACAGTACCATTGCCACCTACTGTCCAGTATGTATGCCGGTATATGTACTACAACCAGCAATACCAAGAAAGGCTGGTTGTAAGCACATATACCTGCACACATACTGGACTGATAAGGAACACTGCTTTAACTTTTATTAGTAGTAGTATTATAATGATTTGACCAAGTTGGGACAACCCTTCAGTTCACTACTGTACCTATCAATTATCCAGTAGTAGTGATTATGGTTCCTCAATATACATTTAACATATTACAGCGTAGGCTATGTGTTACAGCACTACTTTTGGTGTTTTTTCAGGAATTGCTCTTGAGAAAATGTCATGTAATTGTCCCTTCTAAGTTGATATCAGATTTTAGCCCCTGCTAGGGCAGATGGCACACAGACAGCAGAACTGGGGACAGATATGCAGGGGCTGGCAGAGACAGGGAGTCCCAGGTAAGTTTGTTGCACCCCAGATACAGTCAGTGTACAGTACCATTGCCACCTACTGTCCAGTATGTATGCAGGTATATGTACTACAACCAGCAATACCAAGAAAGGCTGGTTGTAAAAGCACATATACCTGCATACATACTGGACTGATAAGGAACACTGCTTTTAACCATTATTAGTATTATAATGATTTGAACAAGTTGGGACAACCCTTCAGTTCACTACTGTACCTATCAATTATCCAGTAGTAGTGATTATGGTTTCTCAATATACATTTAACATATTACAGCGTAGGCTATGTGTTACAGCACTACTTTTGGTGTTTTTTCAGGAATTGCTCTTGAGAAAATGTCATGTAATTGTCCCTTCTAAGTTGATATCAGATTTTAGCCCCTGCTAGGGCAGATGGCACACAGACAGCAGAACTGGGGACAGATATGCAGGGACAGACTGGCAGAGACAGGGAGTCTCAGGTAAGTTTGTTGCACCCCATATACAGTACCATTGCCACCTATACTGTCCATTATGTATGCAGGTATATGTACTACAACCAGCAATACCAAGAAAGGCTGGGTGTAAGCACATATACCTGCACACATACTGGACTGATAAGGAGCACTGCTTTTAACTATTATTAGTAGTAGTATTATAATGATTTGAACAAGTTGGGACAACCCTTCAGTTCACTACTGTACCTATCAATTATCCAGTAGTAGTGATTATGGTTCCTCAATAGACATTTAACATATTACAGCGTAGGCTATGTGTTACAGCACTACTTTTGGTGTTTTTTCAGGAATTGCTCTTGAGAAAATGTCATGTAATTGTCCCTTCTAAGTTGATATCAGATTTTAGCCCCTGCTAGGGCAGATGGCACACAGACAGCAGAACTGGGGACAGATATGCAGGGACAGACTGGCAGAGACAGGGAGTCTCAGGTAAGTTTGTTGCACCCCATATACAGTCAGTGTACAGTACCATTGCCACCTATACTGTCCAGTATGTATGCAGGTATATGTACTACAACCAGCAATACCAAGAAAGGCTGGGTGTAAGCACATATACCTGCACACATACTGGACTGATAAGGAGCACTGCTTTTAACTATTATTAGTAATTGTATTATAATGATTTGAACAAGTTGGGACAACCCTTCAGTTCACTACTGTACCTATCAATTATCCAGTAGTAGTGATTATGGTTCCTCAATATACATTTAACATATTACAGCGTAGGCTGTGTGTTACAGCACTACTTTTGGTGTTTTTTCAGGAATTGCTCTTGAGAAAATGTCATGTAATTGTCCGCTCCAAAGTTGATAACAGATTTTAGCCCCTGCTAGGGCAGATGGCACACAGACAGCAGAACTGGGGACAGATATGCAGGGACAGACTGGCAGAGACAGGGAGTCTCAGGTAAGTTTGTTGCACCCCATATACAGTCAGTGTACAGTACCATTGCCACCTATACTGTCCAGTATGTATGCAGGTATATGTACTACAACCAGCAATACCAAGAAAGGCTGGGTGTAAGCACATATACCTGCACACATACTGGACTGATAAGGAGCACTGCTTTTAACTATTATTAGTAATTGTATTATAATGATTTGACCAAGTTGGGACAACCCTTCAGTTCACTACTGTACCTATCAATTATCCAGTAGTAGTGATTATGGTTCCTCAATATACATTTAACATATTACAGCGTAGGCTATGTGTTACAGCACTACTTTTAGGTTTTTCCTTTCCTTTAACAAAACAATAAAACCATTTAATGTTCATATTTAACAACACTATGGTTGAATGAATCTCTCACCACATCGACTTCTGCACTGCCACCCAGAAAAAGAGGGAACTTGGAACTTACCTCAGTTTAATTTATGATCCTAGGAGGACATCTACGGGCCTTTTTAAGTACTACACCTATTATATTAGATCAGAAACAGGAGGGATAAACAGGAGATAGGCCTGTGCACCTTACAACTAACCAGTTGAAACGAAACACAATTATATTCAAAACCTAACCCCAACCCTCGTAACCCTAACCCTGGATCAACAGACTCAAAACTAGAAACCTAACCCTAACCAGTTGAAACAAAACACAATTATATTCAAACCCTAACCCCCGTAACCCTAACACCCGTAACCCTAGATCAACAGACTCAAAACTAGAAACCTAACCCTTAACCCTAACCCCTAACCCCCCTAACCCTAAACCTAACCTCTAACCCAAACACTGGAGCAGTTACACCAACTTCGGAGGACACACATCACTGGAAACAACAACAACAAAAAATCTGGACCCGTATCTCCCATTCCCTAAGTGGACGAAAACACGGCAAAAAATCTACCGCATACACAGGATCCCAAATGGACAAAAACGCGATGGTAGCTAGACTTGTATGGCAATTTAGCTAGTTAACTTGCTAGCTAATTTGTCCTGTGACATAAACATTGCGTTATTTTTTTACCTGAATTACACAAATTCCTCTACTCCGACAATTAATCCACACATAAACAGGTCAACTGAATCGTTTCTAGTCATCCCTCCTTCATCTTTGCCATCAACACAAATCAGTTCGTCCTTCAATCAACCACGTGAGTGAGGAGATATCACGTGCATAGGCAGAAATCCCAGGGGGGACACGATCCCCCTATCCTGGGAAAAATATGATTCCCCCCCCCCCCCCCCAATATATCACTGTAAACATATCTATGTAATTTCAATAATATGAATGAACGCAATGAAAGCACTTAAGCTGATTATAGACACTAATAGCGCGTTTTTAAGTTTCAAAAGACTGCGACCCCCGCCCTTTGCCTCAATGGTTTGATCCACTGTAGGTCATTAGTTTAGCTAACTAATTAAACTAATTGACTTGAGGTTAACGTTGGAAGCGTTCACACACACTTGCTGAATTTGCAGAGCTGGCGCGCAAACATTAACTATCAAGCTAGCTAGCTAGTACCTATTCAATTTATGTGGAGTTGTCAAAAATTGAAATTTTGCTATCGTCTGTTAACAAGGTTGGTTATGTTTCCACCTGCCTCGAAAGAAATGTGTATTTAATGTTCAAGCATTCTTATTGGTTGGATCTCATCATTCAAGCATTCTTATTGGTTGATTTCATCTGGGCGCTCGTGTCACCGACTAACACCATGGTGTAGCTCCAGTTCTCCTCAGTCCGAGAAAACACATAGAGAAGGGTATGTGTTGCAAATTACTCCTTTGTAGAAGTCCATAACAATAATTAATGCTGTATGTTATAAGGGAGTGTGAGACTATTGAAACATGTAACTTTCAGAGTTTTATTGTTGTTATTAATATAGTTTACAGAGTGCTAAAAGTGCTGCTGTTGCTAGCTAGAAAGCCTTTCTGGATGTAGACGATTAGCTGTGCTGGCGTTGCATTATGGGAGATGTAGTTTGGTCCTCTACGGTTTGAATGGAATAGAGGCGATTTCACGTTGTAACACGTTGAAATAAATGATGAAAGGCTGGTTGTAAGTACATATACCTGCATACATACTGGACTGATAAGGAACACTGCTATAACTATTGTATTAGTATTATAATGATTTGAACAAGTTGGGACAACCCTTCAGTTCACTACTGTACCTATCAATTATCCAGTAGTAGTGATTATGGTTCCTCAATATACATTTAACATATTACAGCGTAGGCTGTGTGTTACAGCACTACTTTTGGTGTTTTTTCAGGAATTGCTCTTGAGAAAATGTCATGTAATTGTCCCCTCCAAAGTTGATATCAGATTTTAGCCCCTGCTAGGGCAGATGGCACACAGACAGCAGAACTGGGGACAGATATGCAGGGACAGGGAGTCTCAGGTAAGTTTGTTGCGCCCCATATACAGTACCATTGCCACCTACTGTCCAGTATGTATGCAGGTATATGTACTACAACCAGCAATACCAAGAAAGGCTGGGTGTAAGCACATATACCTGCACACATACTGGACTGATAAGGAGCACTGCTTTTAACTATTATTAGTAGTAGTATTATAATGATTTGAACAAGTTGGGACAACCCTTCAGTTCACTACTGTACCTATCAATTATCCAGTAGTAGTGATTATGGTTCCTCAATATACATTTAACATATTACAGCGTAGGCTATGTGTTACAGCACTACTTTTGGTGTTTTTTCAGGAATTGCTCTTGAGAAAATGTCATGTAATTGTCCCCTCCCAAAGTTGATAACAGATTTTAGCCCCTGCTAGGGCAGATGGCACACAGACAGCAGAACTGGGGACAGATATGCAGGGACAGACTGGCAGAGTCAGGGAGTCTCAGGTAAGTTTGTTGCACCCCATATACAGTCAGTGTACAGTACCATTGCCACCTACTGTCCAGTATGTATGCAGGTATATGTACTACAACCAGCAATACCAAGAAAGGCTGGGTGTAAGCACAAATACCTGCACACATACTGGACTGATAAGGAGCACTGCTTTTAACTATTATTAGTAGTAGTATTATAATGATTTGAACAAGTTGGGACAACCCTTCAGTTCACTACTGTACCTATCAATTATCCAGTAGTAGTGATTATGGTTCCTCAATATACATTTAACATATTACAGCGTAGGCTGTGTGTTACAGCACTACTTTTGGTGTTTTTTCAGGAATTGCTCTTGAGAAAATGTCATGTAATTGTCCCCTCCAAAGTTGATAACAGATTTTAGCCCCTGCTAGGGCAGATGGCACACAGACAGCAGAACTGGGGACAGACTGGCAGAGACAGGGAGTCTCAGGTAAGTTTGTTGCACCCCATATACAGTACCATTGCCACCTATACTGTCCAGTATGTATGCAGGTATATGTACTACAACCAGCAATACCAAGAAAGGCTGGTTGTAAAAGCACATAAACCTGCATACATACTGGACTGATAAGGAACACTGCTTTTAACCATTATTAGTATTAGTATTATAATGATTTGAACAAGTTGGGACAACCCTTCAGTTCACTACTGTACCTATCAATTATCCAGTAGTAGTGATTATGGTTCCTCAATATACATTTAACATATTACAGCGTAGGCTATGTGTTACAGCACTACTTTTGGTGTTTTTTCAGGAATTGCTCTTGAGAAAATGTCATGTAATTGTCCCTTCTAAGTTGATATCAGATTTTAGCCCCTGCTAGGGCAGATGGCACACAGACAGCAGAACTGGGGACAGATATGCAGGGACAGACTGGCAGAGACAGGGAGTCTCAGGTAAGTTTGTTGCACCCCATATACAGTACCATTGCCACCTACTGTCCAGTATGAATGCAGGTAGATGTACTACAACCAGCAATACCAAGAAAGGCTGGTTGTAAAAGCACATATACCTGCATACATACTGGACTGATAAGGAACACTGCTTTTAACCATTATTAGTATTAGTATTATAATGATTTGAACAAGTTGGGACAACCCTTCAGTTCACTACTGTACCTATCAATTATCCAGTAGTAGTGATTATGGTTCCTCAATATACATTTAACATATTACAGCGTAGGCTATGTGTTACAGCACTACTTTTGGTGTTTTTTCAGGTATTGCTCTTGAGAAAATGTCATGTAATTGTCCCTTCTAAGTTGATATCAGATTTTAGCCCCTGCTAGGGCAGATGGCACACAGACAGCAGAACTGGGGACAGATATGCAGGGACAGACTGGCAGAGACAGGGAGTCTCAGGTAAGTTTGTTGCACCCCATATACAGTCAGTGTACAGTACCATTGCCACCTATACTGTCCAGTATGTATGCAGGTATATGTACTACAACCAGCAATACCAAGAACGGCTGGGTGTAAGCACATATACCTGCACACATACTGGACTGATAAGGAGCACTGCTTTAACTATTATTAGTAGTAGTATTATAATGATTTGAACAAGTTGGGACAACCCTTCAGTTAACTACTGTACCTATCAATTATCCAGTAGTAGTGATTATGGTTCCTCAATAGACATTTAACATATTACAGCGTAGGCTATGTGTTACAGCACTACTTTTGGTGTTTTTTCAGGAATTGCTCTTGAGAAAATGTCATGTAATTGTCCCCTCCAAAGTTGATAACAGATTTTAGCCCCTGCTAGGGCAGATGGCACACAGACAGCAGAACTGGGGACAGATATGCAGGGACAGGGAGTCTCAGGTAAGTTTGTTGCACCCCATATACAGTCAGTGTACAGTACCATTGCCACCTACTGTCCAGTATGTATGCAGGTATATGTACTACAACCAGCAATACCAAGAAAGGTTGGTTGTAAAAGCACATATACCTGCATACATACTGGACTGATAAGGAACACTGCTTTTAACCATTATTAGTAATTGTATTATAATGATTTGAACAAGTTGGGACAACCCTTCAGTTCACTACTGTACCTATCAATTATCCAGTAGTAGTGATTATGGTTCCTCAATATACATTTAACATATTACAGCGTAGGCTATGTGTTACAGCACTACTTTTGGTGTTTTTTCAGGTATTGCTCTTGAGAAAATGTCATGTAATTGTCCCTTCTAAGTTGATATCAGATTTTAGCCCCTGCTAGGGCAGATGGCACACAGACAGCAGAACTGGGGACAGATATGCAGGGACAGACTGGCAGAGACAGGGAGTCTCAGGTAAGTTTGTTGCACCCCATATACAGTCAGTGTACAGTACCATTGCCACCTATACTGTCCAGTATGTATGCAGGTATATGTACTACAACCAGCAATACCAAGAACGGCTGGGTGTAAGCACATATACCTGCACACATACTGGACTGATAAGGAGCACTGCTTTAACTATTATTAGTAGTAGTATTATAATGATTTGAACAAGTTGGGACAACCCTTCAGTTAACTACTGTACCTATCAATTATCCAGTAGTAGTGATTATGGTTCCTCAATAGACATTTAACATATTACAGCGTAGGCTATGTGTTACAGCACTACTTTTGGTGTTTTTTCAGGAATTGCTCTTGAGAAAATGTCATGTAATTGTCCCCTCCAAAGTTGATAACAGATTTTAGCCCCTGCTAGGGCAGATGGCACACAGACAGCAGAACTGGGGACAGATATGCAGGGACAGGGAGTCTCAGGTAAGTTTGTTGCACCCCATATACAGTCAGTGTACAGTACCATTGCCACCTACTGTCCAGTATGTATGCAGGTATATGTACTACAACCAGCAATACCAAGAAAGGTTGGTTGTAAAAGCACATATACCTGCATACATACTGGACTGATAAGGAACACTGCTTTTAACCATTATTAGTAATTGTATTATAATGATTTGAACAAGTTGGGACAACCCTTCAGTTCACTACTGTACCTATCAATTATCCAGTAGTAGTGATTATGGTTCCTCAATATACATTTAACATATTACAGCGTAGGCTATGTGTTACAGCACTACTTTTAGGTTTTTCCTTTCCTTTAACAAAACAATAAAACCATTTAATGTTCATATTTAACAACACTATGGTTGAATGAATCTCTCACCACATCGACTTCTGCACTGCCACCCAGAAAAAGAGGGAACTTGGAACTTACCTCAGTTTAATTTATGATCCTAGGAGGACATCTACGGGCCTTTTTAAGTACTACACCTATTATATTAGATCAGAAACAGGAGGGATAAACAGGAGAATAGGCCTGTGCACCTTACAACTAACCAGTTGAAACGAAACACAATTATATTCAAAACCTAACCCCAACCCGCGTAACCCTGCAAATTCAGCAAGAGTGTGTGAACGCTTCCAACGTTAACTTCTTGAATCTACTTGAGACGCATATGTCTCAAGTAGGCACCTGGAAATGCAAATGCGCTACGCTAAATGCTAAATGTACTCGTTAAAACTCAAACCTTGATCAAAATTCACAAGCAGGGTATTGAATTAAAGCTACACTCGTTGTGAACCTAGCCAGCAAGTCAGATTTTTAAAATGCTTTTCGGCGAAAGCATCAGAAGCTATTATCTGATAGCATGCACCCCCCAAAATGCCAGCTCGACACGTAAACAACAGATTTTGCGATAGCCGGCGCTACCCAAAACGCAGAAATAAAATATAAAACATTCATTACCTTAGACGAGCTTCTTTCTTGGCACTCCTATATGCCCCATAAACATCACTATTGGGTCTTTTTTTCGTTTAAATCGGTCCATATATACCCAAAATAGCTTTGTATAGAAGTAGTGTCATTCAGAAAAAATCATCGTTTTTAAACGCTGCGTAATTTTTTTAAATTAAAAAAGTCGACGATAAACTTTCACAAAACACTTCGAAATCCTTTTGTAATCCAACTTTAGGTATTAGTAAACGTTTATAATCTATCAAAATGATTACAGGGCGATGTCTCTTCAATAGGTCCTCACTTCAAAAACAATGCAATCTGATCTCTCCCTAAACTGCATCCGGGTGAAGACTGGAAAACTTGAGGTCAGACAGATGTATTTTCCAACAATTAATTCGATTGAAAATTAGTACAATGGCGCCATCGTGCGGAATTTGTATGAGGTGCAGGCAAATTCCCATTAAATTCTGTTCTCTTTTAACAACTGGTGGAAGTGACTTATGGAAATTATTTTTTGCTTTCAGAGAGCAGTTTTTCTTGCGTTTTTCAATGAAACACACGCTCTGTTATAGTCACAGCCGTGATTTAACCAGTTTTATAAACTTCAGAGTGTTTTCTATCCACACATACTAATCATATGCATATACTATATTCCTGGCATGAGTAGCAGGACGCTGAAAAGTTGCGCGATTTTTAACAGAATTTTCAAAAAAGGTGGGGGTAGAAGTAAGAGGTCAAGTCAATTAGTTTAATTAGTTAGCTAAACTAATGACCTACAGTGGATCAAACCATTGAGGCAAAGGGCGGGGGTCGCAGTCTTTTGAAACTTAAAAACGCGCTATTAGTGTCTATAATCAGCTTAAGTGCTTTCATTGCGTTCATTCATATTATTGAAATTACATAGATATGTTTACAGTGATATATTGGGGGGGGGGAAATCATATTTTTCCCAGGATAGGGGGATCGTGTCCCCCCTGGGATTTCTGCCTATGCACGTGATATCTCCTCACTCACGTGGTTGATCAACAGACTCAAAACTAGAAACCTAACCCTAACCAGTTGAAACAAAACACAATTATATTCAAACCCTAACCCCCGTAACCCTAGATCAACAGACTCAAAACTAGAAACCTAACCCTTAACCCTAACCCTAAACCTAACCTCTAACCCAAACACTGGAGCAGTTACACCAACTTCGGAGGACACACATCACTGGAAACAACAACAACAAAAAATCTGGACCCGTATCTCCCATTCCCCAAGTGGACGAAAACACGGCAAAAAATCTACCGCATACACAGGATCCCAAATGGACAAAAACGCGATGGTAGCTAGACTTGTATGGCAATTTAGCTAGTTAACTTGCTAGCTAATTTGTCCTGTGACATAAACATTACGTTATTTTTTTACCTGAATTACACAAATTCCTCTACTCCGACAATTAATCCACACATAAACAGGTCAACTGAATCGTTTCTAGTCATCCCTCCTTCTTCATCTTTGCCATCAACACAAATCAGTTCGTCCTTCAATCAACCACGTGAGTGAGGAGATATCACGTGCATAGGCAGAAATCCCAGGGGGGACACGATCCCCCTATCCTGGGAAAAATATGATCCCCCCCCCCCCAATATATCACTGTAAACATATCTATGTAATTTCAATAATATGAATGAACGCAATGAAAGCACTTAAGCTGATTATAGACACTAATAGCGCGTTTTTAAGTTTCAAAAGACTGCGACCCCCGCCCTTTGCCTCAATGGTTTGATCCACTGTAGGTCATTAGTTTAGCTAACTAATTAAACTAATTGACTTGAGGTTAACGTTGGAAGCGTTCACACACTCTTGCTGAATTTGCAGAGCTGGCGCGCAAACATTAACTATCAAGCTAGCTAGCTAGTACCTATTCAATTTATGTGGAGTTGTCAAAAATTTAACTTTTGCTATCGTCTGTTAACAAGGTTGGTTATGTTTCCACCTGCCTCGAAAGAAATGTGTATTTAATGTTCAAGCATTCTTATTGGTTGGATCTCATCATTCAAGCATTCTTATTGGTTGATTTCATCTGGGCGCTCGTGTCACCGACTAACACCATGGTGTAGCTCCAGTTCTCCTCAGTCCGAGAAAACACATAGAGAAGGGTATGTGTTGCAAATTACTCCTTTGTAGAAGTCCATAACAATAATTAATGCTGTATGTTATAAGGGAGTGTGAGACTATTGAAACATGTAACTTTCAGAGTTTTATTGTTGTTATTAATATAGTTTACAGAGTGCTAAAAGTGCTGCTGTTGCTAGCTAGAAAGCCTTTCTGGATGTAGACGATTAGCTGTGCTGGCGTTGCATTATGGGAGATGTAGTTTGGTCCTCTACGGTTTGAATGGAATAGAGGCGATTTCACGTTGTAACACGTTGAAATAAATGATGAAAGGCTGGTTGTAAGTACATATACCTGCATACATACTGGACTGATAAGGAACACTGCTATAACTATTATTAGTATTAGTATTATAATGATTTGAACAAGTTGGGACAACCCTTCAGTTCACTACTGTACCTATCAATTATCCAGTAGTAGTGATTATGGTTCCTCAATATACATTTAACATATTACAGCGTAGGCTATGTGTTACAGCACTACTTTTGGTGTTTTTTCAGGAATTGCTCTTGAGAAAATGTCATGTAATTGTCCCTTCTAAGTTGATATCAGATTTTAGCCCCTGCTAGGGCAGATGGCACACAGACAGCAGAACTGGGGACAGATATGCAGGGGCAGACTGGCAGAGACAGGGAGTCTCAGGTAAGTTTGTTGCACCCCATATACAGTCAGTGTACAGTACCATTGCCACCTACTGTCCAGTATGTATGCCGGTATATGTACTACAACCAGCAATACCAAGAAAGGCTGGGTGTAAGCACATATACCTGCACACATACTGGACTGATAAGGAACACTGCTTTAACTATTATTAGTAGTAGTATTATAATGATTTGACCAAGTTGGGACAACCCTTCAGTTCACTACTGTACCTATCAATTATCCAGTAGTAGTGATTATGGTTCCTCAATATACATTTAACATGTTACAGCACTACTTTTGGTGTTTTTTCAGGAATTGCTCTTGAGAAAATGTAATGTAATTGTCCCCTCCAAAGTTGATATCAGATTTTAGCCCCTGCTAGGGCAGACTGCACACAGACAGCAGAACTGGGGACAGATATGCAGGGGCAGACTGGCAGAGACAGGGAGTCTCAGGTAAGTTTGTTGCACCCCATATACAGTCAGTGTACAGTACCATTGCCACCTACTGTCCAGTATGTATGCCGGTATATGTACTACAACCAGCAATACCAAGAAAGGCTGGTTGTAGCACATATACCTGCACACATACTGGACTGATAAGGAACACTGCTTTAACTATTATTAGTAGTAGTATTATAATGATTTGACCAAGTTGGGACAACCCTTCAGTTAACTACTGTACCTATCAATTATCCAGTAGTAGTGATTATGGTTCCTCAATATACATTTAACATATTACAGCGTAGGCTATGTGTTACAGCACTACTTTTGGTGTTTTTTCAGGAATTGCTCTTGAGAAAATGTCATGTAATTGTCCCCTTCAAAGTTGATATCAGATTTTAGCCCCTGCTAGGGCAGATGGCACACAGACAGCAGAACTGGGGACAGACTGGTAGAGACAGGGAGTCTCAGGTAAGTTTGTTGCACCCCATATACAGTCAGTGTACAGTACCATTGCCACCTACTGTCCGGTATGTATGCAGGTATATGTACAACAACCAGCAATACCAAGAAAGGCTGGTTGTATGTAGCACATATACCTGCATACATACTGGACTGATAAGGAACACTGCTTTAACTATTATTAGTAGTAGTATTATAATGATTTGAACAAGTTGGGACAACCCTTCAGTTAACTACTGTACCTATCAATTATCCAGTAGTAGTGATTATGGTTCCTCAATATACATTTATTTAACATATTACAGCGTAGGCTACTTTTAGGTTTTTCCTTTCCTTTAACAAAACAATAAAACCATTTAATGTTCATATTTAACAACACTATGGTTGAATGAATCTCTCACCACATCGACTTCTGCACTGCCACCCAGAAAAAGAGGGAACTTGGAACTTACCTCAGTTTAATTTATGATCCTAGGAGGACATCTACGGGCCTTTAAGTACTACACCTATTATATTAGATCAGAAACAGGAGGGATAAACAGGAGATAGGCCTGTGCACCTTACAACTAACCAGTTGAAACGAAACACAATTATATTCAAAACCTAACCCCAACCCTCGTAACCCTAACCCTGGATCAACAGACTCAAAACTAGAAACCTAACCCTAACCAGTTGAAACAAAACACAATTATATTCAAACCCTAACCCCCGTAACCCTAACACCCGTAACCCTAGATCAACAGACTCAAAACTAGAAACCTAACCCTTAACCCTAACCCCTAACCCCCCTAACCCTAAACCTAACCTCTAACCCAAACACTGGAGCAGTTACACCAACTTCGGAGGACACACATCACTGGAAACAACAACAACAAAAAATCTGGACCCGTATCTCCCATTCCCCAAGTGGACGAAAACACGGCAAAAAATCTACCGCATACACAGGATCCCAAATGGACAAAAACGCGATGGTAGCTAGACTTGTATGGCAATTTAGCTAGTTAACTTGCTAGCTAATTTGTCCTGTGATATAAACATTGCGTTATTTTTTTACCTGAATTACACAAATTCCTCTACTCCGACAATTAATCCACACATAAACAGGTCAACTGAATCGTTTCTAGTCATCCCTCCTTCTTCATCTTTGCCATCAACACAAATCAGTTCGTCCTTCAATCAACCACGTGAGTGAGAGTATGTATGCAGGTATATGTACTACAACCAGCAATACCAAGAAAGGCTGGGTGTAAGCACATATACCTGCACACATACTGGACTGATAAGGAGCACTGCTTTTAACTGTTATTAGTAGTAGTATTATAATGATTTGAACAAGTTGGGACAACCCTTCAGTTAACTACTGTACCTATCAATTATCCAGTAGTAGTGATTATGGTTCCTCAATAGACATTTAACATATTACAGCGTAGGCTATGTGTTACAGCACTACTTTTGGTGTTTTTTCAGGAATTGCTCTTGAGAAAATGTCATGTAATTGTCCCTTCTAAGTTGATATCAGATTTTAGCCCCTGCTAGGGCAGATGGCACACAGACAGCAGAACTGGGGACAGATATGCAGGGACAGACTGGCAGAGACAGGGAGTCTCAGGTAAGTTTGTTGCACCCCATATACAGTACCATTGCCACCTATACTGTCCAGTATGTATGCAGGTATATGTACTACAACCAGCAATACCAAGAAAGGCTGGGTGTAAGCACATATACCTGCACACATACTGGACTGATAAGGAGCACTGCTTTTAACTATTATTAGTAGTAGTATTATAATGATTTGAACAAGTTGGGACAACCCTTCAGTTCACTACTGTACCTATCAATTATCCAGTAGTAGTGATTATGGTTCCTCAATATACATTTAACATATTACAGCGTAGGCTATGTGTTACAGCACTACTTTTGGTGTTTTTTCAGGAATTGCTCTTGAGAAAATGTCATGTAATTGTCCCTTCTAAGTTGATATCAGATTTTAGCCCCTGCTAGGGCAGATGGCACACAGACAGCAGAACTGGGGACAGATATGCAGGGACAGGGAGTCTCAGGTAAGTTTGTTGCACCCCATATACAGTCAGTGTACAGTACCATTGCCACCTACTGTCCAGTATGTATGCAGGTATATGTACTACAACCAGCAATACCAAGAAAGGCTGGTTGTAAAAGCACATATACCTGCATACATACTGGACTGATAAGGAACACTGCTTTTAACCATTATTAGTAATTGTATTATAATGATTTGAACAAGTTGGGACAACCCTTCAGTTCACTACTGTACCTATCAATTATCCAGTAGTAGTGATTATGGTTCCTCAATATACATTTAACATATTACAGCGTAGGCTATGTGTTACAGCACTACTTTTGGTGTTTTTTCAGGAATTGCTCTTGAGAAAATGTCATGTAATTGTCCCCTCCAAAGTTGATAACAGATTTTAGCCCCTGCTAGGGCAGATGGCACACAGACAGCAGAACTGGGGACAGATATGCAGGGACAGACTGGCAGAGACAGGGAGTCTCAGGTAAGTTTGTTGCACCCCATATACAGTCAGTGTACAGTACCATTGCCACCTACTGTCCAGTATGTATGCAGGTATATGTACTACAACCAGCAATACCAAGAAAGGCTGGGTGTAAGCACATATACCTGCACACATACTGGACTGATAAGGAGCACTGCTTTTAACTATTATTAGTAGTAGTATTATAATGATTTGAACAAGTTGGGACAACCCTTCAGTTCACTACTGTACCTATCAATTATCCAGTAGTAGTGATTATGGTTCCTCAATAGACATTTAACATATTACAGCGTAGGCTATGTGTTACAGCACTACTTTTGGTGTTTTTTCAGGAATTGCTCTTGAGAAAATGTCATGTAATTGTCCCTTCTAAGTTGATATCAGATTTTAGCCCCTGCTAGGGCAGATGGCACACAGACAGCAGAACTGGGGACAGATATGCAGGGACAGAGAGTCTCAGGTAAGTTTGTTGCACCCCATATACAGTACCATTGCCACCTATACTGTCCAGTATGTATGCAGGTATATGTACTACAACCAGCAATACCAAGAAAGGCTGGGTGTAAGCACATATACCTGCACACATACTGGACTGATAAGGAGCACTGCTTTTAACTATTATTAGTAGTAGTATTATAATGATTTTAACAAGTTGGGACAACCCTTCAGTTCACTACTGTACCTATCAATTATCCAGTAGTAGTGATGATGGTTCCTCAATATACATTTAACATATTACAGCGTAGGCTATGTGTTACAGCACTACTTTTGGTGTTTTTTCAGGAATTGCTCTTGAGAAAATGTCATGTAATTGTCCCCTCCAAAGTTGATAACAGATTTTAGCCCCTGCTAGGGCAGATGGCACACAGACAGCAGAACTGGGGACAGATATGCAGGGACAGACTGGCAGAGACAGGGAGTCTCAGGTAAGTTTGTTGCACCCCATATACAGTCAGTGTACAGTACCATTGCCACCTACTGTCCAGTATGTATGCAGGTATATGTACTACAACCAGCAATACCAAGAAAGGCTGGGTGTAAGCACATATACCTGCACACATACTGGACTGATAAGGAGCACTGCTTTTAACTATTATTAGTAGTAGTATTATAATGATTTGAACAAGTTGGGACAACCCTTCAGTTAACTACTGTACCTATCAATTATCCAGTAGTAGTGATTATGGTTCCTCAATAGACATTTAACATATTACAGCGTAGGCTATGTGTTACAGCACTACTTTTGGTGTTTTTTCAGGAATTGCTCTTGAGAAAATGTCATGTAATTGTCCCTTCTAAGTTGATATCAGATTTTAGCCCCTGCTAGGGCAGATGGCACACAGACAGCAGAACTGGGGACAGATATGCAGGGACAGACTGGCAGAGACAGGGAGTCTCAGGTAAGTTTGTTGCACCCCATATACAGTCAGTGTACAGTACCATTGCCACCTACTGTCCAGTATGTACAGTGCCTTGCGAAAGTATTCGGCCCCCTTGAACTTTGCAACCTTTTGCCACATTTCAGGCTTCAAAAATAAAGATATAAAACTGTATTTTTTTGTGAAGAATCAACAACAAGTGGGACACAATCATGAAGTGGAACGAAATTTATTGGATATTTCAAACTTTTTTAACAAATCAAAAACTGAAAAATTGGGCTTGCAAAATTATTCAGCCCCCTTGTAAGCGCCACCTTTTGCTGCGATTACAGCTGTAAGTCGCTTGGGGTATGTCTCTATCAGTTTTGCACATCGAGAGACTGACATTTTTTCCCATTCCTCCTTGCAAAACAGCTCGAGCTCATTGAGGTTGGATGGAGAGCATTTGTGAACAGCAGTTTTCAGTTCTTTCCACAGATTCTCTATTGGATTCAGGTCTGGACTTTGATTTGGCCATTCTAACACCTGGATATGTTTATTTTTGAACCATTCCATTGTAGATTTTGCTTTATGTTTTGGATCATTGTCTTGTTGGAAGACAAATCTCCGTCCCAGTCTCAGGTCTTTTGCAGACTCCATCAGGTTTTCTTCCAGAATGGTCCTGTATTTGGCTCCATCCATCTTCCCATCAATTTTATCCATCTTCCCTGTCCCTGCTGAAGAAAAGCAGGCCCAAACCATGATGCTGCCACCACCATGTTTGACAGTGGGGATGGTGTGTTCTGTGATGCTTTTACGCCAAACATAACGTTTTGCATTGTTGGCAAAAAGTTCAATTTTGGTTTCATCTGACCAGAGCACCTTCTTCCACATGTTTGGTGTGTCTCCCAGGTGGCTTGTGGCAAACTTTAAACGACACTTTTTATGGATATCTTTAAGAAATGGCTTTCTTCTTGCCACTCTTCCATAAAGGCCAGATTTGTGCAATATACAACTGATTGTTGTCGTATGGACAGAGTCTCCCACCTCAGCTGTAGATCTCTGCAGTTCATCCAGAGTGATCATGGGCCTCTTGGCTGCATCTCTGATCAGTCTTCTCCTTGTATGAGCTGAAAGTTTAGAGGGACGGCCAGGTCTTGGTAGATTTGCAGTGGTCTGATACTCCTTCCATTTCAATATTATCGCTTGCACAGTGCTTCTTGGGATGTTTAAAGCTTGGGAAATCTTTTTGTATCCAAATCCGGCTTTAAACTTCTTCACAACAGTATCTCGGACCTGCCCGGTGTGTTCCTTGTTCTTCATGATGCTCTCTGCGCTTTTAACGGACCTCTGAGACTATCACAGTGCAGGTGCATTTATACGGAGACTTGATTACACACCGGTGGATTGTATTTATCATCTTTAGTCATTTAGGTCAACATTGGATCATTCAGAGATCCTCACTGAACTTCTGGAGAGAGTTTGCTGCACTGAAAGTAAAGGGGCTGAATAAGTTTGCATGCCCAATTTTTCAGTTTTTGATTTGTTAAAAAAGTTTGAAATATCCAATAAATGTCGTTCCACTTCATGATTGTGTCCCACTTGTTGTTGATTCTTCACAAAAAAATACAGTTTTATATCTTTATGTTTGAAGCCTGAAATGTGGCAAAAGGTCGCAAAGTTCAAGGGGGCCGAATACTTTCGCAAGGCACTGTAACTGTTCAAACTAGATGATAGGGACACTGTGGACAATTTTCAGCAAGTTGCAGCAAATAAACTAACAGAAATAACCACTTTTCCATAAACAAGGTCTAAATCATGTTTGATTGCACTCTGGAAGTACATTTTTCACAGAACTGTTCAAACAAGATGATAGGAACACTGTGGACCATTTTCAGCAAGTTGCAGCATTGAACTACAGAAATAACCACTTTTCCATAAACAAGGTCTAAATCATGATTGGTTGCACTCTGAATACAATGTTTTAAACATAACTGTTCAAACTACTGGCAGACGAAAACCAGAGAAGATTTGCCTGATCCTAAACCCTCCATACACCTACCGAAACACAGGACGGAACTCTAAGGGCGGATGCATGACAACCATAGAGAGGGCTCGCCTTCTGGGTTTTTGTCTGCTCAAACCACTTGTAGTTTAAACACTAACCACTTGACAGGGACACATGGCAACCAACTGAGGTCCGGACCTGCACAAGGTACGCAACTCAATGGTTTTGCCTGATCCTACGCCGAGTATACCCATACAGACCAGCTGGATTCGACTAGACAGGTGTTAATTCAGAGTTAGGATCCTGGAAGGGAATAACTCCTAATTACACACATGATTGAAAACATCCAGGGCCAAAAGACTGACGAACACGGAAGTAAATACATAGACAACGTGGAGCTAAAAAAGAAGGATCCGACAGAGAGTAAACTCCTAGGTTGCACTATGCTTTCCACTTCCGTTGACAAGCAGACCTAGACATCATGACCATACCACTCGACATGGACACATGGCAACCAACCGAGGACCGGACCTGTTGACAGACCTACCTAACCCTAACCCTATACCTTAACCATTCTAAAAAACTATACCTAACCCTAAGCTTAACTATTCTATTCTAAAACTATTCTAAAAAACTATACCTTACTCTTACCTCAACCTTAACCATTCTAAAAACCATACCTAACCCTAACCCTACAGACAGACAGTCTTTAAACCCAACCAACGGGTTAATCTACAAGTGGGGCCTACTACTTTGGCCGGCCGCGCCCGGACCCCTCCGGCCCGCGCGTATATGATGTGGAGTGCACACCCCTCCCTTCCCCCCCTTCGGCTTCCACGTGTCAGAGATGGAAGTGGATCAACCGACTCAAAACTAGAACCTAACCCTAAACCCCTAACCCTAAACCCCTATCCCTAACCCCCTATCCCTAAACCCCTATCCCTAACCCCCTAACCCTAAAACCCTCTAACCCTAACCCTAAACCCCTATCCCTAACCCCCTATCCCTAAAACCCTCTAACCCTAAAACCCTCTAACCCTTAACCTCTAACCCCCTAACCCTCTAACCCCCTAACCCTCTAACCCCCCCTTAGGCTTCCACGTGTCAGAGATGGAAGTGGATCAACCGACTCAGAACTAGAAACTAACCCCTACCCCAACACCCTAACCCTACCCCCCCCTAACCCTAACCCCTATCCCTAAACCCCTATCCCTAAACCCCTATCCCTAAACCCCCTAACCCTAAACCCCCTAACCCTAAAACCCCCTAACCCTAAAACCCCCTAACCCTCTAACCCTAACCCCTAACCCTAACCCTAACCAGTTGAAACGAAACACAATTATATTCAAAACCTAACCCTAACCCCCTAACCGTAACCCTAACCCTCGTAACCCTAACCCTGGATCAACAGACTCAAAACTAGAAACCTAACCCTAACCCTAACCCGCAATCCTAACCCTCGAAATCCTAACCCTCGAAACCCTAACCCTCGAAACCCTAACCCTCGAAACCCTAACCCTCGAAACCCTAACCCTCGAAACCCTAACCCTCGAAACCCTAACCCTCGTAACCCTAACCCTCGTAACCCTAACCCTGGATCAACAGACTCAAAACTAGAAACCTAACCCTAACCAGTTGAAACAAAACACAATTATATTCAAAACCTAACCCTCTAACCCAAACCCCCTAACCCTAAGCGCATATGAGTGGAGTACACCCCCTCCCTTCCCCCCTCCGGTTTCCACGTGTCAGAGATGGAAGTGGATCAACCGATTCAAACCTAGAACCCTAACCCCCTAACCCTGACCCCCCTAACCCTAAACCTAACCCCTAACCCAAACACTGGAGCAGTTACACCAACTTCGGAGGACACACATCACTGGAAACAACAAACAAAAAAAAATCCGGACCCGTATCTCCCATTCCCCAAGTGGACGAAAACACGGCAAAAAAATCTAACGCATACACAGGATCCCAAATGGACAAAAACGCGATGGTAGCTAGACTTGTATGGCAATTTAGCTAGTTAACTTGCTAGCTAATTTGTCCTGTGATATAAACATTGCGTTATTTTTTTACCTGAATTACACAAATTCCTCTACTCCGACAATTAATCCACACATAAACCGGTCAACTGAATCGTTTCTAGTCATCCCTCCTTCTTCATCTTTGAATTTATATGGTTATTGCCATCAACACAAATCAGTTCGTGCTTCAATCAACCACGTGAGTGAGGAGATATCACGTGCATAGGCAGAAATCCCAGGGGGGACACGACCCCCCTATCCTGGGAAAAATATGATTTCCCCCCCAATATATCACTGTAAACATATCTATGTAATTTCAATAATATGAATGAACGCAATGAAAGCACTTAAGCTGATTATAGACACTAATAGCGCGTTTTTAAGTTTCAAAAGATAGCGACCCCTTTGCCTCAATGGTTTGATCCACTGTAGGTCATTAGTTTAGCTAACTAATGAAACTAATTGACTTGAGGTTAACGTTGGAAGCGTTCACACACACACTTGCTGAATTTGCAGAGCTGGCGCGCAAACTAAAGCAAACATTAACTATCAAGCTAGCTAGCTAACTAGTACCTATTCAATTTATGTGGAGTTGTCAAAAATTGAACTTTTGCTATCGTCTGTTAACAAGGTTGGTTATGTTTCCACCTGCCTCTAAAGAAATGTGTATTTAATGTTCAAGCATTCTTATTGGTTGGATCTCATCATTCAAGCATTCTTATTGGTTGATTTCATCTGGGTGCTTGTGTCACCGACTAACACCATGGTGTAGCTCCAGTTCTCCTCAGTCCGAGAAAACACATAGAGAAGGGTATGTGTTGCAGATTACTCCTTTGTAGAAGTCCATAACATGAAATAGATTAAACATCCCAAGGTTAATGCTGTAGATATTGTTATAAGGGAGTGTGAGACTATTGAAACATGTAACTTTCAGAGTTTTATTGTTGTTATTAATATAGTTTACAGAGTGCTAAAAGTGCTGCTGTTGCTAGCTAGCAAGCCTTTCTGGATGTAGACGATTAGCTTTGCTGGCCACCTGTGCTGGCGTTGCATTATGGGAGATGTAGTTTGGTCCTCTACGGTTTGAATGGAATAGAGGCGATTTCACGTTGTAACACGTTGAAATAAATGATGAAAGGCTGGTTGTAAGTACATATACCTGCATACATACTGGACTGATAAGGAACACTGCTTTAACTATTATTAGTAGTAGTATTATAATGATTTGAACAAGTTGGGACAACCCTTCAGTTAACTACTGTACCTATCAATTATCCAGTAGTAGTGATTATGGTTCCTCAATATACATTTAACATATTACAGCGTAGGCTATGTGTTACAGCACTACTTTTGGTGTTTTTTCAGGAATTGCTCTTGAGAAAATGTCATGTAATTGTCCCCTTCAAAGTTGATATCAGATTTTAGCCCCTGCTAGGGCAGATGGCACACAGACAGCAGAACTGGGGACAGACTGGTAGAGACAGGGAGTCTCAGGTAAGTTTGTTGCACCCCATATACAGTCAGTGTACAGTACCATTGCCACCTACTGTCCGGTATGTATGCAGGTATATGTACAACAACCAGCAATACCAAGAAAGGCTGGTTGTATGTAGCACATATACCTGCATACATACTGGACTGATAAGGAACACTGCTTTAACTATTATTAGTAGTAGTATTATAATGATTTGAACAAGTTGGGACAACCCTTCAGTTAACTACTGTACCTATCAATTATCCAGTAGTAGTGATTATGGTTCCTCAATATACATTTAACATATTACAGCGTAGGCTATGTGTTACAGCACTACTTTTGGTGTTTTTTCAGGAATTGCTCTTGAGAAAATGACATGTAATTGTCCCTTCTAAGTTGATATCAGATTTTAGCCCCTGCTAGGGCAGATGGCACACAGACAGCAGAACTGGGGACAGATATGCAGGGACAGACTGGCAGAGACAGGGAGTCCCAGGTAAGTTTGTTGCACCCCAGATACAGTCAGTGTACAGTACCATTGCCACATACTGTCCAGTATGTATGCAGGTATATGTACTACAACCAGCAATACCAAGAAAGGCTGGTTGTAAAAGCACATATACCTGCATACATACTGGACTGATAAGGAACACTGCTTTTAACCATTATTAGTATTAGTATTATAATGATTTGAACAAGTTGGGACAACCCTTCAGTTAACTACTGTACCTATCAATTATCCAGTAGTAGTGATTATGGTTCCTCAATATACATTTAACATATTACAGCGTAGGCTATGTGTTACAGCACTACTTTTGGTGTTTTTTCAGGAATTGCTCTTGAGAAAATGTCATGTAATTGTCCCCTCCCAAAGTTGATAACAGATTTTAGCCCCTGCTAGGGCAGATGGCACACAGACAGCAGAACTGGGGACAGATATGCAGGGACAGACTGGCAGAGACAGGGAGTCCCAGGTAAGTTTGTTGCACCCCAGATACAGTCAGTGTACAGTACCATTGCCACATACTGTCCAGTATGTATGCAGGTATATGTACTACAACCAGCAATACCAAGAAAGGCTGGTTGTAAAAGCACATATACCTGCATACATACTGGACTGATAAGGAACACTGCTTTTAACCATTATTAGTATTAGTATTATAATGATTTGAACAAGTTGGGACAACCCTTCAGTTAACTACTGTACCTATCAATTATCCAGTAGTAGTGATTATGGTTCCTCAATATACATTTAACATATTACAGCGTAGGCTATGTGTTACAGCACTACTTTTGGTGTTTTTTCAGGAATTGCTCTTGAGAAAATGTCATGTAATTGTCCCCTTCAAAGTTGATATCAGATTTTAGCCCCTGCTAGGGCAGATGGCACACAGACAGCAGAACTGGGGACAGATATGCAGGGACAGACTGGCAGAGACAGGGAGTCTCAGGTAAGTTTGTTGCACCCCATATACAGTCAGTGTACAGTACCATTGCCACCTACTGTCCAGTATGTACAGTGCCTTGCGAAAGTATTCGGCCCCCTTGAACTTTGCAACCTTTTGCCACATTTCAGGCTTCAAAAATAAAGATATAAAACTGTATTTTTTCGTGAAGAATCAACAACAAGTGGGACACAATCATGAAGTGGAACGACATTTATTGGATATTTCAAACTTTTTTAACAAATCAAAAACTGAAAAATTGGGCTTGCAAAATTATTCAGCCCCCTTGTAAGCGCCACCTTTTGCTGCGATTACAGCTGTAAGTCGCTTGGGGTATGTCTCTATCAGTTTTGCACATCGAGAGACTGACATTTTTTCCCATTCCTCCTTGCAAAACAGCTCGAGCTCATTGAGGTTGGATGGAGAGCATTTGTGAACAGCAGTTTTCAGTTCTTTCCACAGATTCTCTATTGGATTCAGGTCTGGACTTTGATTTGGCCATTCTAACACCTGTATATGTTTATTTTTGAACCATTCCATTGTAGATTTTGCTTTATGTTTTGGATCATTGTCTTGTTGGAAGACAAATCTCCGTCCCAGTCTCAGGTCTTTTGCAGACTCCATCAGGTTTTCTTCCAGAATGGTCCTGTATTTGGCTCCATCCATCTTCCCATCAATTTTATCCATCTTCCCTGTCCCTGCTGAAGAAAAGCAGGCCCAAACCATGATGCTGCCACCACCATGTTTGACAGTGGGGATGGTGTGTTCTGTGTTGCTTTTACGCCAAACATAACGTTTTGCATTGTTGGCAAAAAGTTCAATTTTGGTTTCATCTGACCAGAGCACCTTCTTCCACATGTTTGGTGTGTCTCCCAGGTGGCTTGTGGCAAACTTTAAACGACACTTTTTATGGATATCTTTAAGAAATGGCTTTCTTCTTGCCACTCTTCCATAAAGGCCAGATTTGTGCAATATACAACTGATTGTTGTCGTATGGACAGAGTCTCCCACCTCAGCTGTAGATCTCTGCAGTTCATCCAGAGTGATCATGGGCCTCTTGGCTGCATCTCTGATCAGTCTTCTCCTTGTATGAGCTGAAAGTTTAGAGGGACGGCCAGGTCTTGGTAGATTTGCAGTGGTCTGATACTCCTTCCATTTCAATATTATCGCTTGCACAGTGCTTCTTGGGATGTTTAAAGCTTGGGAAATCTTTTTGTATCCAAATCCGGCTTTAAACTTCTTCACAACAGTATCTCGGACCTGCCCGGTGTGTTCCTTGTTCTTCATGATGCTCTCTGCGCTTTTAACGGACCTCTGAGACTATCACAGTGCAGGTGCATTTATACGGAGACTTGATTACACACCGGTGGATTGTATTTATCATCTTTAGTCATTTAGGTCAACATTGGATCATTCAGAGATCCTCACTGAACTTCTGGAGAGAGTTTGCTGCACTGAAAGTAAAGGGGCTGAATAAGTTTGCATGCCCAATTTTTCAGTTTTTGATTTGTTAAAAAAGTTTGAAATATCCAATAAATGTCGTTCCACTTCATGATTGTGTCCCACTTGTTGTTGATTCTTCACAAAAAAATACAGTTTTATATCTTTATGTTTGAAGCCTGAAATGTGGCAAAAGGTCGCAAAGTTCAAGGGGGCCGAATACTTTCGCAAGGCACTGTAACTGTTCAAACTAGATGATAGGGACACTGTGGACAATTTTCAGCAAGTTGCAGCAAATAAACTAACAGAAATAACCACTTTTCCATAAACAAGGTCTAAATCATGTTTGATTGCACTCTGGAAGTACATTTTTCACAGAACTGTTCAAACAAGATGATAGGAACACTGTGGACCATTTTCAGCAAGTTGCAGCATTGAACTACAGAAATAACCACTTTTCCATAAACAAGGTCTAAATCATGATTGGTTGCACTCTGAATACAATGTTTTAAACATAACTGTTCAAACTACTGGCAGACGAAAACCAGAGAAGATTTGCCTGATCCTAAACCCTCCATACACCTACCGAAACACAGGACGGAACTCTAAGGGCGGATGCATGACAACCATAGAGAGGGCTCGCCTTCTGGGTTTTTGTCTGCTCAAACCACTTGTAGTTTAAACACTAACCACTTGACAGGGACACATGGCAACCAACTGAGGTCCGGACCTGCACAAGGTACGCAACTCAATGGTTTTGCCTGATCCTACGCCGAGTATACCCATACAGACCAGCTGGATTCGACTAGACAGGTGTTAATTCAGAGTTAGGATCCTGGAAGGGAATAACTCCTAATTACACACATGATTGAAAACATCCAGGGCCAAAAGACTGACGAACACGGAAGTAAATACATAGACAACGTGGAGCTAAAAAAGAAGGATCCGACAGAGAGTAAACTCCTAGGTTGCACTATGCTTTCCACTTCCGTTGACAAGCAGACCTAGACATCATGACCATACCACTCGACATGGACACATGGCAACCAACCGAGGACCGGACCTGTTGACAGACCTACCTAACCCTAACCCTATACCTTAACCATTCTAAAAAACTATACCTAACCCTAAGCTTAACTATTCTATTCTAAAACTATTCTAAAAAACTATACCTTACTCTTACCTCAACCTTAACCATTCTAAAAACCATACCTAACCCTAACCCTACAGACAGACAGTCTTTAAACCCAACCAACGGGTTAATCTACAAGTGGGGCCTACTACTTTGGCCGGCCGCGCCCGGACCCCTCCGGCCCGCGCGTATATGATGTGGAGTGCACACCCCTCCCTTCCCCCCCTTCGGCTTCCACGTGTCAGAGATGGAAGTGGATCAACCGACTCAAAACTAGAACCTAACCCTAAACCCCTAACCCTAAACCCCTATCCCTAACCCCCTATCCCTAAACCCCTATCCCTAACCCCCTATCCCTAACCCTCTAACCCTAAAACCCTCTAACCCTAACCCTAAACCCCTATCCCTAACCCCCTATCCCTAAAACCCTCTAACCCTAAAACCCTCTAACCCTTAACCTCTAACCCCCTAACCCTCTAACCCCCCCTTAGGCTTCCACGTGTCAGAGATGGAAGTGGATCAACCGACTCAGAACTAGAAACTAACCCCTACCCCAACACCCTAACCCTACCCCCCCTAACCCTAACCCCTATCCCTCAACCCCTATCCCTAAACCCCTATCCCTAAACCCCCTAACCCTAAAACCCCCTAACCCTAAAACCCCCTAACCCTCTAACCCTAACCCCTAACCCTAACCAGTTGAAACGAAACACAATTATATTCAAAACCTAACCCTAACCCCCTAACCGTAACCCTAACCCTCGTAACCCTAACCCTGGATCAACAGACTCAAAACTAGAAACCTAACCCTAACCAGTTGAAACAAAACACAATTATATTCAAAACCTAACCCTCTAACCCAAACCCCCTAACCCTAAGCGCATATGAGTGGAGTACACCCCCTCCCTTCCCCCCTCCGGTTTCCACGTGTCAGAGATGGAAGTGGATCAACCGATTCAAACCTAGAACCCTAACCCCCCTAACCCTAAACCTAACCCCTAACCCAAACACTGGAGCAGTTACACCAACTTCGGAGGACACACATCACTGGAAACAAAAAAAAAAAAAATCCGGACCCGTATCTCCCATTCCCCAAGTGGACGAAAACACGGCAAAAAAATCTACCGCATACACAGGATCCCAAATGGACAAAAACGCGATGGTAGCTAGACTTGTATGGCAATTTAGCTAGTTAACTTGCTAGCTAATTTGTCCTGTGATATAAACATTGCGTTATTTTTTTACCTGAATTACACAAATTCCTCTACTCCGACAATTAATCCACACATAAACCGGTCAACTGAATCGTTTCTAGTCATCCCTCCTTCTTCATCTTTGAATTTATATGGTTATTGCCATCAACACAAATCAGTTCGTGCTTCAATCAACCACGTGAGTGAGGAGATATCACGTGCATAGGCAGAAATCCCAGGGGGGACACGACCCCCCTATCCTGGGAAAAATATGATTTCCCCCCCAATATATCACTGTAAACATATCTATGTAATTTCAATAATATGAATGAACGCAATGAAAGCACTTAAGCTGATTATAGACACTAATAGCGCGTTTTTAAGTTTCAAAAGATAGCGACCCCTTTGCCTCACAATGGTTTGATCCACTGTAGGTCATTAGTTTAGCTAACTAATGAAACTAATTGACTTGAGGTTAACGTTGGAAGCGTTCACACACACACTTGCTGAATTTGCAGAGCTGGCGCGCAAACTAAAGCAAACATTAACTATCAAGCTAGCTAGCTAACTAGTACCTATTCAATTTATGTGGAGTTGTCAAAAATTGAACTTTTGCTATCGTCTGTTAACAAGGTTGGTTATGTTTCCACCTGCCTCTAAAGAAATGTGTATTTAATGTTCAAGCATTCTTATTGGTTGGATCTCATCATTCAAGCATTCTTATTGGTTGATTTCATCTGGGTGCTTGTGTCACCGACTAACACCATGGTGTAGCTCCAGTTCTCCTCAGTCCGAGAAAACACATAGAGAAGGGTATGTGTTGCAGATTACTCCTTTGTAGAAGTCCATAACATGAAATAGATTAAACATCCCAAGGTTAATGCTGTAGATATTGTTATAAGGGAGTGTGAGACTATTGAAACATGTAACTTTCAGAGTTTTATTGTTGTTATTAATATAGTTTACAGAGTGCTAAAAGTGCTGCTGTTGCTAGCTAGCAAGCCTTTCTGGATGTAGACGATTAGCTTTGCTGGCCACCTGTGCTGGCGTTGCATTATGGGAGATGTAGTTTGGTCCTCTACGGTTTGAATGGAATAGAGGCGATTTCACGTTGTAACACGTTGAAATAAATGATGAAAGGCTGGTTGTAAGTACATATACCTGCATACATACTGGACTGATAAGGAACACTGCTTTAACTATTATTAGTAGTAGTATTATAATGATTTGAACAAGTTGGGACAACCCTTCAGTTAACTACTGTACCTATCAATTATCCAGTAGTAGTGATTATGGTTCCTCAATATACATTTAACATATTACAGCGTAGGCTATGTGTTACAGCACTACTTTTGGTGTTTTTTCAGGAATTGCTCTTGAGAAAATGTCATGTAATTGTCCCCTTCAAAGTTGATATCAGATTTTAGCCCCTGCTAGGGCAGATGGCACACAGACAGCAGAACTGGGGACAGATATGCAGGGACAGACTGGCAGAGACAGGGAGTCTCAGGTAAGTTTGTTGCACCCCATATACAGTCAGTGTACAGTACCATTGCCACCTACTGTCCAGTATGTACAGTGCCTTGCGAAAGTATTCGGCCCCCTTGAACTTTGCAACCTTTTGCCACATTTCAGGCTTCAAAAATAAAGATATAAAACTGTATTTTTTTGTGAAGAATCAACAACAAGTGGGACACAATCATGAAGTGGAACGACATTTATTGGATATTTCAAACTTTTTTAACAAATCAAAAACTGAAAAATTGGGCTTGCAAAATTATTCAGCCCCCTTGTAAGCGCCACCTTTTGCTGCGATTACAGCTGTAAGTCGCTTGGGGTATGTCTCTATCAGTTTTGCACATCGAGAGACTGACATTTTTTCCCATTCCTCCTTGCAAAACAGCTCGAGCTCATTGAGGTTGGATGGAGAGCATTTGTGAACAGCAGTTTTCAGTTCTTTCCACAGATTCTCTATTGGATTCAGGTCTGGACTTTGATTTGGCCATTCTAACACCTGGATATGTTTATTTTTGAACCATTCCATTGTAGATTTTGCTTTATGTTTTGGATCATTGTCTTGTTGGAAGACAAATCTCCGTCCCAGTCTCAGGTCTTTTGCAGACTCCATCAGGTTTTCTTCCAGAATGGTCCTGTATTTGGCTCCATCCATCTTCCCATCAATTTTATCCATCTTCCCTGTCCCTGCTGAAGAAAAGCAGGCCCAAACCATGATGCTGCCACCACCATGTTTGACAGTGGGGATGGTGTGTTCTGTGTTGCTTTTACGCCAAACATAACGTTTTGCATTGTTGGCAAAAAGTTCAATTTTGGTTTCATCTGACCAGAGCACCTTCTTCCACATGTTTGGTGTGTCTCCCAGGTGGCTCGTGGCAAACTTTAAACGACACTTTTTATGGATATCTTTAAGAAATGGCTTTCTTCTTGCCACTCTTCCATAAAGGCCAGATTTGTGCAATATACAACTGATTGTTGTCGTATGGACAGAGTCTCCCACCTCAGCTGTAGATCTCTGCAGTTCATCCAGAGTGATCATGGGCCTCTTGGCTGCATCTCTGATCAGTCTTCTCCTTGTATGAGCTGAAAGTTTAGAGGGACGGCCAGGTCTTGGTAGATTTGCAGTGGTCTGATACTCCTTCCATTTCAATATTATCGCTTGCACAGTGCTTCTTGGGATGTTTAAAGCTTGGGAAATCTTTTTGTATCCAAATCCGGCTTTAAACTTCTTCACAACAGTATCTCGGACCTGCCCGGTGTGTTCCTTGTTCTTCATGATGCTCTCTGCGCTTTTAACGGACCTCTGAGACTATCACAGTGCAGGTGCATTTATACGGAGACTTGATTACACACCGGTGGATTGTATTTATCATCTTTAGTCATTTAGGTCAACATTGGATCATTCAGAGATCCTCACTGAACTTCTGGAGAGAGTTTGCTGCACTGAAAGTAAAGGGGCTGAATAAGTTTGCATGCCCAATTTTTCAGTTTTTGATTTGTTAAAAAAGTTTGAAATATCCAATAAATGTCGTTCCACTTCATGATTGTGTCCCACTTGTTGTTGATTCTTCACAAAAAAATACAGTTTTATATCTTTATGTTTGAAGCCTGAAATGTGGCAAAAGGTCGCAAAGTTCAAGGGGGCCGAATACTTTCGCAAGGCACTGTAACTGTTCAAACTAGATGATAGGGACACTGTGGACAATTTTCAGCAAGTTGCAGCAAATAAACTAACAGAAATAACCACTTTTCCAGAAACAAGGTCTAAATCATGTTTGATTGCACTCTGGAAGTACATTTTTCACAGAACTGTTCAAACAAGATGATAGGAACACTGTGGACAATTTTCAGCAAGTTGCAGCATTGAACTACAGAAATAACCACTTTTCCATAAACAAGGTCTAAATCATGATTGGTTGCACTCTGAATACAATGTTTTAAACATAACTGTTCAAACTACTGGCAGACGAAAACCAGAGAAGATTTGCCTGATCCTAAACCCTCCATACACCTACCGAAACACAGGACGGAACTCTAAGGGCGGATGCATGACAACCATAGAGAGGGCTCGCCTTCTGGGTTTTTGTCTGCTCAAACCACTTGTAGTTTAAACACTAACCACTTGACAGGGACACATGGCAACCAACTGAGGTCCGGACCTGCACAAGGTACGCAACTCAATGGTTTTGCCTGATCCTACGCCGAGTATACCCATACAGACCAGCTGGATTCGACTAGACAGGTGTTAATTCAGAGTTAGGATCCTGGAAGGGAATAACTCCTAATTACACACATGATTGAAAACATCCAGGGCCAAAAGACTGACGAACACGGAAGTAAATACATAGACAACGTGGAGCTAAAAAAGAAGGATCCGACAGAGAGTAAACTCCTAGGTTGCACTATGCTTTCCACTTCCGTTGACAAGCAGACCTAGACATCATGACCATACCACTCGACATGGACACATGGCAACCAACCGAGGACCGGACCTGTTGACAGACCTACCTAACCCTAACCCTATACCTTAACCATTCTAAAAAACTATACCTAACCCTAAGCTTAACTATTCTATTCTAAAACTATTCTAAAAAACTATACCTTACTCTTACCTCAACCTTAACCATTCTAAAAACCATACCTAACCCTAACCCTACAGACAGACAGTCTTTAAACCCAACCAACGGGTTAATCTACAAGTGGGGCCTACTACTTTGGCCGGCCGCGCCCGGACCCCTCCGGCCCGCGCGTATATGATGTGGAGTGCACACCCCTCCCTTCCCCCCCTTCGGCTTCCACGTGTCAGAGATGGAAGTGGATCAACCGACTCAAAACTAGAACCTAACCCTAAACCCCTAACCCTAAACCCCTATCCCTAACCCCCTATCCCTAAACCCCTATCCCTAACCCCCTATCCCTAACCCTCTAACCCTAAAACCCTCTAACCCTAACCCTAAACCCCTATCCCTAACCCCCTATCCCTAAAACCCTCTAACCCTAAAACCCTCTAACCCTTAACCTCTAACCCCCTAACCCTCTAACCCCCCCTTAGGCTTCCACGTGTCAGAGATGGAAGTGGATCAACCGACTCAGAACTAGAAACTAACCCCTACCCCAACACCCTAACCCTACCCCTCCCTAACCCTAACCCCTATCCCTAAACCCCTATCCCTAAACCCCTATCCCTAAACCCCCTAACCCTAAAACCCCCTAACCCTAAAACACCCTAACCCTCTAACCCTAACCCCTAACCCTAACCAGTTGAAACGAAACACAATTATATTCAAAACCTAACCCTAACCCCCTAACCGTAACCCTAACCCTCGTAACCCTAACCCTGGATCAACAGACTCAAAACTAGAAACCTAACCCTAACCCTCGAAACCCTAACCCGCAATCCTAACCCTCGAAATCCTAACCCTCAAAACCCTAACCCGCAATCCTAACCCTCGAAATCCTAACCCTCGAAACCCTAACCCTCGAAACCCTAACCCTCGAAACCCTAACCCTCGAAACCCTAACCCTCGAAACCCTAACCCTCGAAACCCTAACCCTGGATCAACAGACTCAAAACTAGAAACCTAACCCTAACCAGTTGAAACAAAACACAATTATATTCAAAACCTAACCCTCTAACCCAAACCCCCTAACCCTAAGCGCATATGAGTGGAGTACACCCCCTCCCTTCCCCCCTCCGGTTTCCACGTGTCAGAGATGGAAGTGGATCAACCGATTCAAACCTAGAACCCTAACCCCCTAACCCTGACCCCCCTAACCCTAAACCTAAACCCTAACCCAAACACTGGAGCAGTTACACCAACTTCGGAGGACACACATCACTGGAAACAACAAACAAAAAAAAATCCGGACCCGTATCTCCCATTCCCCAAGTGGACGAAAACACGGCAAAAAAATCTACCGCATACACAGGATCCCAAATGGACAAAAACGCGATGGTAGCTAGACTTGTATGGCAATTTAGCTAGTTAACTTGCTAGCTAATTTGTCCTGTGATATAAACATTGCGTTATTTTTTTACCTGAATTACACAAATTCCTCTACTCCGACAATTAATCCACACATAAACCGGTCAACTGAATCGTTTCTAGTCATCCCTCCTTCTTCATCTTTGAATTTATATGGTTATTGCCATCAACACAAATCAGTTCGTGCTTCAATCAACCACGTGAGTGAGGAGATATCACGTGCATAGGCAGAAATCCCAGGGGGGACACGACCCCCCTATCCTGGGAAAAATATGATTTCCCCCCCAATATATCACTGTAAACATATCTATGTAATTTCAATAATATGAATGAACGCAATGAAAGCACTTAAGCTGATTATAGACACTAATAGCGCGTTTTTAAGTTTCAAAAGATAGCGACCCCTTTGCCTCACAATGGTTTGATCCACTGTAGGTCATTAGTTTAGCTAACTAATGAAACTAATTGACTTGAGGTTAACGTTGGAAGCGTTCACACACACACTTGCTGAATTTGCGGAGCTGGCGCGCAAACTAAAGCAAACATTAACTATCAAGCTAGCTAGCTAACTAGTACCTATTCAATTTATGTGGAGTTGTCAAAAATTGAACTTTTGCTATCGTCTGTTAACAAGGTTGGTTATGTTTCCACCTGCCTCTAAAGAAATGTGTATTTAATGTTCAAGCATTCTTATTGGTTGGATCTCATCATTCAAGCATTCTTATTGGTTGATTTCATCTGGGTGCTTGTGTCACCGACTAACACCATGGTGTAGCTCCAGTTCTCCTCAGTCCGAGAAAACACAGAGAAGGGTATGTGTTGCAGATTACTCCTTTGTAGAAGTCCATAACATGAAATAGATTAAACATCCCAAGGTTAATGCTGTAGACATTGTTATAAGGGAGTGTGAGACTATTGAAACATGTAACTTTCAGAGTTTTATTGTTGTTATTAATATAGTTTACAGAGTGCTAAAAGTGCTGCTGTTGCTAGCTAGCAAGCCTTTCTGGATGTAGACGATTAGCTTTGCTGGCCACCTGTGCTGGCGTTGCATTATGGGAGATGTAGTTTGGTCCTCTACGGTTTGAATGGAATAGAGGCGATTTCACGTTGTAACACGTTGAAATAAATGATGAAAGGCTGGTTGTAAGTACATATACCTGCATACATACTGGACTGATAAGGAACACTGCTTTAACTATTATTAGTAGTAGTATTATAATGATTTGAACAAGTTGGGACAACCCTTCAGTTAACTACTGTACCTATCAATTATCCAGTAGTAGTGATTATGGTTCCTCAATATACATTTAACATATTACAGCGTAGGCTATGTGTTACAGCACTACTTTTGGTGTTTTTTCAGGAATTGCTCTTGAGAAAATGTCATGTAATTGTCCCCTTCAAAGTTGATATCAGATTTTAGCCCCTGCTAGGGCAGATGGCACACAGACAGCAGAACTGGGGACAGACTGGTAGAGACAGGGAGTCTCAGGTAAGTTTGTTGCACCCCATATACAGTCAGTGTACAGTACCATTGCCACCTACTGTCCGGTATGTATGCAGGTATATGTACAACAACCAGCAATACCAAGAAAGGCTGGTTGTATGTAGCACATATACCTGCATACATACTGGACTGATAAGGAACACTGCTTTAACTATTATTAGTAGTAGTATTATAATGATTTGAACAAGTTGGGACAACCCTTCAGTTAACTACTGTACCTATCAATTATCCAGTAGTAGTGATTATGGTTCCTCAATATACATTTAACATATTACAGCACTACTTTTGGTGTTTTTTCAGGAATTGCTCTTGAGAAAATGTCATGTAATTGTCCCCTTCAAAGTTGATATCAGATTTTAGCCCCTGCTAGGGCAGATGGCACACAGACAGCAGAACTGGGGACAGATATGCAGGGACAGACTGGCAGAGACAGGGAGTCTCAGGTAAGTTTGTTGCACCCCATATACCGTTAGTTTACAGTACCATTGCCACCTACTGTCCAGTATGTATGCAGGTATATGTACTACAACCAGCAATACCAAGAAAGGCTGGTTGTAAGCACATATACCTGCACACATACTGGACTGAAAAGGAACACTGCTTTAACTATTATTAGTAGTAGTATTATAATGATTTGAACAAGTTGGGACAACCCTTCAGTTAACTACTGTACCTATCAATTATCCAGTAGTAGTGATTATGGTTCCTCAATATACATTTAACATATTACAGCGTAGGCTATGTGTTACAGCACTACTTTTGGTGTTTTTTCAGGAATTGCTCTTGAGAAAATGTCATGTAATTGTCCCCTCCAAAGTTGATATCCGATTTTAGCCCCTGCTAGGGCAGATGGCACACAGACAGCAGAACTGGGGACAGATATGCAGGGACAGACTGGCAGAGACAGGGAGTCTCAGGTAAGTTTGTTGCACCCCATATACAGTCAGTGTACTTTTGGTGTTTTTTCAGGAATTGCTCTTGAGAAAATGTCATGTAATTGTCCCTTCTAAGTTGATATCAGATTTTAGCCCCTGCTAGGGCAGATGGCACACAGACAGCAGAACTGGGGACAGATATGCAGGGACAGACTGGCAGAGACAGGGAGTCTCAGGTAAGTTTGTTGCACCCCATATACAGTCAGTGTACAGTACCATTGCCACCTACTGTCCAGTATGTACAGTGCCTTGCGAAAGTATTCGGCCCCCTTGAACTTTGCAACCTTTTGCCACATTTCAGGCTTCAAAAATAAAGATATAAAACTGTATTTTTTTGTGAAGAATCAACAACAAGTGGGACACAATCATGAAGTGGAACGACATTTATTGGATATTTCAAACTTTTTTAACAAATCAAAAACTGAAAAATTGGGCTTGCAAAATTATTCAGCCCCCTTGTAAGCGCCACCTTTTGCTGCGATTACAGCTGTAAGTCGCTTGGGGTATGTCTCTATCAGTTTTGCACATCGAGAGACTGACATTTTTTCCCATTCCTCCTTGCAAAACAGCTCGAGCTCATTGAGGTTGGATGGAGAGCATTTGTGAACAGCAGTTTTCAGTTCTTTCCACAGATTCTCTATTGGATTCAGGTCTGGACTTTGATTTGGCCATTCTAACACCTGGATATGTTTATTTTTGAACCATTCCATTGTAGATTTTGCTTTATGTTTTGGATCATTGTCTTGTTGGAAGACAAATCTCCGTCCCAGTCTCAGGTCTTTTGCAGACTCCATCAGGTTTTCTTCCAGAATGGTCCTGTATTTGGCTCCATCCATCTTCCCATCAATTTTATCCATCTTCCCTGTCCCTGCTGAAGAAAAGCAGGCCCAAACCATGATGCTGCCACCACCATGTTTGACAGTGGGGATGGTGTGTTCTGTGTTGCTTTTACGCCAAACATAACGTTTTGCATTGTTGGCAAAAAGTTCAATTTTGGTTTCATCTGACCAGAGCACCTTCTTCCACATGTTTGGTGTGTCTCCCAGGTGGCTTGTGGCAAACTTTAAACGACACTTTTTATGGATATCTTTAAGAAATGGCTTTCTTCTTGCCACTCTTCCATAAAGGCCAGATTTGTGCAATATACAACTGATTGTTGTCATATGGACAGAGTCTCCCACCTCAGCTGTAGATCTCTGCAGTTCATCCAGAGTGATCATGGGCCTCTTGGCTGCATCTCTGATCAGTCTTCTCCTTGTATGAGCTGAAAGTTTAGAGGGACGGCCAGGTCTTGGTAGATTTGCAGTGGTCTGATACTCCTTCCATTTCAATATTATCGCTTGCACAGTGCTTCTTGGGATGTTTAAAGCTTGGGAAATCTTTTTGTATCCAAATCCGGCTTTAAACTTCTTCACAACAGTATCTCGGACCTGCCCGGTGTGTTCCTTGTTCTTCATGATGCTCTCTGCGCTTTTAACGGACCTCTGAGACTATCACAGTGCAGGTGCATTTATACGGAGACTTGATTACACACCGGTGGATTGTATTTATCATCTTTAGTCATTTAGGTCAACATTGGATCATTCAGAGATCCTCACTGAACTTCTGGAGAGAGTTTGCTGCACTGAAAGTAAAGGGGCTGAATAAGTTTGCATGCCCAATTTTTCAGTTTTTGATTTGTTAAAAAAGTTTGAAATATCCAATAAATGTCGTTCCACTTCATGATTGTGTCCCACTTGTTGTTGATTCTTCACAAAAAAATACAGTTTTATATCTTTATGTTTGAAGCCTGAAATGTGGCAAAAGGTCGCAAAGTTCAAGGGGGCCGAATACTTTCGCAAGGCACTGTAACTGTTCAAACTAGATGATAGGGACACTGTGGACAATTTTCAGCAAGTTGCAGCAAATAAACTAACAGAAATAACCACTTTTCCATAAACAAGGTCTAAATCATGTTTGATTGCACTCTGGAAGTACATTTTTCACAGAACTGTTCAAACAAGATGATAGGAACACTGTGGACCATTTTCAGCAAGTTGCAGCATTGAACTACAGAAATAACCACTTTTCCATAAACAAGGTCTAAATCATGATTGGTTGCACTCTGAATACAATGTTTTAAACATAACTGTTCAAACTACTGGCAGACGAAAACCAGAGAAGATTTGCCTGATCCTAAACCCTCCATACACCTACCGAAACACAGGACGGAACTCTAAGGGCGGATGCATGACAACCATAGAGAGGGCTCGCCTTCTGGGTTTTTGTCTGCTCAAACCACTTGTAGTTTAAACACTAACCACTTGACAGGGACACATGGCAACCAACTGAGGTCCGGACCTGCACAAGGTACGCAACTCAATGGTTTTGCCTGATCCTACGCCGAGTATACCCATACAGACCAGCTGGATTCGACTAGACAGGTGTTAATTCAGAGTTAGGATCCTGGAAGGGAATAACTCCTAATTACACACATGATTGAAAACATCCAGGGCCAAAAGACTGACGAACACGGAAGTAAATACATAGACAACGTGGAGCTAAAAAAGAAGGATCCGACAGAGAGTAAACTCCTAGGTTGCACTATGCTTTCCACTTCCGTTGACAAGCAGACCTAGACATCATGACCATACCACTCGACATGGACACATGGCAACCAACCGAGGACCGGACCTGTTGACAGACCTACCTAACCCTAACCCTATACCTTAACCATTCTAAAAAACTATACCTAACCCTAAGCTTAACTATTCTATTCTAAAACTATTCTAAAAAACTATACCTTACTCTTACCTCAACCTTAACCATTCTAAAAACCATACCTAACCCTAACCCTACAGACAGACAGTCTTTAAACCCAACCAACGGGTTAATCTACAAGTGGGGCCTACTACTTTGGCCGGCCGCGCCCGGACCCCTCCGGCCCGCGCGTATATGATGTGGAGTGCACACCCCTCCCTTCCCCCCCTTCGGCTTCCACGTGTCAGAGATGGAAGTGGATCAACCGACTCAAAACTAGAACCTAACCCTAAACCCCTAACCCTAAACCCCTATCCCTAACCCCCTATCCCTAAACCCCTATCCCTAACCCTCTAACCCTAAAACCCTCTAACCCTTAACCTCTAACCCCCTAACCCTCTAACCCCCCCTTAGGCTTCCACGTGTCAGAGATGGAAGTGGATCAACCGACTCAGAACTAGAAACTAACCCCTACCCCAACACCCTAACCCTACCCCCCCCTAACCCTAACCCCTATCCCTAAACCCCTATCCCTAAACCCCCTAACCCTAAAACCCCCTAACCCTAAAACCCCCTAACCCTCTAACCCTAACCCCTAACCCTAACCCTAACCAGTTGAAACGAAACACAATTATATTCAAAACCTAACCCTAACCCCCTAACCGTAACCCTAACCCTCGTAACCCTAACCCTGGATCAACAGACTCAAAACTAGAAACCTAACCCTAACCCTCGAAACCCTAACCCGCAATCCTAACCCTCGAAATCCTAACCCTCGAAACCCTAACCCTCGAAACCCTAACCCTCGAAACCCTAACCCTCGAAACCCTAACCCTCGAAACCCTAACCCTCGTAACCCTAACCCTGGATCAACAGACTCAAAACTAGAAACCTAACCCTAACCAGTTGAAACAAAACACAATTATATTCAAAACCTAACCCTCTAACCCAAACCCCCTAACCCTAAGCGCATATGAGTGGAGTACACCCCCTCCCTTCCCCCCTCCGGTTTCCACGTGTCAGAGATGGAAGTGGATCAACCGATTCAAACCTAGAACCCTAACCCCCTAACCCTGACCCCCCTAACCCTAAACCTAACCCAAACACTGGAGCAGTTACACCAACTTCGGAGGACACACATCACTGGAAACAAAAAAAACAAAAATCCGGACCAATCAATCAATCAATTCAATCAACCACGTGAGTGAGGAGATATCACGTGCATAGGCAGAAATCCCAGGGGGGACACGACCCCCCTATCCTGGGAAAAATATGATTTCCCCCCCAATATATCACTGTAAACATATCTATGTAATTTCAATAATATGAATGAACGCAATGAAAGCACTTAAGCTGATTATAGACACTAATAGCGCGTTTTTAAGTTTCAAAAGATAGCGACCCCTTTGCCTCACAATGGTTTGATCCACTGTAGGTCATTAGTTTAGCTAACTAATGAAACTAATTGACTTGAGGTTAACGTTGGAAGCGTTCACACACACACTTGCTGAATTTGCAGAGCTGGCGCGCAAACTAAAGCAAACATTAACTATCAAGCTAGCTAGCTAACTAGTACCTATTCAATTTATGTGGAGTTGTCAAAAATTGAACTTTTGCTATCGTCTGTTAACAAGGTTGGTTATGTTTCCACCTGCCTCTAAAGAAATGTGTATTTAATGTTCAAGCATTCTTATTGGTTGGATCTCATCATTCAAGCATTCTTATTGGTTGATTTCATCTGGGTGCTTGTGTCACCGACTAACACCATGGTGTAGCTCCAGTTCTCCTCAGTCCGAGAAAACACATAGAGAAGGGTATGTGTTGCAGATTACTCCTTTGTAGAAGTCCATAACATGAAATAGATTAAACATCCCAAGGTTAATGCTGTAGATATTGTTATAAGGGAGTGTGAGACTATTGAAACATGTAACTTTCAGAGTTTTATTGTTGTTATTAATATAGTTTACAGAGTGCTAAAAGTGCTGCTGTTGCTAGCTAGCAAGCCTTTCTGGATGTAGACGATTAGCTTTGCTGGCCACCTGTGCTGGCGTTGCATTATGGGAGATGTAGTTTGGTCCTCTACGGTATGAATGGAATAGAGGCGATTTCACGTTGTAACACGTTGAAATAAATGATGAAAGGCTGGTTGTAAGTACATATACCTGCATACATACTGGACTGATAAGGAACACTGCTTTAACTATTATTAGTAGTAGTATTATAATGATTTGAACAAGTTGGGACAACCCTTCAGTTAACTACTGTACCTATCAATTATCCAGTAGTAGTGATTATGGTTCCTCAATATACATTTAACATATTACAGCGTAGGCTATGTGTTACAGCACTACTTTTGGTGTTTTTTCAGGAATTGCTCTTGAGAAAATGTCATGTAATTGTCCCCTTCAAAGTTGATATCAGATTTTAGCCCCTGCTAGGGCAGATGGCACACAGACAGCAGAACTGGGGACAGACTGGTAGAGACAGGGAGTCTCAGGTAAGTTTGTTGCACCCCATATACAGTCAGTGTACAGTACCATTGCCACCTACTGTCCGGTATGTATGCAGGTATATGTACAACAACCAGCAATACCAAGAAAGGCTGGTTGTATGTAGCACATATACCTGCATACATACTGGACTGATAAGGAACACTGCTTTAACTATTATTATTAGTAGTAGTATTATAATGATTTGAACAAGTTGGGACAACCCTTCAGTTAACTACTGTACCTATCAATTATCCAGTAGTAGTGATTATGGTTCCTCAATATACATTTAACATATTACAGCGTAGGCTATGTGTTACAGCACTACTTTTGGTGTTTTTTCAGGAATTGCTCTTGAGAAAATGTCATGTAATTGTCCCCTTCAAAGTTGATATCAGATTTTAGCCCCTGCTAGGGCAGATGGCACACAGACAGCAGAACTGGGGACAGACTGGTAGAGACAGGGAGTCTCAGGTAAGTTTGTTGCACCCCATATACAGTCAGTGTACAGTACCATTGCCACCTACTGTCCGGTATGTATGCAGGTATATGTACAACAACCAGCAATACCAAGAAAGGCTGGTTGTATGTAGCACATATACCTGCATACATACTGGACTGATAAGGAACACTGCTTTAACTATTATTATTAGTAGTAGTATTATAATGATTTGAACAAGTTGGGACAACCCTTCAGTTAACTACTGTACCTATCAATTATCCAGTAGTAGTGATTATGGTTCCTCAATATACATTTAACATATTACAGCGTAGGCTATGTGTTACAGCACTACTTTTGGTGTTTTTTCAGGAATTGCTCTTGAGAAAATGTCATGTAATTGTCCCCTTCAAAGTTGATATCAGATTTTAGCCCCTGCTAGGGCAGATGGCACACAGACAGCAGAACTGGGGACAGACTGGTAGAGACAGGGAGTCTCAGGTAAGTTTGTTGCACCCCATATACAGTCAGTGTACAGTACCATTGCCACCTACTGTCCGGTATGTATGCAGGTATATGTACAACAACCAGCAATACCAAGAAAGGCTGGTTGTATGTAGCACATATACCTGCATACATACTGGACTGATAAGGAACACTGCTTTAACTATTATTAGTAGTAGTATTATAATGATTTGAACAAGTTGGGACAACCCTTCAGTTAACTACTGTACCTATCAATTATCCAGTAGTAGTGATTATGGTTCCTCAATATACATTTAACATATTACAGCGTAGGCTATGTGTTACAGCACTACTTTTGGTGTTTTTTCAGGAATTGCTCTTGAGAAAATGTCATGTAATTGTCCCCTTCAAAGTTGATATCAGATTTTAGCCCCTGCTAGGGCAGATGGCACACAGACAGCAGAACTGGGGACAGACTGGTAGAGACAGGGAGTCTCAGGTAAGTTTGTTGCACCCCATATACAGTCAGTGTACAGTACCATTGCCACCTACTGTCCAGTATGTATGCAGGTATATGTACAACAACCAGCAATACCAAGAAAGGCTGGTTGTATGTAGCACATATACCTGCATACATACTGGACTGATAAGGAACACTGCTTTAACTATTATTAGTAGTAGTATTATAATGATTTGAACAAGTTGGGACAACCCTTCAGTTAACTACTGTACCTATCAATTATCCAGTAGTAGTGATTATGGTTCCTCAATATACATTTAACATATTACAGCGTAGGCTATGTGTTACAGCACTACTTTTGGTGTTTTTTCAGGAATTGCTCTTGAGAAAATGTCATGTAATTGTCCCCTCCAAAGTTGATATCCGATTTTAGCCCCTGCTAGGGCAGATGGCACACAGACAGCAGAACTGGGGACAGATATGCAGGGACAGACTGGCAGAGACAGGGAGTCTCAGGTAAGTTTGTTGCACCCCATATACAGTCAGTGTACTTTTGGTGTTTTTTCAGGAATTGCTCTTGAGAAAATGTCATGTAATTGTCCCTTCTAAGTTGATATCAGATTTTAGCCCCTGCTAGGGCAGATGGCACACAGACAGCAGAACTGGGGACAGATATGCAGGGACAGACTGGCAGAGACAGGGAGTCTCAGGTAAGTTTGTTGCACCCCATATACAGTCAGTGTACAGTACCATTGCCACCTACTGTCCAGTATGTACAGTGCCTTGCGAAAGTATTCGGCCCCCTTGAACTTTGCAACCTTTTGCCACATTTCAGGCTTCAAAAATAAAGATATAAAACTGTATTTTTTTGTGAAGAATCAACAACAAGTGGGACACAATCATGAAGTGGAACGACATTTATTGGATATTTCAAACTTTTTTAACAAATCAAAAACTGAAAAATTGGGCTTGCAAAATTATTCAGCCCCCTTGTAAGCGCCACCTTTTGCTGCGATTACAGCTGTAAGTCGCTTGGGGTATGTCTCTATCAGTTTTGCACATCGAGAGACTGACATTTTTTCCCATTCCTCCTTGCAAAACAGCTCGAGCTCATTGAGGTTGGATGGAGAGCATTTGTGAACAGCAGTTTTCAGTTCTTTCCACAGATTCTCTATTGGATTCAGGTCTGGACTTTGATTTGGCCATTCTAACACCTGGATATGTTTATTTTTGAACCATTCCATTGTAGATTTTGCTTTATGTTTTGGATCATTGTCTTGTTGGAAGACAAATCTCCGTCCCAGTCTCAGGTCTTTTGCAGACTCCATCAGGTTTTCTTCCAGAATGGTCCTGTATTTGGCTCCATCCATCTTCCCATCAATTTTATCCATCTTCCCTGTCCCTGCTGAAGAAAAGCAGGCCCAAACCATGATGCTGCCACCACCATGTTTGACAGTGGGGATGGTGTGTTCTGTGTTGCTTTTACGCCAAACATAACGTTTTGCATTGTTGGCAAAAAGTTCAATTTTGGTTTCATCTGACCAGAGCACCTTCTTCCACATGTTTGGTGTGTCTCCCAGGTGGCTTGTGGCAAACTTTAAACGACACTTTTTATGGATATCTTTAAGAAATGGCTTTCTTCTTGCCACTCTTCCATAAAGGCCAGATTTGTGCAATATACAACTGATTGTTGTCGTATGGACAGAGTCTCCCACCTCAGCTGTAGATCTCTGCAGTTCATCCAGAGTGATCATGGGCCTCTTGGCTGCATCTCTGATCAGTCTTCTCCTTGTATGAGCTGAAAGTTTAGAGGGACGGCCAGGTCTTGGTAGATTTGCAGTGGTCTGATACTCCTTCCATTTCAATATTATCGCTTGCACAGTGCTTCTTGGGATGTTTAAAGCTTGGGAAATCTTTTTGTATCCAAATCCGGCTTTAAACTTCTTCACAACAGTATCTCGGACCTGCCCGGTGTGTTCCTTGTTCTTCATGATGCTCTCTGCGCTTTTAACGGAACTCTGAGACTATCACAGTGCAGGTGCATTTATACGGAGACTTGATTACACACCGGTGGATTGTATTTATCATCTTTAGTCATTTAGGTCAACATTGGATCATTCAGAGATCCTCACTGAACTTCTGGAGAGAGTTTGCTGCACTGAAAGTAAAGGGGCTGAATAAGTTTGCATGCCCAATTTTTCAGTTTTTGATTTGTTAAAAAAGTTTGAAATATCCAATAAATGTCGTTCCACTTCATGATTGTGTCCCACTTGTTGTTGATTCTTCACAAAAAAATACAGTTTTATATCTTTATGTTTGAAGCCTGAAATGTGGCAAAAGGTCGCAAAGTTCAAGGGGGCCGAATACTTTCGCAAGGCACTGTAACTGTTCAAACTAGATGATAGGGACACTGTGGACAATTTTCAGCAAGTTGCAGCAAATAAACTAACAGAAATAACCACTTTTCCATAAACAAGGTCTAAATCATGTTTGATTGCACTCTGGAAGTACATTTTTCACAGAACTGTTCAAACAAGATGATAGGAACACTGTGGACCATTTTCAGCAAGTTGCAGCATTGAACTACAGAAATAACCACTTTTCCATAAACAAGGTCTAAATCATGATTGGTTGCACTCTGAATACAATGTTTTAAACATAACTGTTCAAACTACTGGCAGACGAAAACCAGAGAAGATTTGCCTGATCCTAAACCCTCCATACACCTACCGAAACACAGGACGGAACTCTAAGGGCGGATGCATGACAACCATAGAGAGGGCTCGCCTTCTGGGTTTTTGTCTGCTCAAACCACTTGTAGTTTAAACACTAACCACTTGACAGGGACACATGGCAACCAACTGAGGTCCGGACCTGCACAAGGTACGCAACTCAATGGTTTTGCCTGATCCTACGCCGAGTATACCCATACAGACCAGCTGGATTCGACTAGACAGGTGTTAATTCAGAGTTAGGATCCTGGAAGGGAATAACTCCTAATTACACACATGATTGAAAACATCCAGGGCCAAAAGACTGACGAACACGGAAGTAAATACATAGACAACGTGGAGCTAAAAAAGAAGGATCCGACAGAGAGTAAACTCCTAGGTTGCACTATGCTTTCCACTTCCGTTGACAAGCAGACCTAGACATCATGACCATACCACTCGACATGGACACATGGCAACCAACCGAGGACCGGACCTGTTGACAGACCTACCTAACCCTAACCCTATACCTTAACCATTCTAAAAAACTATACCTAACCCTAAGCTTAACTATTCTATTCTAAAACTATTCTAAAAAACTATACCTTACTCTTACCTCAACCTTAACCATTCTAAAAACCATACCTAACCCTAACCCTACAGACAGACAGTCTTTAAACCCAACCAACGGGTTAATCTACAAGTGGGGCCTACTACTTTGGCCGGCCGCGCCCGGACCCCTCCGGCCCGCGCGTATATGATGTGGAGTGCACACCCCTCCCTTCCCCCCCTTCGGCTTCCACGTGTCAGAGATGGAAGTGGATCAACCGACTCAAAACTAGAACCTAAAACTAGAACCTAACCCTAAACCCCTAACCCTAAACCCCTATCCCTAACCCCCTATCCCTAAACCCCTATCCCTAACCCCCTATCCCTAACCCTCTAACCCTAAAACCCTCTAACCCTAACCCTAAACCCCTATCCCTAACCCCCTATCCCTAAAACCCTCTAACCCTAAAACCCTCTAACCCTTAACCTCTAACCCCCTAACCCTCTAACCCCCCCTTAGGCTTCCACGTGTCAGAGATGGAAGTGGATCAACCGACTCAGAACTAGAAACTAACCCCTACCCCAACACCCTAACCCTACCCCCCCCTAACCCTAACCCCTATCCCTAAACCCCTATCCCTAAACCCCTATCCCTAAACCCCCTAACCCTAAAACCCCCTAACCCTAAAACCCCCTAACCCTCTAACCCTAACCCCAACCCTAACCAGTTGAAACGAAACACAATTATATTCAAAACCTAACCCTAACCCCCTAACCCTAACCGTAACCCTAACCCTCGTAACCCTAACCCTGGATCAACAGACTCAAAACTAGAAACCTAACCCTAACCCCAACCCTCGTAACCCTAACCCTCGAAACCCTAACCCGCAATCCTAACCCTCAAAATCCTAACCCTCGAAACCCTAACCCTCGAAACCCTAACCCTCGAAACCCTAACCCTCGAAACCCTAACCCTCGAAACCCTAACCCTCGTAACCCTAACCCTGGATCAACAGACTCAAAACTAGAAACCTAATCCTAACCAGTTGAAACAAAACACAATTATATTCAAAACCTAACCCTCTAACCCAAACCCCCTAACCCTAAGCGCATATGAGTGGAGTACACCCCCTCCCTTCCCCCCTCCGGTTTCCACGTGTCAGAGATGGAAGTGGATCAACCGATTCAAACCTAGAACCCTAACCCCCTAACCCTGACCCCCCTAACCCTAAACCTAACCCCTAACCCAAACACTGGAACAGTTACACCAACTTCGGAGGACACACATCACTGGAAACAACAAACAAAAAAAAATCCGGACCCGTATCTCCCATTCCCCAAGTGGACGAAAACACGGCAAAAAAATCTACCGCATACACAGGATCCCAAATGGACAAAAACGCGATGGTAGCTAGACTTGTATGGCAATTTAGCTAGTTAACTTGCTAGCTAATTTGTCCTGTGATATAAACATTGCGTTATTTTTTTACCTGAATTACACAAATTCCTCTACTCCGACAATTAATCCACACATAAACCGGTCAACTGAATCGTTTCTAGTCATCCCTCCTTCTTCATCTTTGAATTTATATGGTTATTGCCATCAACACAAATCAGTTCGTGCTTCAATCAACCACGTGAGTGAGGAGATATCACGTGCATAGGCAGAAATCCCAGGGGGGACACGACCCCCCTATCCTGGGAAAAATATGATTTCCCCCCCAATATATCACTGTAAACATATCTATGTAATTTCAATAATATGAATGAACGCAATGAAAGCACTTAAGCTGATTATAGACACTAATAGCGCGTTTTTAAGTTTCAAAAGATAGCGACCCCTTTGCCTCACAATGGTTTGATCCACTGTAGGTCATTAGTTTAGCTAACTAATGAAACTAATTGACTTGAGGTTAACGTTGGAAGCGTTCACACACACACTTGCTGAATTTGCAGAGCTGGCGCGCAAACTAAAGCAAACATTAACTATCAAGCTAGCTAGCTAACTAGTACCTATTCAATTTATGTGGAGTTTCAAAAATTGAACTTTTGCTATCGTCTGTTAACAAGGTTGGTTATGTTTCCACCTGCCTCGAAAGAAATGTGTATTTAATGTTCAAGCATTCTTATTGGTTGAATCTCATCATTCAAGCATTCTTATTGGTTGATTTCATCTGGGTGCTTGTGTCACCGACTAACACCATGGTGTAGCTCCAGTTCTCCTCAGTCCGAGAAAACACATAGAGAAGGGTATGTGTTGCAAATTACTCCTTTGTAGAAGTCCATAACAATAATAATTTTGCAAGCCCAATTTTTCAGTTTTTGATTTGTTAAAAAAGTTTGAAATATCCAATAAATGTCGTTCCACTTCATGATTGTGTCCCACTTGTTGTTGATTCTTCACAAAAAAATACAGTTTTATATCTTTATTTTTGAAGCCTGAAATGTGGCAAAAGGTTGCAAAGTTCAAGGGGGCCGAATACTTTCGCAAGGCACTGTACATACTGGACAGTAGGTGGCAATGGTACTGTACACTGACTGTATATGGGGTGCAACAAACTTACCTGAGACTCCCTGTCTCTGCCAGTCTGTCCCTGCATATCTGTCCCCAGTTCTGCTGTCTGTGTGCCATCTGCCCTAGCAGGGGCTAAAATCTGATATCAACTTTGAAGGGGACAATTACATGACATTTTCTCAAGAGCAATTCCTGAAAAAACACCAAAAGTACACTGACTGTATATGGGGTGCAACAAACTTACCTGAGACTCCCTGTCTCTGCCAGTCTGTCCCTGCATATCTGTCCCCAGTTCTGCTGTCTGTGTGCCATCTGCCCTAGCAGGGGCTAAAATCGGATATCAACTTTGGAGGGGACAATTACATGACATTTTCTCAAGAGCAATTCCTGAAAAAACACCAAAAGTAGTGCTGTAACACATAGCCTACGCTGTAATATGTTAAATGTATATTGAGGAACCATAATCACTACTACTGGATAATTGATAGGTACAGTAGTTAACTGAAGGGTTGTCCCAACTTGTTCAAATCATTATAATACTACTACTAATAATAGTTAAAGCAGTGTTCCTTATCAGTCCAGTATGTATGCAGGTATATGTGCTACATACAACCAGCCTTTCTTGGTATTGCTGGTTGTTGTACATATACCTGCATACATACCGGACAGTAGGTGGCAATGGTACTGTACACTGACTGTATATGGGGTGCAACAAACTTACCTGAGACTCCCTGTCTCTACCAGTCTGTCCCCAGTTCTGCTGTCTGTGTGCCATCTGCCCTAGCAGGGGCTAAAATCTGATATCAACTTTGAAGGGGACAATTACATGACATTTTCTCAAGAGCAATTCCTGAAAAAACACCAAAAGTAGTGCTGTAACACATAGCCTACGCTGTAATATGTTAAATGTATATTGAGGAACCATAATCACTACTACTGGATAATTGATAGGTACAGTAGTTAACTGAAGGGTTGTCCCAACTTGTTCAAATCATTATAATACTACTACTAATAATAGTTAAAGCAGTGTTCCTTATCAGTCCAGTATGTATGCAGGTATATGTACTTACAACCAGCCTTTCATCATTTATTTCAACGTGTTACAACGTGAAATCGCCTCTATTCGGCCCCCTTGAACTTTGCGACCTTTTGCCACATTTCAGGCTTCAAACATAAAGATATAAAACTGTATTTTTTTGTGAAGAATCAACAACAAGTGGGACACAATCATGAAGTGGAACGACATTTATTGGATATTTCAAACTTTTTTAACAAATCAAAAACTGAAAAATTGGGCATGCAAACTTATTCAGCCCCTTTACTTTCAGTGCAGCAAACTCTCTCCAGAAGTTCAGTGAGGATCTCTGAATGATCCAATGTTGACCTAAATGACTAAAGATGATAAATACAATCCACCGGTGTGTAATCAAGTCTCCGTATAAATGCACCTGCACTGTGATAGTCTCAGAGGTCCGTTAAAAGCGCAGAGAGCATCATGAAGAACAAGGAACACACCGGGCAGGTCCGAGATACTGTTGTGAAGAAGTTTAAAGCCGGATTTGGATACAAAAAGATTTCCCAAGCTTTAAACATCCCAAGAAGCACTGTGCAAGCGATAATATTGAAATGGAAGGAGTATCAGACCACTGCAAATCTACCAAGACCTGGCCGTCCCTCTAAACTTTCAGCTCATACAAGGAGAAGACTGATCAGAGATGCAGCCAAGAGGCCCATGATCACTCTGGATGAACTGCAGAGATCTACAGCTGAGGTGGGAGACTCTGTCCATACGACAACAATCAGTTGTATATTGCACAAATCTGGCCTTTATGGAAGAGTGGCAAGAAGAAAGCCATTTCTTAAAGATATCCATAAAAAGTGTTGTTTAAAGTTTGCCACAAGCCACCTGGGAGACACACCAAACATGTGGAAGAAGGTGCTCTGGTCAGATGAAACCAAAATTGAACTTTTTGCCAACAATGCAAAACGTTATGTTTGGCGTAAAAGCATCACAGAACACACCATCCCCACTGTCAAACATGGTGGTGGCAGCATCATGGTTTGGGCCTGCTTTTCTTCAGCAGGGACAGGGAAGATGGATAAAATTGATGGGAAGATGGATGGAGCCAAATACAGGACCATTCTGGAAGAAAACCTGATGGAGTCTGCAAAAGACCTGAGACTGGGACGGAGATTTGTCTTCCAACAAGACAATGATCCAAAACATAAAGCAAAATCTACAATGGAATGGTTCAAAAATAAACATATACAGGTGTTAGAATGGCCAAATCAAAGTCCAGACCTGAATCCAATAGAGAATCTGTGGAAAGAACTGAAAACTGCTGTTCACAAATGCTCTCCATCCAACCTCAATGAGCTCGAGCTGTTTTGCAAGGAGGAATGGGAAAAAATGTCAGTCTCTCGATGTGCAAAACTGATAGAGACATACCCCAAGCGACTTACAGCTGTAATCGCAGCAAAAGGTGGCGCTTACAAGGGGGCTGAATAATTTTGCAAGCCCAATTTTTCAGTTTTTGATTTGTTAAAAAAGTTTGAAATAT